>NC_060078.1:77440714-77751428 GCF_922984935.1 Meles meles
AGGGCAGGTGGCTTCCCCCACAGTGAGTCATCCAGGAGAACACAGAGAAAGCTGCAGTGTCTTTTAGAACCTAGTCTGAGAAATCACACTCTTTCGTTCCCTCAGTGCTGCTGGTTCACAGGTCAGTCCTCTTCATTTGCGAGGTGACTGCCAAGGGACATGACTATCACAAGGCAGGATCGGTGGGGGGTCTGTTAGAGGCTGCTGCCACATCGTCCTTAAAAACAACATGAGAAGAGTTGAGGCCATCTAAACCACCTTCTCTACTAAAAGTGGAAACTCACATATGAAAGTTTCATTTTTACTATTTTTTTTTTACTATTATATAGAACAAGTCATACCTGAGACTTAGTAATGTCTGTTTTGAACTTTCTCTAACATCACTAGTTTGAAAGGTGAAAGTAGTAATGCAAATGTGAAGGGTTGGTATAATAGGAAAAGGAACTTACTTTACGTGTATCAGAAGAAAAACCGCTAAGGAGAGCAGACCTAAGAGTTGCAATGTTAGTGTAGCTGTCCTTTGAAATATCAATTTGCCGCCTTAGGAATATAGAGTTCCTGCTCTAGAGCCGCGGAGAAGGCCGCACCTGAAGCCTTCCAGCGCCTCGCACAGGCAGCTCCGTCTGTTTCTGATCACTTCACACTTGCGATTAGGATATGAAACAATCCAGTAATTTTTTGAGATGCCAATTCCTTCTTACCCCAGAAAAAGTTTAAAGACAGTAGACCCTACGTTTCCTTTTTACAGAAGTTTCTTTCAGGATGGTAACTGTGCCTCACAGCCTTTAAGATTCTGTCTCTTTTTGTGGAGGTCCAAAGTCAGGGTATAGCAGGTCTCTCGCTGCCTGCCAGAGCCTTTTATTCCACAGCTGGAAGCAGCTTTCTCAGGGAATGAGCAGCCTAGTACACATGCAGCCTCCAGTGAAATTAGTGCATATTTAGGGAAAATACTTTCCCCTAAAACCAGCCACATTGGTTTTAGGGAAGGGTGTTTGAGCAGCTACTGTATAATACACGAGAAATTGGCTTTGGTTCATTATTTTTATTTTCTGTAATTTAAATATTTCCTAGGGACTGTCATATAGAATTTAGGCAGAGGTTTTGTGTGATCATTTTAATCCAGTATTTATCTTACTCTCCTCCCAAACGTAAAGTATTAAACATTTGCTTTGAGTTGACTCCCTCTGCATTATGGCCCCAGAGCTATAGAGTATATAAAAATGGTAAAAAAGAAGAAGAAAACTTGGCATATTTTAAATTCTGGAGCATCTGTAATTGACTATCTTTATTCAGAAAACTGGAACAGTGGGAGGGAATGAGTATCTCGATGTTGCCGTCAGCCTTCTGATCTTTTGAACATCACATTTTATATACAGAAACATAACGTGACAACTAATAATACTCTGTTGAGTTTGAATCCTAAATTGATTCTCTTGGGATTATTTGGAGCCACAAAGCAACTTTATGCCACATCCTCTGAATGCTCCGTGGTATCTGCATATGGTTTGTATCCTATCTACAAACTCCCAGGTAGAAAGGTCTGGATTGTTCAATGATGTAATCATATTAGTATTACATAATTAGTTACGTAATTAATATGTCACTTGCAAGCTGACTTATTTAAGCTTTAATATTTTAATTTTAGAGGTTAGAAAGTAAGATTATAAAACGTGAAAGTTTTCAAGACTAAAAAAGTAAACTGAAAGACAAATTCTGAGTTAAACATTTTGTTAATGTGATCAGGAAAATGGAAATAAGATCTTGAAGTGCGGCTTCATATTATATAGAATTCTATTTAACATAATTTTCCAAGTTTTTTATTGAATTCTTTAAAATACTCATTTTTAATCCAGTTTTTTTCTTTTATTTCTTGACTACCACTAGGATTTGTGCAGTATTTGGTGCATGGGCCAGTCTATTAACAGTCTGTTTGGCCATCCTGGAGCTTTCCCACTATGAACTAAGCATGTGAATTTTTATTTTTATTTTGTTTTATAAATGTAAAAAACAAGACTTCTGTTAATAAGTAAAAAAATAATTTGGCAATATTATTTAATATTATTAATATTATTTAATAATGAGCAATTTATTGACTGCTGTGTAGCAGGCGTTGTTTTGAGTCCTTTTCCTGTATAAATGTATTAATACTAGTAGGAACTCCTCAAGTTTCATGAGCTTAACTTTCTTTATTGATGACAAGTCTAAGACGCAGAAAGATTAAGTAAATCTGCCCCAAGCCACACAACAAATACATGTGATGAAGCCCAGATCCAAGCCCCAGTAGCTGACTGTAGAGCCCAGGCTCTTAAGGTCTTTGTCGCACTACCTCTGGGCATTTGTTAGAGAGAGCTGCAAGCTCCTTTCTCCCCTCTCTCCCCTCAGCCTCCCTTGGACTTACTGTAGTACTCTTTCGTTCTTATACTTCAGTTTCCGTATGTCTTTGTAATGTCTTCTGTGAATTCAGATTGTGCAGATGCCTTTAATCTACAGTATCTCTTTACTGCCACTATTCCAGAAGGTATCAGGGAAGCTCTGGATCCTCTTTTCAGTAGAAAAACTGCTGCACAGCAAATTATGAAACTGCTCTGAGTTTCTTCTGGAACAGACTGATTTATCCTTTTGCAGTGAGTGAGAAGTTGGAGATAGTGGCCCTTTGGAAAGGGTTTTCTTTTCTTATCTTTATTGCTTTTAATTTGCTTTCTTTAAGGTATTTCTTCCTCAAAAAGCACCTCTTCTCTACAAATTTAGTTCAGATGACTGTGGCCATCAAACTGAAATCTCCGGTTTCTTTATGGTTGAAATTGATAAACTAGGTGACTCTTTTAGTGTCCCAAGTCGGGTAGTGCTTTATGGTAAACATACCAAAGCAAAACCACTTATAATTAAGTCTTAGTAAAATATCTTTATTATTTTATCACGTTTATTAAGTAAAAACATACTCTGCTATGATGGCTTATAAGTAGTGAAAACTATGTGTATCTATTGCTTTTGTTTTCTAGGGAAGTATGGGTAGTATTACCTGCATCGCTTGGAAAGGTGACACATTAGTTCTTGGAGATATGGATGGAAATTTAAATTTTTGGGATTTGAAAGGCAGAGTATCCAGGTATGAATTAAGAATTCAGTATTATTTGGGGGCACCTGGGTGGCTCAGCAAGTTAAACCTCTGCCTTCGGCTCAGGTCATGATCTCAGGGTCCTGGGATTGAGCCTCACATCGGGCTCTGTCCTCTCAGCGGGGAGCCTGCTTGCCCCTCTCTCTCTGCAGGCTTCTCTGCTTACTTGTGATCTATCTCTGTCAAATAAATAAATAAAATCTTAAAAAAAAAAAAAAAAGAATGCAGTATTATTTGGGGCACCTGGGTGTCTCAGTTGTTTAAGCCTCTGATTCTTGGTTTTAGCTCAGGTCATGATCTCAGGGTCCTGAGATCAAGCTCCTTGTCAGGCTCTCTGCTCAGTGAGGTGTCTGCTTCTCTCCCTCTCCCTCTGCCCCTACCCCTGCTCCTGCTTGTTCTCTCTCTCTCACTCTCTAAATAAATAAAATCTTTTAAAAAGATGCAATATTATTTGTTTTTTAAAAAAAGTTACTTCTTGATATGGTTGCATTGGAGGCTCATGATCTGCTAAGTAGGATCATTAAACATGACCAAGTATAGCTCAGGCCCTTGGGTCTCTTGTCGCTCAACTTGGGAGGAAGAGCCTTGAGCCAAGCTCTGGGTCATTCGTAGGAGACACTTACCTGCAGGTGGCCCATGCGGAAGTGTTGGGGCATTATTCCATCATCATTAAAGGGCTGACCCTTCTGTCATATGGAACCCCTCTCCCTGAAAGCAAAATGGTTCTCATGTCACCAGACCTTGTCAAAAGCAGACCTAGAAAGAGTCATCGGACATCGTTTCCAGTGACAAGGTATTACTCTACGTCATATTGGCATCTTGTTTTTGTTTGTTTTCAGAGGAATACCTACACACCGAAGCTGGGTGAGGAAGATTCGCTTTGCTCCTGGTAAAGGAAACCAGAAATTAATAACAATGTACAATGATGGTGCTGAAGTGTGGGATACTAAAGAGGTAGGCCCAGCTCCAGGAGGGGACACTCAAACCAAGCTGCTGGTCACAGGAGCTGTAATTTTTTCTTCCTTCTGATTTAGAAATGAAGCCTATGAAACGGGTTTGTCAAACTTCTTAAAATGATTTTCTGGCTTTTAATGGTGTCGCTGTCCTTGGGTTCTTCAGAATGCAGTCTGCATGTGGAAGAGAGGTTGCCAAAGGCTGTTCAGTTTTAACTTGCTCTGGGTCTCTGCCATTGGCATTGTCTGTGATAAACATCTTCCTTTTCTCTCTGAAAATGACCACCAAATTCACTCTTGAAGGTTCAGATGGTGAGCAGTTTAAGAAGTGGAAGAAATGTGACCTTTCGGATATTGGACGTGGACTGGTGTACATCAGATAAAGTGATCTTGGCGTCAGATGATGGGTGTATCAGAGTCCTGGAGATGTCTATGAAGTCCACTTGTTTTAGAATGGATGAACAAGAGTTAACCGGTATGGCGTGCCAACGAAAGGCTCAGTGACACCTTCTTTATTTTGCACAGGCTGCTCTCTTCTGTTTCATTTTAGTCTTACTTTCTAACAATCTGAGTTTAAGGAGATAGATTAACTTCCAGCTTGAGGGTTTTTACCGCTGAGATGCTGGACTCTGTAACTGCGGATGTCCGTCATTCTCCGTCTCCAGGTTGGCAAGTGCTCCTTGAGGAGCGCTTTGTCAAAGGTCAGAGATGTTTACATAAAATTGATTCACTTAGAATTTAAGGAGAACTCAGGGCTGCCTGGGTGGCTCAGTTGGTTAAGTGTCTGCCTTCAGCTCAGGTCATGATCCCAGGGTCCTGGATCAAGGCCCGCATTGGGCTCCTTGCTCTGCAGGGAATCTACTTCTCCTCCTTCTTCTGCCCCTCCCCCCTCCAGCTCAGGCACACACTCTGTCTCTCAAATAAATAAAATCTTTTTTTTTTTTTTTTAATTTTTAGAAAAAGAAGTTAGGAGAACTCATCAGAGGACATGAATCTAGTGATAAGGTGCCCCTGGTTTTTTTAATAATGAGCTTTCTGTCTTTTGCAAGCATATATCGCTGGGGACTCCTGGCTGGCTCAGTCAGAAGAGTGTGCAACTCTTCCTCTCAGGGTTGTGTGTTGGAGCCCCACATTGGCAGTAGGATTACTCACATTTAAAAAAGAAAAGGGCAAGCATCTGTTACTGAAAAGTCACTTTGGAAAGTGTTCTCAGTGTCATGAATTTTGATGCCTATCTTAAGACTTGTTAAATGGCCCGTCAAAACAAAATTAGATGATTGTGCTATTGTACCTTTTTTGTAAGGTTGTTTTGAGATTATTTTTTACCAGAATGAAGAACATTTTAGTAAATGTAACCTCGTATGTGACTTAAAAAGAAAAAAGAATAGGATTGTGAACGTACCCATCAGTCATTTTGAAAGTCAGCTTTTGTCTGATGAAATGCACTGTTCATCCTTGCAAGATACTTTTGGGTAGAGACAGACATTCTGACCCTCATGGGAGCGAAGCAGGAAACTTCTTGCATTAAGTATTCTCCAGGCATCCCTTTGGGGTACACACCAGCCTGCTGAAAATTTTCAGAAGAAACTTGCTTAGTCACTTACTGGGTTTCAGCATAGAGCTTTCCTTTCTGGGAACTGTGTGTACCTTTGTCCGATCGGTCTTTGGCACCTTCAGGGGCAGTAACATTTTAGAAACCGGTGCTTTCCCCTTGTGTTTGTCCTCAAGGCACTCCCGAGTTGCTGTCAATGCTGGCGGGGCTCCCTTGAAGTTGTGTTAGGTATGCTTTTGTTTTTGTCGTTGTCCCAGCTCTGCTAGCAGCTTTGGGACCGCGACTTCCCCCTTTGTGACCTTGACTACCACTCACCGAAGCCAGAAGCTGTGTGATGCTTTCCCGTGTCTGTGCCTGAGATGCTCAGCAGTGCTGCAGAAATGGCAGAATCTCTTCCTTCTTCCGAAGCAAACTTAGTTATTAAGCAAATGGAGGGAACTTCAAGGATGGTTTTCCTTTTAAATTAGCTACTGGTTCGAGGTTAAAGAGGTGTGTGAATGTAATCAAAATGTTTGAAAAGCTTTTCTACCCCTTTTAATTTAAAATTTCAATCTATCAAGGCCAGGGTAGCTTTTTCTTAAAGTGACTACAGAATCGGAGCCCATCATTAACACCATAATTGAACGTCTGACCTGCAGATAGATTTTAGATTACATTTTCTTTGAAAGTTTAAAAAAAAAAAAAAAATCATTCTTACCCAGTCTGTAGTGCTTCAGCCTCAGCCAGAAAGGGAAAATTTTTGAAATAGTAACAGGGAAGTTCAATATTGACCTTTAAACTCAGAACAACATTTGATACATGTTAAAGAATAAAAACTGGTGGTGTGTGTAACTACGGAGACATACAGATGTCTCTGTGTTCAGTTACATGCTGACTTGATCTTAGAAAAATATGTTCAATATGTTCTTATTCTGGGGAATTAGAAATAGAGTTTAGACTTATTGGTACAGGATAAAAATCATTTTAGGTCATATGCAGTGATACATTTAATAAATTTTCTTTAATTCTCCTTAATAACAAGTAGAAAATATCCTAAAATACTAGGTCAAGTCTGTCAGTTTTCTTAGAACAGCTTAGATGGCCTGTTCCTCCCCCTCCGCCCTGTGTTGACATCTGTCTCAACTCTGCTCCAGCCCTCGTAACCGGGAAGGTCAGACACATGTAGATGAGGATCTCTGTTTTTGAGTTGGAGAACCCTTCTTGTCTGCTGCCTTATTCATCAGGGTCATAAAACAGCATTAAAAAAATCATAATACTTTTTTTTTAGCGGCCTCTGGAAGGAATCCGAGAGGGTGAGGCTTGTTTAATAGCATTCAAGTTGCAGTTTCCACACACTTTACATAGTATTCCACAGGGTGTTAGAGACTGTCCAGTGCGACTTCCTAGCAGCTGCTCGGGCCAATGCCTAACAACCCGCCCCCACAGAAAGAAGCTTTCTACAGTCAGATTTATACGCACAGCTTGCCTCTTATCTGCCTCTGCTTTCCACTCATTTCCACTGGTTTTCATCTGGGCTGTCTGGAAATGTGTCAGGATGTATAGGTATTGGGGCTGGGGGACATCTGGGGTTACTAAGCAGCATGCAGTGCAGGGAACAGCCTGGACAATGAGAAAGGGTCTTGCCCAAAACGTCAGTTGTGTCCCTTATCTCCCCTCTTCCCTCCCGCCACCCGCATTGTTTCACAGGGACGAAATTACCCAAGCAGGGTCCTCTCCTTTCCAGACTGCCCGCTTACCGTGCCGTGGGCCACCTCCAGGTGCTGGAGCAGTTTTCCCACTGTTCTTCTTGGCTCTTCGGTTCCTGTTTTCTGCATGGCTGTCACATAGGCAGCCAACAGTCTGGGTGTGTTTCTGTTAACACCTCAGATAGCTGTAGCCCAGACTAAGCAGAACCTGTGGGAGAGAAGTAACAGTGATGCCAACTGCCTTTTTATTCTAATTGTAATTTCCAGAAGTGAATGAGCGTTTGTAGGTGAGTTTCTCCAGCTGGGAGACGATCAACTATTACTTTTTCATGGCTGATCTTTGCCTTTGAGGAGAAAGATCTAAATTCATTTGAAGGTAGGGGGGAATAGAGTTCACTTTCAGTTTGTTCATGCTCATTGGGATGCTATCAGCAGTGTTTTGTTTTGGAGAAATAACCCATTTCTTTTTAAAAATCAGATGTTTCCCTCAGTACTCTGGCTTGGTAATTGCTGTCTTGCTCACGTTATGTAAAAACTCTGGAGTGCTCCTTTCTAAGAACATTCTCTAGTGTCTTTTCACTGCCCATTGATTAAGAAACTACACATGGCACAGAAACTTTCTGTTTCTAAGCTTAATTTGTACCATTAAGTTTTTGTCCCCTCCCACTATTTCCAAACATTTTGTAAGCTAACGCCAGCAGCCCCCGTCGTCTTGAGAGCTGGAGAGTTCCTTGGTTCTCATCTAGTAAGGATGAGTAGAGAGAAGGTGCTAAGTAAACCTGCCTTTAACCTTTCCAGTGCTGGTTTTAATGGTTCTGTAGGTATGTAGATGAGTCTCATTCTTACCAGGTATATTCTTCCCTTTATAACCTGAATGTAAAAGATAAATTTGACTGAATAGAAAATGGAACGAACAAACAAACAAACCAAAAAACCTTTCATAGCGCAGAAACTATAAGCAAAGCAAAATACATACGATAACCTGGGAGAAGGTATTTGCAAGTCTTTAGTAGACTGTCCACAGAGAAGAAAAAAATATATACAAATGGTCCTTAAACATATGAAAAGATGCTCAACTTTATACATAATAAGAAAAATACAAATTAAAACTACACTAGGAAACTGCTTCTCAACTATCAGATTACTAAAAATTCAAGGGCTTGAAAACATGCTCTTGCAAGTCTAAGAAAACAAGTATTGTTGTTCAGTGTTCATGGAGCAGTTCCTGTAGGAAGGAATCTGGCAGTACTTAACAAAGCTGCCTATATGTTTACCTTTTATATTCATCGATTCCAATACCAAGAATTTACGTTAGCTTGGGCATCCATATATGTGACCATAGCAAATTGGGGAAAGAATAATTTGGAAACATCCATACAATGGAGTAGTCTGCAGCACTTAAATAGAACGAGGAATGTCTCTGTGAACCGTGGAGTGACAGGGCATGAATAGGTGAGAAATGCAAGTGTCCAAGTGTGTGTAGTCTGCAAAGGTGTTTGCTTATTTTACAAAACAAGGCAAAATTTTAAAAAACCAGAAAAATCCAAGAACTAAAGAAAATGATTATTGATGGAAGGTAGATTAAAAGAATGGGGATGGGGTGAAACTTCAATGAATACACTAATATTATATAGTTTCAGCTTTTGAGTCATTTAAATGTTGTACATATTCAAAAAATACAGACTTGAACAACACGGTGGGGGTGGGGTACGGCTGATGAGGTTACATCCGGTTACTCCTCCTGATGGCCGACCATTGCTGGAAGTCCTACCGATGACGCAAATAGCTGATGAATGCATAATCTGTATGTTACATGTATTATGTGCTATATTCTTATAAAGTAAGGTAGAGAAAAGAAAATGTTATTAAAATCGTAAGGGGTTTTCATAAAATCATAATTTGAATCATAACAGAAAATACATTTATAGTACTGTGCTGTATATTTATTGAAAAAAATCATCTATAAGTGGACCTGCATAGTTCTAACCCATATTGTTCAAGGGTCAACTGTATAATGAAAACAAGAAGGATGAAAGAAAAAACAAACCCTAAAATTGGACAAAGAGACCGTTGAACCTAACCGTATTAACAAATTGGTAAGAATAGTTCTCATACCTGAAATGCAGAATTCTCACAGTGCCCCTTAGTGGTTCATACTCTGAGGACGGAAAGAGCTGTCTGGGGTTTTCAGCTTTAGTAGTTGGTAGTAGTCATTGTGAAACAGTTTTGTGCATATTATTGGCTGGAACAAACTAGTAAATAAATTGCAATTTAGGGGAACCAGAGTTCCTGCTGAGGGAAGAGGGAGACACAGATGTGGGGGCAGGGGTGGTGAGGAGGAAGAGCCCTTCAGGGTGGGTCTGAATTTGACTTTAAATGTTATTTCTTTATTTCCTGGCTGTGTGTACTGATTTCAGGCATAGAAGCAATGACATTTCAGTGGCAGGGAGCTCTCTTAGCACCCAGATTTGGTTTATAAATTCTGTTTCTTGACTAAAAAGAACCAGGGCTCCTTGAGCAGTTTGCTCCAGGACAGAGGCGAGAAAGCTACGGGATGAGTCTGGGACATTTTGTGGTGCCAGCAACGAAGGAAGGAATTGAAAAACCAGTGAGGACCCGCCACATACATATAGAAACGAGCGTTTAGAGGCTTCCGCTGCCGAAGCTGAGGCAGTCTGAGCATCGTAAAGAATAACATTTGTATTGATAGTAGTGTTGGGCTTTTTTTTTTAATCCATTATTCCATAGTAATATTCCCAGAGGAAGAGGAAGGGGCCTGGGCAGGAAGGGAAAGCTCATGTTTACAGAAGAATGCCAATTGATAAATGTAGACGGAGTGATAGAATTGGAGAATCACCAATTCCCATTCCTAATGTAAGAGTTGATTCAAGCCAGGATCACTGGTGGGTGTTAGATCACGGGGTGGAAGGGCATTGAGGAACAGGAAATTCGGTCTCACAGTGTCTCGCCGTAATTGTGAAGGGGAAAAAGGTGCTGTGACTTCGAGAGAGCCCATGAGTTCACCTTAACCAGATGACCACGTTTAGTGTTGCCCGGGGGCTAGCTAACATGCCCCCTCTGCCGGGATGCAGTAGGAAGTACGCAACATCTCTGTGGCCGCTTCTTGCCCAGAATGTTTAGCCTGAGTCCGATGCTCAGTGGGATCATTTCCTGTGACACTGAACAGACCAGACTTTTCAAAAATGACAATGTTGTGTAAGACCAAAGACAAAAAGATGAGAGGACTGTTCTAAATTAAGGGAGACTCAGGAGACATGAGAAACCAGTGCAGGCAGAATATAGCCCTCAGGATAGGGAGTAACAGAATATAGCCCTCAGGATAGGGAGTAACAGAATATAGCCCTCAGGATAGGGAGTAACAGAGGGAGTAAACTCTGAATGTGGACTGCAGTTTAAGTGATCTTAATGAATCAGTATTAAAACTCTTGGGTGCAAAAAAAAATAGTATTAGAAATATTTCTGGCCATTTTATGACTCTGAAAAGTCCACATAAGATATTTTATCTAAGATGTAATACTTAGCTAACTACATACAACGATGTTTTCTAAAGCAGTAGTCTCTAACAGAAATGTAATGTGAGCCACATATGGTTACATTTTCTGGTACTCAGTGTTCAAAGGTGAAAAACAGATGAAATTAATTTTTAATAAAAATTTTATTTAACCCAGGGGCGCCTGGGTGGCTCAGTGGGTTAAAGCCTCTGCCTTTGGCTCAGGTCATGATCCCAGGGTCCTGGGATCGAGCCCCGCATCAGGCTCTCTGCTTGGCTGGGAGCCTGCTTCCTCCTCTCTCTCTCTCTGCCTGCCTCCCTGCCTACTTGTAATCTCTATCTGTCAAATAAATAAATCTTTAAAAAAAAAAATTTTTATTTAACCCAGTATATCCAGAGTTTTATCATTTCAACCTATAGTCGGTATTAAACATTACTGATGAGATATTTCAGTTTTGCATGCTCAGTTTTCAAAACCCAGGGTGTACTTAACATTGGAACATGGATCATGGGGCGCCTGGGTGGCTCAGTTGTTAGGTGGCTGCCCTCGGCTGGGGTCATGATCCCAGGGTCCTGGGATCGAGCCCTGTGTCGGGCTTCCTGCTCGATGGGGAGCCTGCTTCCCCCCTCCCTCTGCCTGCTGCTTCCCCTGCTTGTGCTCTCTCTCTCTCTCTCTGTCTGTCAAATAAATAAATGAAATCTTTTTTAAAAAAAAAAAGGATCAATTTAGGGGACACGTTCTTTCAGCAGAAATACTTAAGCTGCATTTAGATTTTATAAAATTGACAACTGAAAAAGTAGTTATGTATCCCTGAGCAGACGTAAAAGTTATCCAATGACTGAATCAAGTATTAATTTTTAAATTTGAGTTAGTTAAAATTAATTAAGATTAATTAGTTAAAATTAATTAATGAAGTCCTGAAGAACTCTTTTTTTAGTCCTGAAGAACTCTTAACAGGTTGAGCGTCTGACCGGCTGGGGCTGTGTTAGGTAGCCATAACACGGTTGCCTGGGCACTGGGACCTTTGGGCCATCGGCTTCCTTGAATTAGAATATGTTAAAAAAAAAGAAGCAAATCTCGTTCATTATGTCCTAAGTAAGCCCACTGCTCCATGTAGGGGATGCTAGGGCCCATGGTCTAGGGGGATAGGAGCTGCCCTTTTAAGTAAGACCTGAGGATGCCTTTGATGAGTGGTGACCTGATACCTCTAGTGACAAGCTCAGGGTTGATGGGCTCTGTTAGTTGAATAGTCTCAGAAAAGCAAAGACAGCAAATGGTATAAGATGATACAAGTAAATATTATTTTTAGTATTTTAAAATGATGAGCTTTATTAGTATCTGTTGAGTCGTTGCATTAAACCTTTTCACGTAGGATCAGTGTTTTTATACGATACAGGACACTTAAATTTTTTTTTTTCCATTTTATTTATTTTTTCAGCGTAACAGTATTCATTCTTTTTGCACAACACCCAGTGCTCCATGCAAAATGTGCCCTCCCCATTACCCACCACCTGTTCCCCCAACCTCCCACCCCTGACCCTTCAAAACCCTCAGGTTGTTTTTCAGAGTCCATAGTCTCTTATGGTTCGCCTCCCCTCCCCAATGTCCATAGCCCGCTCCCCCTCTCCCAATCCCACCTCCCCCCAGCAACCCCCAGTTTGTTTTGTGAGATTAAGAGTCATTTATGGTTTGTCTCCCTCCCAATCCCATCTCGTTTCATTTATTCTTCTCCTATCCCCCTACCCCCCCATGTTGCTTCTCCATGTCCTCATATCAGGGAGATCATATGATAGTTGTCTTTCTCCGATTGACTTATTTCACTAAGCATGATACGCTCTAGTTCCATCCACGTCGTCGCAAATGGCAAGATTTCATTTCTTTTGATGGCTGCATAGTATTCCATTGTGTATATATACCACATCTTCTTTATCCATTCATCTGTTGATGGACATCTAGGTTCTTTCCATAGTCTGGCTATTGTAGACATTGCTGCTATAAACATTCGGGTACACGTGCCCCTTCGGATCACTATGTTTGTATCTTTAGGGTAAATACCCAGTAGTGCAATTGCTGGGTCATAGGGTAGTTCTATTTTCAACATTTTGAGGAACCTCCATGCTGTTTTCCAGAGTGGTTGGACCAGCTTGCATTCCCACCAACAGTGGAGGAGGGTTCCCCTTTCTCCACATCCTCTCCAGCATCTGTCATTTCCTGACTTGTTAATTTTAGCCATTCTGACTGGTGTGAGGTGATATCTCATTGTGGTTTTGATTTGTATTTCCCTGATGCCGAGTGACGTGGAGCACTTTTTCATGTGTCTGTTGGCCATCTGGATGTCTTCTTTGCAGAAATGTCTGTTCATGTCCTCTGCCCATTTCTTGATTGGATTGTTTGTTCTTTGGGTGTTGAGTTTGCTAAGTTCCTTATAGATTTTGGATACTAGCCCTTTATCTGATATGTCGTTTGCAAATATCTTCTCCCATTCTGTCAGCTGTCTTTTGGTTTTGTTAACTGTTTCCTTTGCTGTGCAAAAGCTTTTGATCTTGATGAAATCCCAATAGTTCATTTTTGCCCTTGCTTCCCTTGCCTTTGCCGTTGTTCCTAGGAAGATGTTGCTGCGGCTGAGGTCGAAGAGGTTGCTGCCTGCATTCTCCTCAAGGATTTGGATGGATTCCTTTCTCACATTGAGGTCCTTCATCCATTTGGAGTCTATTTTCGTGTGTGGTGTAAGGAAGTGGTCCAATTTCATTTTTCTGCATGTGGCTGTCCAATTTTCCCAGCACCATTTATTGAAGAGGCTGTCTTTTTTCCATTGGACATTCTTTCCTGCTTTGTCGAAGATGAGTTGGCCATAGAGTTGAGGGTCGATTTCTGGGCTCTCTATTCTGTTCCACTGATCTATGTGTCTGTTTTTGTGCCAGTACCATGCTGTCTTGATGATGACAGCTTTGTAATAGAGCTTGAAGTCCGGAATTGTGATGCCACCAACTTTGGCTTTGTTCTTCAATATTCCTTTGGCTATTCGAGGTCTTTTCTGGTTCCATATAAATTTTAGGATTATTTGTTCCATTTCTTTGAAAAAAATGGATGGTATTTTGATAGGGATTGCATTAAATGTGTAGATTGCTTTAGGTAGCATAGACATTTTCACAATATTTATTCTTCCAATCCAGGAGCATGGAACATTTTTCCATTTTTTTGTGTCTTCCTCAATTTCTTTCATGAGTACTTTATAATTTTCTGTGTATAGATTCTTAGTCTCTTTGGTTAGGTTTATTCCTAGGTATCTTATAGTTTTGGGTACAATTGTGAATGGGATTGACTCCTTAATTTCTCTTTCTTCAGTCTTGTTGTTGGTGTACAGAAATGCAACTGATTTCTGTGCATTGATTTTATATCCTGACACTTTACTGAATTCCTGTACAAGTTCTAGCAGTTTTGGAGTGGAGTCTTTTGGGTTTTCCACATATAGTATCATACCATCTGCGAAGAGTGATAGTTTGACTTCTTCTTTACCAATTTGGATGCCTTTAATTTCTTTTTGTTGTCTGATTGCTGAGGCTAGGACTTCTAATACTATGTTGAATAGCAGTGGTGATAATGGACATCCCTGCCGTGTTCCTGACCTTAATGGAAAAGCTTTCAGTTTTTCTCCATTGAGAATGATATTTGCGGTGGGTTTTTCATAGATGGCTTTGATAATATCGAGGTATGTGCCCTCTATCCCTACACTTTGAAGAGTTTTGATCAGGAAGGGATGCTGTACTTTGTCAAATGCTTTTTCAGCATCTATTGAGAGTATCATATGGTTCTTGTTCTTTCTTTTATTAATGTGTTCTATCACATTGATTGATTTGCGGATGTTGAACCAACCCTGCAGCCCTGGAATAAATCCCACTTGATCGTGGTGAATAATCCTTTTAATGTACTGTTGAATCCTATTGGCTAGTATTTTGGCGAGAATTTTTGCGTCTGTGTTCATCAAGGATATTGGTCTGTAGTTCTCTTTTTTGGTGGGATCCTTGTCTGGTTTTGGGATCAAGGTGATGCTGGCCTCATAGAATGAGTTTGGAAGTTTTCCTTCCATTTCTATTTTTTGGAACAGTTTCAGGAGAATAGGAATGAGTTCTTCTTTAAATGTTTGGTAGAATTCCCCTGGGAAGCCATCTGGCCCTGGGCTTTTGTTTGTTTGGAGATTTTTGATGACTGTTTCAATCTCCTTACTGGTTATGGGCCTGTTCAGGTTTTCTATTTCTTCCTGGTTCAGTTGTGGTAGTTTATATGTCTCTAGGAATGCATCCATTTCTTCCAGATTGTCCAATTTGTTGGCGTAGAGTTGCTCATAGTATGTTCTTATAATTGTCTGTATTTCTTTGGTGTTAGTTGTGATCTCTCCTCTTTCATTCATGATTTTATTGATTTGGGTCCTTTCTCTTTTCTTTTTGATGAGTCTGGCCAGGGGTTTATCAATCTTATTGATTCTTTCAAAGAACCAGCTCCTAGTCTCATTGATTTGTTCTATTGTTTTTTTGGTTTCTATTTCATTGATTTCTGCTCTGATCTTTATGATTTCTCTTCTCCTGCTGGGTTTAGGGTTTCTTTCTTGTTCTTTCTCCAGCTCCTTTACGCGTAGGGTTAGGTTGTGTACTTGAGACCTTTCTTGTTTCTTGAGAAAGGCTTGTACTGCTATATATTTTCCTCTCAGGACTGCCTTTGCTGTGTCCCACAGATTTTGAACTGTTGTGTTTTCATTATCATTTGTTTCCATGAATTTTTTTCAATTCTTCTTTAATTTCCTGGTTAGCCCATTCATTCTTTAGAAGGATGCTGTTTAGTCTCCATGTATTTGGGTTCTTTCCAGCTTTCGTCTTGTGATTGAGTTCTAGCATCAGAGCATTGTTGTCTGAAAATATGCAGGGAATAATCCTAATCTTTTGATACCGGTTGAGACCTGATTTGTGACCCAGGATGTGATCTATTCTGGAGAAGGTTCCATGTGCACTAGAGAAGAATGTGTATTCTGTTGCTTTGGGATGAAATGTTCTGAATATATCTGTGATGTCCATCTGGTCCAGTGTGTCATTTAAGGCCTTTATTTCCTTGTTGATCTTTTGCTTGGATGATCTGTCCATTTCAGTGAGGGGAGTGTTAAAGTCCCCTACTATTATTGTATTATTATTGATGTGTTTCTTTGATTTTGTTATTAATTGGTTGATATAGTTGGCTGCTCCCACGTTAGGGGCATAGATATTTAAAATTGTTAGATCTTCTTGTTGGACAGACCCTTTGAGTAGGATATAGTGTCCTTCCTCATCTCTTATTATAGTCTTTGGCTTAAAATCTAATTGATCTGATATAAGGATTGCCACCCCAGCTTTCTTCTGATGCCCATTAGCATGGTAAATTGTTTTCCACCCCCTCACTTTCAATCTGGAGGTGTCTTCGCGTCTAAAATGAGTTTCTTGTAGGCAACATACTGATGGGTTTTGTTTTTTTATCCATTCTGATACCCTGTGTCTTTTGATTGGGGCATTTAGCCCATTAACATTCAGGGTAACTATTGAGAGATATGAATTTAGTGCCATTAGTAGCCTGTAAGGTGACTGTTACTGTATATTGTCTCTGTACCTTTCTGATCTACTACTTTTAGGCTCTCTCTTTGCTTAGAGGACCCCTTTCAATATTTCCTGTAGAGCTGGTTTGGTGTTTGCAAATTCTTTCAGTTTTTGTTTGTCCTGGAAGCTTTTTATCTCTCCTTCTATTTTCAATGATAGCCTAGCTGGATAGAGTATTCTTGGCTGCATGTTTTTCTCGTTGAGTGCTCTGAATATATCATGCCAGCTCTTCCTGGCCTGCCAGGTCTCTGTGGATAAGTCTGCTGCCAATCTAATATTTTTACCATTGTATGTTACAGACTTCTTTTCTCGGGCTGCTTTCAGGATTTTCTCTTTGTCACTAAGACTTGTCAATTTTACTATTAGGTGACGGGGTGTGGACCTATTCTTGTTGACTTTGAGGGGGGTTCTCTGCATCTCCTGGATTTTGATGCTTGTTCCCTTTGCCATATTAGGGAAATTCTCTCCAATGATTCTCTCCAATAGACCTTCTGCTCCCCTCTCTGTTTCTTCTTCTTCTGGAATCCCAATTATTCTAATGTTGTTTCGTCTTATGGTGTCACTTATCTCTCTAATTCTCCCCTCATGGTCCAGTAGCTGTTTGTCCCTCTTTTGCTCGGCTTCCTTATTCTCTGTCATTTGGTCTTCTATATCACTAATTCTTTCTTCTGCCTCATTGATCCTAGCAGTGAGAGCCTCCATTTTTGATTATACCTCATTAATAGCTTTTTTGATTTCAACTTGGTTAGATTTTAGTTCTTTAATTTCTCCAGAAAGGGCTTTAATATCTCCAGAGAGGGTTTCTCTAATATCTTCCATGCCTTTTTCGAGCCCGGCTAGAATGTTCAGAATCGTCATTCTGAACTCTTGATCTGACATAGTACCAATGTCTGTGTTGATTAGGTCCCTAGCCTTCGGTACTGTCTCTTGTTCTTTTGTTTGTGGTGATTTTTTCCGCCTTGTCATTTTGTCCAGATAAGAGGATATGAAGGAGCAAATAAACTACTAATAGGGTGGCAAAGACCCCGGAAAAATGCGCTGTAACCAAATCAGAAGAGACCCCAAATTGTGGGGGGGAGAAAGGGGATAAAAAACAGTTTCTGAAAAAAAAAGAAAAAAAAAAAAAAGAAAAGAAAAAAATTTAAAAAATAAAACAAATAAAAAAATATAAAAAAGAAAGAAAAAATATATATATTTAGATGAACTAGTCAAAAAACGTTAAAAAAGAAAAGGGTAAAAGTTTTAAAAAAATTTAGCAGAAGAAGAAAAAAGAAAAAAGAAAAAAAAATTGAAAAAAGAAAAAAAAATTGAAAAAAGAAAAAAAAATTGAAGTAGCCGCAAGACTAAAGAATCATGGGGAGTAAGCCATGAGTTCCGTGCTTTGCTTTCTCCTCCTCTGGAATTGCTCTGCTGTCTTAGGAATTGAATCTGCTTTCTCCTTGGTAGATGAACTTCGTCCTGGCTGGATATTTTGTTGATCTTCTGGGGGAGGGGCCTGTTGTAGTGACTCTCAAGTGTCTTTGCCCGAGGCGGGATTGCACCGCCCTTACCGGCGGCCGGACTAAGTAATCGGCTCGGGTTCGCTTTTGGGAGCTTCTGTTCCCTGAACGCTTTCCGTAGAGTTCCGGAGGACGGGAATGAAAATGGCGGCCTCCCAGTCTCCGGCCCGGAGGAGCCGAGAGCCTGGGGCCCCACTCCTCAGTGCGCCCCCAGAGGACAGCACCCAATCACTCCCGTATCCCCAGCCTCTAGCCGCGCTCTGAGCTCACCCAGCCCGCGACCAGTTCAAGGTAACCCCGAGCTGAGAGTTCAGTCCTCGGCTCTGTCTTGGCAGCCGGCTTCTCCGTTCTAATAGCTGCGAGCTCTCCGACACTCCGACACCCCCGATCCTTCTGTGACCCTGCGGGGCCTGGGGCCACGCTGACCCCGTGTGGGCTTCACCCCGGTTTAGCCCCTGGAGCAATGTCCCTCAGTGGAACAGACTTTTAAAAGTCCTGATTTTGTGCTCCGTTCCTCCGCCGCTTGCCGGGAGCCGGCCCCTCCCCCCGCGGTCTATCTTCCCGTCGTTTTAGATTCACTTCTCCGCCAGTCCTACCTTTCAGAAAGTGGTTGATTTTCTGTTTCTAGAGTTGCTGTTCTTCTTCTCTTCGCTCTCCCGTTGGATTTGTAGGTGTTTGCAATGTTTAGATAAGCTATCGAGCTGATCTCCTGTTACCTGATGTAGTCTCAGGCTGCTACTTCTCCGCCATCTTGACTCCCCCTCCCAGGACACTTAAATTTTAACAAGGGGAAGAAAGAGCTATTGATCAGTTTGAATGAAGAGACTCTCTGCACTCTTAGCCCGTTTGTCTTTAAACAGCAATGACATTGAGCATACTCTCCGCTGCCACCAGATTTATGCATCGTTCTCTGTTGACTTTTCCATAAACTGCGGTAGCTGAAGCTTCACAGCAAACTATGAAATTCTGTTTTATTAAAAGAAAGAACTTACTTAAATTTTTTTTATTTTTATCTAGAACCTGTGTGGTGCCCCTATCTCCTTGTTCCAAGGGCCTCCCTTGCCTTGAAAGCTTTCTTACTACACCAGCCATGGAATGGACAGTATTCTTTGGACATTTCTCAGGTGTAAGTTTTTTCCATTTTTATTTTCCTTTCTTAATTTGCTTGTAGTTAAAGGGCACCCACGAAAACCAGCAGGCACCTGTACTCTGGGATTTAAAAGGATTGGAAAAAAAACAAGCTGAGGCAGAAATAGTAGATGCACTGAAAGATCCTTCATCCTGCCTCGCTGGGATCTTTGGGAGCAGGCAGGCGTGGGTCGCTGGGGTTCATGAGCTGCTCTCGGAAGTTGTAGTCAGAACATGGGGATGGCACAGTGTGTGCGAAGAGAGCCAGTTAGGTCAAGAGGAATTTGAGGCCAGGCTTCAAATTCTTTTTAAAAGCGTAAGAGGGGTACCCAGATGGCTCAGTCGGTTAAGGAACCAGCTCTTGATTTTAGCTCAAGCCATGATCTCCGGGTCCTGGGATGGAGCCCCACTTCAGGCTCTACGGAGTCTGCTTGTCCCTCTACCTCTGTGCCCTCCTCCCATGCTCTCTCTCACAAATAAATAAAATATTTAAAAGAAAACAGCAAGAATGAACTTATTGCAGAGATATTTTCTGTTTTATGAATCTTACTGCCTGCCTCATTACAAAAATATATTCACAGCAACTATTATTAGTAGTTATTAGTTAAACTGACAAGCGTTACTGAACTTAGGCCACGTGGAGAGCACAGACAGGCATGGGTTAGGGGAATACAACAAATACTGGGATGAGGTATCTGGCTACTTCAGAAAGTATCTACTTAGAGAAAGGAATGTCCATTTTGCAGAGCAAAGAACACATCCCTTCAGTCATTGCTGGGTTTCTTATTAACATGAATCTAAGCATGATAGTTTTTAGAGCCCGCTGATAAATTTTCTGCTTTCTTGAAAGCCAGAGAGACGTTCATTACTCATTGCTTTGTTTTACCTAAATGAGATGAAAGCAGACATGAAAGGTGGTTGGTGGGTCCTTGAGTAATTGCTGTTTGGTCTATAACCAGCTTTTTAAACCAGGGACTACAGAGAGGTTATTTCTATATTGATAAAACTTTTTTTCTGTTGAAGAAATGTGTGGTTGTAAGTGAAAGAGAATGAGCTTATTCAAAATCTTTTCTGCACAGTGATTATCCAGAAAATGAAGAAATAAAGAATCTCCTTCAAGAGCAGCTGAATTCATTATCAAAGTAAGCATCTCAGCTATGTTTTAATAGAGGGTTCGACTATGAGAAAGAAAATATAGTCATTTAGGCTTTTTGAAATTAGAGCAGGTTTTGTTTTAGAAAATGTTAGTAGCCCAAGGAGAAAGGTTCTATTCAGAACCATTCTGTTCAGAAGCTTATTTCCCTTGAGAATCGTTGTGTTGTAGAAAACATAATTATTTAGTAGTTACGGTGGCAGCATCTACCTTCACCAAAATCCTAAGTGTCAGATGGCTGTGGTCCCGTGTCCGTGCAGGAACGGAAGCTGTGGTGTGAGCGTCGTCGTAGCTCAGCCCGCCTCGACAGCAGATGCCCCACGAAGCTCCTCAGGTTAGAGGCTATGCACAGCTGCCTTTTCTAAAATAAATTCTCCGTATCAGATGCTGTATGTGCACAGTTCTAAGAAGTTAATATGTTCCCTAGAGCCAAGAGCATTTAAAAGGATGTATTGGGAATAATATTGCAAAGGAAGTAGAAAAATATGGGTCCGTCAGTTCTTGCTTAAATAGAATACATTTTTGCAGTCTTAGAATCTGTCGCATGTAATCACAATATTTAATACATTTTCCGTGTTTTATTGACGCCAAATTCAAAATAATTATTGTTTTCTGTATCCGAAAGGTAACATTTGTGTTTAGGTAGAAAAGATTTAAAGAGCATCTTTCCCCCTCCCGATTTATGAATATTCTGTATGTGCCTACTTTAGGAATATCAATTTATAAAAACGTGTCTTTCTTCCTTAAATATTTCTTGGAATAGTTTCTGAATCTCTCTTTTCTAAAGTACATACTCTTTCTGATGAGTAGCAAAGTCGTTTTGCCAACAGTGACATTCTTCCTATAGGAGATAGCTGTTCATGTTTTCAAAACCGTGAGTTAAACTCTTGCAGGACTGTAAGCCAGAATCAGAGCCTCACTCCTTGTGATGGTTGACAGGTACCAGTTCTCCAGGCCTAGACACACCGTGAGCCTTTTAAAGCATTTGTCATTTCAGGGTCGCGGCAAGGAACTTCCTTTGTCAGTTCGAAGCACATGAACTAGTTCAGAAAGAACAAAACATTTCAGGAATAGCAAAACTTGGGTGCCTGGGTGGCTCAGCTGTTAAGCCACCTTCGGCTTGGTCCTGACCTTTGGCTCAGGTCATGATCCCAGGGTCCTGGGATTGAGCCCTGCATCAGGCTCCCTCCTCCTTGCTCTGCAGGAAGCCTGCTTCTCCCTCTCCCATTCTCCCCTGCTTGTGTTCTCTCCATCTGTGTCTGTGTCTCTGTCAAAAAAAGAAATAAAATCTTAAAAAAAAAGAATAGCAAAACTTTAAGTAGATTAACAATTTTGAGTGGATTTCCCCTTTCAAGAGTATACTGATTTATCTCCTTTATTGTTTGATTAAAAATTTTGCCTTCCCTTTGTCTGGATCCCTGTTTTCAGTGACATCAAGAAGCTCTTGCTTGATCCAGAATTCAGTCTCCTGCAGAGATGCCTGCTTGTTTCAAGGTAACACACTTGTTTCAAAGTGTTCTGTGTAAGAGACAGAATTTCAGATCAACTCATTTCTCTTATTAAGGGTTTTTAGTTAAGACCAAACAAACACTTTTAGATTTTAGAACAACGTATCAGTTCATCCTTTATATTTGCTTTACAGTTAATTTTGAAACTAGTAATACAAATAGGAAAAAAATTCACATTTTTAATGTGAGATCTAGGCCTTCTCTACTGAAAAGGCTGCCTCCTACAGACAACTTTTAAAAATGTGTGTTTTTAAAATATCAGTTACAAAGAGCATGTCCTTAGTTATACCGATAAATTATATTTAGAGGCAATAATCTGTACTTCCTCTTCGAATGGTCAAGTTGTCCCTTACCAAAAAGACATTTCCATCCATTATGCCCCAAAGAATAAATGGCAGATATTTCTGTACCTTATTTAGCCAATTTTCCCAGCGGAACTTCTACCTTAATGGGAAGCTGTGGTCCAGATTGCAAGGTGTGTGTGCTCCTGACAAAGCTGGTGAATCAGTGCCCAGGCCTTGGAACCATCATGTTGCTCTTAGCACAGCACAGAGGGCGTTTGGGTGTGAAGGGGCTATGCCCTCAGGCTCTTGGATTGTCTGAGACCCAGTAGTAGGGCTGGAGAATGGGCTGCTTCACTGTCACCCTGCCAGGCACAGGCCAGCGTCCCAGATGGTCTTTCATGGGACAGTGCTGTGCTCCTGGTCCCCGAGGCTGTCCATGCTCAAGTCTGCTGTGCGCTCAGTGCGACTTTGGTGTCACCCTGCTCAGGCTTTATGGCGATGAGTCAGAGCTACACTTCTGGACCGTTGCTGCCCACTACCTGCACAGCTTGTCCCACGAGAAGCCAGCAGGCACCCCAGCCTCTAAAGAAACTGTGCCTCGGGACAAAGTGAACAACCCACTGGATATATGTTATGATATCCTCTGTGAAAATGCCTATTTTCAGGTACTGTGTTGCATATATTAAACTCTTTAAAGCTCCCATCTTGTTGACTTACGTCTCTGTAAGAAGTATCTTAAATTTGGGAAACTTTCAGCTAAGTGAAGGTGCACATGATAGAAATAAGTCTGTTGGTGCCACTGCATTAAAAAAGGCCTGACTCAGGATTTGAAAAGCTCATAAATGCTCCCTGAGTTTTTTAATACACATTAGAATTTCACTATTAAGTCCTTTTTTTTTCTTTGTCTTAAAATTGTTAACTCAGAAGATTCACCATTATTCTCTAATTTTATTTTCTATAAATAACAAACATTTCTTTCACTCAATTTGAATTTGTTATTCTGAAAAGGTACTTTCACTGTGTTTTCACTGCAGGAGAGTCCTTCAGTACGTGGAGGGCCAGCTTCTGTAAGCGGGCAAACTCACACACAGATGAGAGTTCGTTCCAACATTTCTCTAATCAAACTCTTACTGTGTTGTGAAGTTGACGAGCTAATAACTTCAGAAGGCAAATAATATTTATAAAAGGATTTTATTATAGTAAAATTTAACTCAAGTCTTAGATTGACTCAGTTTTTTTCTTTTTTTTCTTTTCCTACCCTAGAAATTTCAGCTGGAAAGGGTGAATCTACAGGAAGTAAAGCGGTCAACTTACGATCATACAAGGAAATGCACAGACCAGCTACTTCTCTTGGGTCAAGTATGCCAGTCTTTACAATTCTGTTCACGGTTCCCGAAATCGCTAGCTGATGAGTGTTTCAGAGCATCATGTACGTTATGCACACACACACGCACACACATGTGCACGCGTGCACACACGTACACACATGCTCGCACAGAGAGTAGATCATAGTATTTCCCTGAACGAATACATGTAAATTTCGGCTTTATTTCAAAAGACCAACAAACCTTGTGAGAAAACAAAAATCTGTGGCCGACTAGCTTAGAATTTTGACTTGCGTAATGTCAAATGAGACCTGACTGGTTTGGTTTGTTTGGTTTTGTGTCTCTGAATTGATGCAGAGCTGGAGTAAGCAGTTTCTTGAGCATCTGTGTTAACCGGACTGTGGCTTTACCTTTGTTCCAAAGAAGTAGGCGGACACACTGTGGTCACTATATATAAGCAAAGCATTGGCAAGCAGATTTTGAAAGCGAAAGTCTTTTCTAAGCTATTAAGTTCAGTGTTCAAATTATAAATTCGCTACGATTATGTTGGAAGAAAATGGTCCCATAATTAGAAAAACTCCTTCTCATTAGACGGACAGAGCTGTGCAGTTGCTGTTGGAAACAAGTGCGGATAACCAGCATTATTATTGTGACTCCCTGAAAGCCTGCTTGGTCACAACTGTCACCTCCTCGGGCCCCTCCCAGAGCACCATTAAGCTGGTGGCAACTAACATGATCGCCAATGGCAAGCTGGCAGGTGAGGCACGCTTGGTGGTGTGTTGGCCGGTCCTCGGGACAACCAGGCCCATTCCCAACAAAGCGTTTGATTATGTAGATAGTCCTTTCCTTTTTTCTGTGTGAACCCGTGTCTCGTGTGAAAGGGGCAGTAGTCATACTGTCCAAGAGCACAGGCCCGAGGGGACGAAGCCGGGCTGGCTGACACGGCGAGAGCACTGAGCCTGCGCTTTCCCGCTTTGCTCTTGGGCTGTGGCGGTGCCGCCTCCACTCCTGACTCCACGGGGCCGTGGTGTCACGTGGGGGGCGACCGTTCTGTCTTCCAGAGGGGGTGCAGCTGCTCTGCCTGATAGACAAGGCCGCAGATGCCTGCCGCTACCTGCAGACGTACGGCGAGTGGAACCGGGCCGCTTGGCTGGCGAAGGTGGGTGACTTCCTGAGACGCCTTGAGCATGTGGGGTAGAGTTCAGTCTTGAACTTGGACTCGTGATTGAGAAGCAGTGTTTTGGCTGCAAAGCTGCTATGCAGGTACTTTCTTGCAACTCTAAGGCTCCTGTTCTTTATGAAGAAATTACATTTCTTCTTATGGAGCAATGGATGTCTTTGGTAACAAGTAAGTGAAAGCAGCTGGCCCCTTTCCCTTCTGGGGTGCTGGGGTGTGAGCCCAGACTCTGGCCCTGAGGTGTTGCCAGGGCCCTGGCTCCGCAGGTCTGGATTGGTACCACTGCTCCCCACAGGGGGCAGCAAGGTCCGGGCATGCGCTCGCAAAGCCACACCTGATGTTGGTCTCACAGGCGCAGATCCCATGTTGATCCCATTAGTTTTCTTTACGTAATGCAGGACATCTTTGTTTTTGACGTGGGCATCTTTCTCAGGTCCGTCTAAGCTCTGAAGAGTGCGCCGATGTTTTAAAGCGCTGGGTGGACCACCTTTGCTCTCCACAAGTCAACCAGAAGTCAAAGGCCCTCCTGGTCCTCCTCTCCCTGGGCTGCTTTTTCACTGTGGCCGAGACACTTCACAGGTACACCCAGAGTGCTCCGTGTCTTGGTCGGGGTGACGATTGCTTCGTGCTCTCTTGAGTCTCTGCTGGATGGATGGAGCACTCACTGTGCGGAGTGAACGGAGAAACTTACCTTTTAGGGTTATTTAAAAACAAAACAAACAAACAAAAAAACCCTCTACAGAGAATGGAACAGTCATAGTCCATGTTAAGTCGTCTTCCTTTGACCTAGGAGCTCTGTTTTCCTACCAGTATATTCACCAAACCTAACAGGTGTCTATTTAAAAAGAACATCAAAGAAGTCTTCAGGAGCAGTTGAGAGGAAGGGTGGAGAGCAGTCGGAAGGATGACAGAGAGTGTTGCCAGTGGGAGATGTCCCCTCTGAAAGTGATACCTATTACTGAGGGGATATTTTATTTCATTTATCTAAAACTAAGGGATGTTGAGGCAAATATGGCGAAAGACTCTGTGTTAAATCTGGACAGTGGGTATGTGGATACTTGTCCTATCTCTGTGGATTTGTGTATATTTTAACTATGTTACAGTTTTTGTAAATATTATTTAGAAAGAGCCTGGGGCTGGGGTGCCAGGTGGCTCAGTCGGTTAAGCATCTGACTCTTAATTTCAGCTCAGGTCATGGTCTCTGGGTGGTGAGATCGAGCCCCGCATCAGGCTCTGCACTCAGCATGGAGTCTGGTTGTCCCTCTCTCTCTGCTCCTTCCCCTGCTGTCTCTCAAATAAATACAAAATAAAATCTTTAAAAAAGAAGAAAGTGCCTGGGGTTAGAGACAAGAATATTGTCCCCTGCTTTCTTCTGTGAGCCAGAGCTTGGAAAGGTGCTCGTGTAACTTACTGGCACTCAGGTTTCCAGGGAGAATGGGCACGATACGCCCTCGGGTGGGTCTTCCCCCAAATGCCGTAAATCACGAAGCCTGACTCCCTGTGTTCTCTTGAGCAGCATGAGATACTTCGATAGAGCTGCCTTGTTTGTGGAGGCCTGTCTCAAGTATGGCGCGGTCGGGATCACCGAGGACACAGATATCCTTTGTTGGGATGACTATGCCAAGGAGGAGACAGACGGCACATGTGGGTCCCTCTTAGTTGTACTGCCTGGGCAAGAACTGGGTCACGTCAGGGACGAGCCGTACTCAGATTTGCCAGAGTCACAGAAGAGCGGGAAATGACCGAGAATCAGGAAGAGGATGGGCGCGTTGCTGGAATCAGCTCTAAGACGGATGGGGAGGCAGCAGAGGCTATAAAGGGATGGAACTCCGAATTTTCTGAATGTTTGTTTGAACGTAAAAAAAGATAAAGGAAATAATTTAGGAAAGGTGTAGGAGCCTGATACTTCAAAACAGCACTATTTAAGAGAATGCATTCCATGGAATAAATATATGTAAATATATATAAAATATATAAGACAATATATGAAGATTTGTATATTTATCTGGAATATACATTCTGGAATAAATAAAAAAGCCACTGTTGTCCACAGTGACAGTCTAATGTGGAACCAGATGCAGCACTTCAAAGATACGTGTCACGCAGGCAGGCCCCAGTGGCCCGCTGCCAGCGCCCCTTGAGTCCCACATTCCTCTTTGAAAGGGTTGGGCTTGAGGACACAGCCCCCAGTCGCTTGAGCTTGCTGAGCCTCGCTTGTTCTCATCCCGTCTTCATTTCTACACGTCAGGTACTTGCTCTTTCTGTGTGTATGTTGTTTTGTTCGTTACAGAAAATGAAACCGAACTTGAATTTCGTCAGTGTCCTATATGCAGGCACTGGTGTTGCTGCCTCTAGTTGGAAGGGGCTGTTTGGAACGTCAGGGAAACAGGGCTGCCCGAAAGCCAACGCCTCCAGGCAGGCTTTGTCCTCAGAACCTCTCGCTGAGTGGTGTCTGCCCCCAGACCAGCCACCGGGTGGCCTTTCCGGTGCCAGACGGAGTGCACGTGAGTCCTCTCTCTTTGTGTCGTCCTCAGCTGTGTTGGGCTTTGAGGTAGCCTAGGAGGATGTTCGCTGGGTTTTCTAGAAGGACGTGCTTTGTACTCAGCTCCTGCAAAGTGTAGTGGGTGACAGTGCAGACTGAGACCTCGCCTCCCCCAACCAGGAATCACCCTCGCCCAGGAAGGGTGCCCGTGCTCGGCTGTGTTGTGCTCGTCTCCTGCTGCCCTCCTGTGGGCCCCCTTGTCCCTCTGAGTAGCCCCACAGAGCTGGTTTTTTCCTGCCTGTGGGAACGTGGTGGAGAGTAATCACATCTCTCTCTGGCCTTCTTTTCCTTAACTGTGGCTTACAGAAACTCATCTCTGCTATATACGCAGATTATGCCCGAAGTTTGAAGAACCTCGGTTTTAAACAGGGAGCGGTTCTTTTTGCTTCAAAAGCTGGAGCAGCCGGCAGAGATTTATTGAGTGAGCTGGAGTCCCCCAAGCAAGAACGGACCGAAGAGTGACAGGTCAATATGTGCTGGGGAACCTGGCCTTGCAAGCGGGACGGGGGCCGGTCTGGCAGTGGTCAAGGTCATGGTCTGGGCTGCTGAAGATGCCGTCCGTCCCTGCCAGGGTCCCCGTGAGCTGCTCCCCACTTTCCTGAGGCTGCCATGGACAGCAGCAAACGAGCATTTACAGAGTTAGGAGCAAGTTCCACGTCCTGTGTTTATCTCCCAAAAACCACGAATGTTTCAGACTTTGAAAGAGTAGAACATTTTATACTTTTGGAGACAGCTTTAAGAGTCCCTGGAAATACTTTTAATTTTTTTAAACTTAAAATTCAGGTGACTGAATTGTTTTTCTCAGTGACTGAATGGAAAGATATTTGAAAAATCTAATACTGAGAGAAGTTGGTGAGACTCACTCTCAAATCTGTGCTGTGCCTATGTCATAGGCAGTCGTTCAGAAGGGGGCAGACGTCTCTCAGTAGTGAAGATGATTTACCGAAGCATTCCTTGTTTCTTACCTGGAGAACATAGAACTCATGATTCTCTGTTCTAGGCAGTTGCTGAATTTTGTAATTTCAGACTCGTAGGCTCATAGGGAAATTTTAAACTTTATGTTTTATTCTAATATGTGGGGTCTTGGGTATTTTGAATTTTAACTCTTGATGTATTATAGTAACCTCCTTTTTGAATTTTCTGTGCTTTAATTTTCTGTCTTTGTGTTTGTCCAACAACTGAAGTATCTGAGATGTGACTATTATAAATTATTCCTGTCTATAACTTACCAAAATGATAAATAAAAAGGAAATTCCAGCCAGGCGTTTGTGTTCCCCAAGCTGCTGTGCAGGAGGTCAGGGGCCATGCTGGCTTCTCAGGAGTCAATTCCAGCTTCCTACCCTCCAAGAAGGAGTCCCAGGATTGGACCAAACGCCCCCACCGTGGGCAGATCTGCCTCAGTTCCCAAGGGAGCAGGGCTCTTGGAGGGAGGTGAGGGAGTGGCCTGTCTCCTCTCCTGGATGTCCAGGGTGGCGCATCTCCTCACACCCACCAGGAGCTAGGATTTTTGAATAGAGTCTTTGCCTCTGCCCTTAGGCATCAACCGTCCACTCTGACAAGGAACTGAGATCCACAGGGAGGATGGGCTTCCTCTAGGAATGCCTGTTCCCGGGCTGGCACTTTGACTAAAGTTGTAGAAGAAATCCAGGATACATTCATTAGTCCTGTAACTGGCTCACTTTCTTGTCCTTTCTGTGCCTGGGCCTTGGAACTCCTAAGGGCCACAGGCAAACAGCCCTCTCTGTGTTGCCTGTGGTTGAATGATTGCCCATGTATATTTTGTTTATGCAACCATCAGCTCCCTAAAGGGAAAAAGAATGCTGGCCTTAGTAAGCAGAGAGGAAAAAAGAAATCTTACTCTAGAGTGGAGCATTTTGAAAATTAAGTATGTTTGGACTTGAGGCCAACAACTAAGTAGTGAGGCACCGCCTGCTGGGGTTGGAGGTGGGGTTGGAGGCGGGAACCTGCTGCGTGCCTGACGCCAAGGCCCTGAAGTATATCACAGCCCAGCTGGGTAGGACGGCGGTCACTGCTCATCACCACAAGACAGAGACCCGGTCTGTCAAAGTACAACTGGAAGTCCCATCCAGACAACCTGGGAGCCCCTCTCCCTGCTGACCTCGTGGCCGGCAGCTGAGCATGCAGGGACAGAGGCTGACGAGGATGAATCACATCCCCAGCTGCACCTCACCTGTCTTTTCATGCAGGATCGTTAGGAACCTCATGTTACTAGTGTGTGAGCAAAGGAGGCTTCCCAGGGTGAAACCCACAGCCAGAACTGGGATGAGAGTGACAGGGACTTTGGAGCAGCATGGCCCTCTCTGTGGCCGTACCCACGGGAGTGCCGTCAGGGTCCTGGGTCCTCCCTTGGCAGCCAGTCTAGCGGATCTCGAAGACCTGGTGTGGAGGGGGGTTGCTGGGTGACCCTCTCCTCCTGGCTGGTCTCACTTTAAGTATTTTTATTGCTTTGAAAGGGGGTAGCAGGACATTCTGTTCTAAAATAGAGCAAATCAGAGCAGCGTCTGTACAAGCCAATCCCGCGTTGCTTCTCCCGATCAGCTTGTCCACGGAACAGACCCTGGTACAAAAACAGTTCCCCTCTCTGCTGTCTGCTGCCTCCAGACGTCACCTGGCACGAGCACAGTGTTAGATGTCGGTGATCACCCCCCGTATCACGTTCTTCTCAGCGATGAGACGGGATGCAAGGGGAGTGTGGAGGTGCAAACTTGTAGGTTGTGCAACAGTGAAACTCTGGCAGGCTGAGGTGCTCCGGGAGCACATTCTAGCAGCCAGCAGGCCTCCAGTTCCCGTTCTGCGTGCAATCAGTGTGACTGGTTCCAAACAATTTGTGCAAGAGAGAACCCTTGCCATTCAAATGAAAAGGCATTTTGAATTGATGACACTTGAAGGTGTTGCTGTTTTAAAAGAAGGGAAGGGAAAAAGCTGGGCTCTAGGACTCAGGATTGCTGGAATCAGACCAGCTGGGCAGGCCAGATGGAACTTGGGGAAGCAGATCAGACTGCTGTCTTTCCTGTCCTTAAAGGATCCTTCTGTGTGTGTACTTTTCCAGTTGTGCAGGACCCACCAAAAATGACCCCGGAAAGCTCCTCTTTTCTCTCACTCAGGATGTCCCGTGATTCTGAAGGTCTCACATGAGTCCCGTCAGGCAGTTTCAAGTATTGTCCTTCAGCGTTTGGCTCTCGCGTAAAAAGTCCAAATAAACACTTCGACCACCCCTTACTTTTGGGGGGACACTGAGGAGAAAGAGTCAAGCTCACTGTTCTAAATACCAGAGAAGGAGAGACATTCTGGGTTCCATAGGCAATTTGGGAGGTTTTAGCTTTCCCTTCTTCCATATTTATTTGACAGAGAGAGAGCACGAGCAGGGGGAGTGGCAGGAGGAGGAGGAGGAGAAGCAGGCTCCTCGCGGAGCAGAGAGCCTGACCCGAGCCACCCGGGCGCCCTCCCTTCTTGCGTGTTTGTATGTAGCACAACCAGGTGCGGTTAGGGAAGAGGGTTGTTCCAGACCCCATGATGCACGGCTCCAGAAAGACTGGCCGGAACAGGTAGCTGAGAATTTAAGATCAGATAAAAAGACAGTCCTCAGCCACTGCCTTAAAAATGTAGTCCATTTTCTCTGCAGTTACAGAATTTTTAAAACTGAAGTTAAGTGGACTGATGTGGAGGCAGAGGGAGGAGGCAGAGCGGCCCAGGAAGGGGCCTCTTCTCTGTGACCATCCCTCTAGGTTAAGGGTCCGCAGACGGACCTGGGGAGCGAGTCCCAGCTCACTGCCCACTTTGTAAATAAAGTTTTACTGAAACACAGTCATGCCCATCTGTTCTTTGTGGCTGTTTTCATTCAACAGGGACGAGTGGATGCAGCAGAGACCATATGGCCTGAAAAGCTTAAAATACTTAAGTGTCTGGCTCTTTACAGGAAAGTTTAGCCACTCCTACTCAAGGTCCCACGTGCTTGCTTGGGATGAAATTTCACGTGTCCAGCTGCCCTGTTGGGTGCAGATCGGTACGGAGCCCTTTGCGGTTTGCCCGTAAGCAGGTGCACTTGGACCAGCCTCTTTCCAGAAAGAGGTTGTTTCAGCGTCATCCCACCTGGCTCCCCGTAGAGGCCCAATTTCCTATGGCGCTCGGTCTAGGAAACTACGTACAACGTGAACCACCCGGGGTGACCTTCGTTGTATTCCTGACAGTTCTGAGATAAAAGGCACTAGTAGAGATAGAAAAGCTTAAATCCAAGAGCTGTTTCATATCAACATGTTAAAGCAAATGTCAGTTTTATTCCAGACACCTCCTAACCCGTTCTGCTGTGATAAGACCCTCGTGTTCCAGTCTTCTGACCTCTGAGCAGCATCTTTAAGCCCTACTACTTCAGGCAGGAAGAAGCTTCAGAATACTAGCGTCCTAAGCCGGCGGTGGGCCCTGCGGTTGCTGATGTGAATCCATCTGACCACATCGGGGAGAGACTCCTGGGCCGGGAGCCCGGTGTCTGATGCACAGAATCCAGCTGGAGGACCCGGGAAGTGGAGGAGAGACCGGAAGTGAAGGATGGACGAGTCCGCAGTAGATGATCAAATGGAAGAGCTCGGGAGGAAACTGGGAAACCGCTGCGTGCGGAGGCACATGGAAGGGAGTAGGAAAGGAGGAGGCAGACGTGAGTCAGGGGTGGGAAATACCTGGGCGGCCCTGGTGCAGCTGCTCTGGTGAGTAAGCGCCGTCCTGGGAGCCCACGCGTCTCGGCTCCCGGGAAGCCGCGTGCACATCTGCACGCCCTGCCACGCTGGGCGTCACCTGACCCTTACGGCTTCGTGGCTGACAGTCTTGCCCCCGCTCACAGAAGAGGGAACTAAGGTTCAGAGATGTTGGGGACAACTGGGGTGACCCTCTGTCTTGGACTGTCCCCAAATGAGGAATTTCCTGCGACTCTGGATTTGGGATGTGAAAACCGGGATGGTGTCAGGCGACACGGAACCGTTGGTCACCCTCCTCGTAAGTGACAGAGCTGGGAGGTAAGACACAGGCCTGCCTGACGCCTCAGCCTGCACGGCCTCCACCCGGCCATGTAAACGTGTGATCGGGGACATTTTTGAGGGGTTCCCTTTGCAGCTGAGCTGCAGTCCTGAGCACCCTTGTCAGCTGGGGCGAGGCCGGGGTCAGTCCGCAAGCTAGACACAGCAAGGCCCGGCCATCAGCAGGGCCAAGATTTAAAGAATTGTCTTCTTAGCCATCAGCTACTGGAAAGAATGTGATTTTTCAAACATTATTTTAAAAACTTGTTGAATGTTTGGATGCTCCAAGTTGACTTATCGGCCTGAAAGAGGTTATACTGTTTTGGCTGGGGGCACTCTCCTTTCGTAAGGAAACTGCCGAAGGACGCTATTGCTCTATTTTCTGTCTTTTTTTTTTAAGGAATAGGAGGTGCTTTTGGGGGAACTGAAACCTCACCTGTCGGCTGAATCTAAACGTCCGTGTGCAGAGCCCACTCCATCCCTCCGTCACAGGCTTTGGGACAGACGTGGCTTCCTCCTGCCCCCTCGGAGGTGGCTCTGTTTCCAGGTACAATGCAGGCAGAGGACAGCGTTTCCTCCCTGTCCTGGCAGGGCAGGGCCTAGGACGGCTGGTCCTGGGGACCCTGGTCCCGGTGATTCTCCTGTTCAGGCCAGCTCCCACTACCTGGTCTGCTTGGGAGTCCTGGTGAGATTAAAGTCACTCAACAAATCTCCAACAAACTTGTGGGCCCATGTGTTCTTGAACGAAGACTAAAACCAGGCCGGGCTTCTGATGAGTGGTGGGGACGTAGCGTGCATTTGCAGAGGGAGAGGGAGACCCCAGGGACCGTTCCACAGACATTGCCTCTTCCACTGGCATTTGCCTCCACACCTTCCTCCTTCCCCCCTTCTCCCCAGTCCCCAGTAACTCGGCAGCTGGCCCTTCTAGGTGAGAATTGAGCCTCAGGAAGCTGCTGGAGGCCACTAGGTCACTGAACAGAGAAGCAAGTCCCTACTGAGGCAGAGTGACTGGAGCTCACTGCCCCGTTCCCAGAGAGGGTCAAAGGCTAGTCTGATTGTCCATAAAGACCCAGCTCCCATCCGAAGACACAGGGCGGGAGCAGCTCACTTCTGCCCTTGGAGAACTGGTGGCCAGATGGGGGGCCAGGGAAGACCTCCCTTTGTGAGCCTGGGTCTCATCCAAGCATTTGCGGCTTTGTCCCTTTGACCATGAGACTGACCTCTCAGTCTTTTGGCCTTGAACTGTCAATGGTTGTGGCAACTTGATCCTTATACCACAGACGCAGTGGAGGGAAATGGAAGGGCCGTGTCTGGGAGGTGAGCAGCCAGGGGCTTTTTACAGAGTAGTAGCCATGCTTGGAGAGTCTTGGGGCTGCACGGGCAGCCCAGCCCCTGAGCTCTGGACCCTCGGACCATGATTGAACCCAGTGGAGCCCGGCAGAGAGAGAGCCTATGGCTGAGACACACACAGAGCCCGGAGAGGGGACTGATGGCTCTCCTGTAGGGGCTGAAGAGTGAATGGCTGAATTCTGGGAGATGTATGTCCCTCCCCCTGGAATCTCAGAACCTGTCCTTGTTTGGAAGTAGGGTGTTTATAGACCTTGATGATTAGATCATCAAGCCACGTCTGGTGTCCCTAAGAGGAAAAGACACAGAGAAGGTGGCCCTGGGAAGAGATTAGATGGATGCAGCAGACAGCCGCGGAACACCAAGGAGGGCTGGAAGCCTCCAGAAGCCAGACAGCCTCCAGAGCTGAGAGAATACATTTCTGCTGCTTTCAGCCCCCAGGTGTGTGGTGGTCTGTTACGGTGGTCCTAGGACACGAATATGCTGCCACTGACCAAAACCGAGGACCCAGAATTCCTCAGGGACTCCCCGTTGCAGGGCCCGCACCCCCTCCTCCCAGAATAGTAGGAATTCCAGCTCCACTCCCCTGGCGGAGAGGGCCTTTGGCTTGCATTTTTCTCAGGCCCTGCTTTCCAGAAAGAAAAGAAAGGCTCCCAGTTGTACCTCTGGACCTAGAAAGTTCATTTTCAAGCAACTTTACCAAGCCAGGCTCTCTGCCATCTCTGTTCTGCCCCTGGTCTCAGCAGCTCTCACCACACGTTGCTAGCTCATCTTTCTGCTGCCTGCTGCTGACCGGAGGGAACTACAGTTCCAACAATTCCTAAGCCCACAGCCCAGGAAAGTCCGGTGTGGCCGTCGAAACCATCCAGACCCATGACTGTGGCTTGGGGAAGATTCCAGGGGTGGGACTCTGGTGGTTTTACTTTACCAGGCTTCTAAAGCCAAGAATTCCACCACCCCCCACCACCCCAATATATTGCAGTCTGTGTTCCTTGGAACCGTAACGTCCTGCAAAATATTAATAAACATTTTTAAAGCATCATAATCAAGTAAGTTTGGGAAATGCCAAAATAAATACAGTTAAATAAGTTCTTTTTTATTGTAGACCTTCTCAAGGCCTTTAATATGCCAGATACATGTTGCACCCCTCTAAGCCAAGGATTGTGGAATTTAAGATTCCCAAAGCTGTTTGATCACAGTCCTTACCGAGTTCTGCCTGCTCCTGCCTGCTCGCGCTCTTCTGCACTCTGGCAGGGCGGGCCTCCCTCCTTTCCTTCTTTCCTGCCAAGACTTTCTCTTCTAAGTGCAAAAAACAAACAAACACCCTGCTCCTCCAGCCTGCCCCATAAATGAGTGGACGATGTCATTTTCCAGCTGGGAACCCTTCGCCAAGTCTCTCCCTGCAAACTGTCCTCTTTCAAATGACACAAAAGGTCCTCAGTGAACCTCTCCCACTCAGCACCCGCCATTTGCACCCTGTGACATAATCAACCGGCCACCGTACTGGTCATTTCTACCACCACGGCATCGCTCTTGCCCTCTCCCACGCTTCTCCTGCCTCAGCTGCCCCCTCCCCATGTCACGCCTCTGAGCTTGCCACAAGATCTTCTGCTCGACTCCGTAATGCCCCATTCTTCAGTCTGTCTCCTCTCCCGGGCTGGAGGCCCCAGGAAGGCAAGGCGGGTCTCATCCAACGACGTCTCTAGCATTTGCCACAGGTGTCCATACACTTGCTGCTTCGTGCTGGGTCGGGGTCAGGATAGCCACGGGCCACGTGTTATCAGGGGGCGAGCTTCCTGCCACGACAGGCTGTCGGGTCCATATCCTACCGGTTCTGGGGCCCCTTTGCTTCTTGCCTTACGGATCCACTGTGCTGGTGATGAGCACAACTGCATTGTTTTTCATGTCGCCTGAGCCTGGGGAGTTTTATGTTTAAGGGGTGTCCCTTCTAAGCACCATGGACTTGCGTGTTTTATTTTTTTACTCTTTCAGTCGGAGTCCTAGACCACTCACACACAGCGGCGTGACTCCATGCGATGCAGTGGACTTCGGCCACCTTCACTGTTTTCAACTTTCCCTGTTCATTTTATCTCTTTCCCCCCACTCCTTGGACTTTCAGATGCATATTTTTAAATATCTCATTTCCCCACTATTATCTTGTTACTTATGTATTCTATTCTATTCATTTCACAATTACTTGGGGGATTACAACACTCATCCCGGCTCGTTATTAAAGTCTAACATAAATTAGTACTTTTACCACTTTCCGGACAGTGAAAAGGACTTTAGAACGTGCTAATTCTGTTGATCCCTCTTCTGGCTCAGGAGATACTGTTATCGTGCATTTTAATTCCATGTATTTGCAGACCTCCTCAAGACATAATTACTGTTTTACGTGGTCAGTATCCATTTAGACTTGCCCGCGTCAGGATGGGCTCTTCCTCTCACCCAACTGCCGTCTGGCCCCTTCTCCCTCTCCCTGAAGAACACCTTCCACAGGGGTCTTTACTCTGTGTCTCCCGGTAATGAATTCTCTCGGCTTCCCTCTGTCTTCACTGTCTTCATTTTGCTTCCATTTCTTTTGGGGAACATTTCAGGCATACAAAAATAGAGAAAACAATGTAATGAACCTCTGTGTACCCATAACTCAGCTTAGACAATCATCTCTGAGCTCCATTATTTTAAGGATATTTTCATTGTGTAGTCTAGCCTGGTAATCATTTTCTTTCCGAAGACCCTCCATCATCTTCCTGCGGCCACTATTTCTACGGAGAAGCCCACTGTCAGTCTTTGATATGCCTGATAATCTTTGATGGCCAGATGTTCTATATAAAAAACTTCAAGTAGTTTGAAGCTTTGGATGGGGCTGTCTCCCCCCTGGGTTTTTCCTTTAGCCTTTCACGGGCAGCCAAGGGAGATGCCCTAGCAATCCCGGGTTACCTTGACCCAGCTGCGGACTGAGATGATCCCAAGTGGGCTTTGGCCCTTGGGAGAGCTGGTCTATTTCTAGTTGACTCTATTTTTGCATAAGGAGCCTTTCAGGGTCCCTAACCCCACTCTGTCCACTGAAAGGTCCATGTAGGTTCACAACCTTTCCGTCACCTCTTAAACACAGAAAAAACCATTTTAGACAATTCTTAAAGAAGGGGGTATGTTTCCAGCATCCCTGGTGCCTCCACCGAGTGGGCCAGGCACCTTCCTCCCCACTCAGCAAAGGCATATCGTGACCCGATTTCCCACCAGTTCCCACGATGCTCCCCTTCCACTCCTCGTGGTGTCTAACAGGACACTAGGGCACTCGGAAATGACCCATAGTGTTGAGGTCTATGGCTCCCCCCCCCCCCCCAGATTTGTGGCTATCATATTTAAAAGATGAGAACATACAGTGTCGCTCGCTCGGGGGGGGGGGGGGATGAAATGTACACACATTTCTACTGTTGCACAAGAGCCCACGAGCAGCTTGATTTGTGTTGCTGGGTTTTAGTATAGATTGAGTTCAGATGCACCGAAACTTCTTATTTTACAGATAACAGGGTCCCACAGGCTTTAGAACAAATCAGAAAATCAAATGCTGCCAAGGAGGCAGGGAGGGGGTCAGTCATAAGCATGAGCGAGGCAGGCAGGGTGCGGTTGTGAGGGGGTCTGGGGGCCCCAGGCTCAGGAAGGAAGGGCCGTAGCAGTAGACAGAGGCCCCGAGTGTCAGATCTGAAGTTTCAAAAGAAGCTGAAAGTCCAAATAACTTCGCAGAATGTCCAGACTTTTACATGTTGGCTTGATTTAGGAAAAAAAAAAGCCGAACAAAATACACTCCTGGGCCAAAATCGGCTCTGGTGCCGACAGACTGCGACTCTCAGTCGTAAGACCAGGAAAGCGCCCTCACTGGGCTTTACTTGGCAACTTCCCTATGTTCATAAGCAAAGAGCTGGGAGATACTCAGCTCTTGGGAACACCTTGGTCTTACTGCCCTGTCTTCGAGGCCCTCCCCCCACCCCCACGCTTGGGCTGCTAGCCTGCGTCCCAGGTGTTTCTGCCTCGTGCCTGGTCACCGGAGCTGTAGGTGCAATTGTAACAACAGGCACGACCCCGCAGCCTCGTGCACTTGGAGGACCGAGGGGCGGGGTGTGAGCGTCTGAGGTCCGCACCATGCCCCAGACCATTTTATCCTGCCGTCAGGGTTGAGGGTACTTTGCTTATCCCTCTCCTGTCCTCCTGTTGGAGTGAGAGCTGATGTGCCCATGCCCACCTCTCCATTCCTCAGAGGGCCCCCCACAGGCTTAGAAGGGGCCGCTTTCCCAGCCTCCGGGTGCATTGGCCCCTCCACAGCCTCGTGGGCCCATTCTCCAGGCTCATCGCAGGGACGGGGTGGGGGAGGAGAGCATGGAAGCGTTTTCGGGAGTCCGAGCGGCGTGCTTCCTGTCACTTGCTGGTGGAATCGGGCCTTTGCTCTGCGATCTGAAATTCCCCGCTTTCAGCATTTGGGTGCAGCGAATGCTGATGGAGAACAGCGGACTGCGGGGTGCAGTGCAGACCGACACTGGCTTTCTGGGTGTTCTCCTGCCCCCAGACCCATCTGTGTTCCGAGCTCACCCTGCCCGCTGCTCCCCAGCAAGTGCTCCCACGCTGCTTCCAGCTAGCCCTTGGCCTGGGGGCGATTTCCACCCTCCTCACGCCTGCCCTGTGGTCCCCAGGGCCTTGGGGGAAGGCTGTATCTGGTCCCGGACACAGGGCTGGCATGTGGCTTCACCGACGATAGGCACAGCCTGTGGGGAGGAGGCTTTGGTCCTTGTTACAGATGTCGACCCCTTGAACGCTCCTCAGAGTGGTCCTGGGTAGTGAATGCTTGGCCCCCACCTCTGCTCCCCTCCCAGGCTCCGGCCAGCTCTGGCTCTCCCAATGTGACCTCACCTCCCCACTTTCCTCTCCCAGTCTCTGCCCTCCTCCCGCCTGGACCTCTTAGATCCAAATTCTCTGCTCTCCTGGCCCCTGGGGCATTGTTCTCTCTGAGCATGGGATCGTTTTTCACTGCAAAACCCCCAGGGCACTACCACTGTCTTCTTACAGTGACTATACTGTCTTTGTTTCATTTTTATTTTTATATTTTTTTAAGATTTTATTTATTTATTTGACAGATCACAAGTAGGCAGAGAGGCAGGTGGGGGGGGGTGGGGGGAGCAGGTTCTCTGCCGGCAGAGAGCCCGATGCGGGGCTTGACCCTAGGACCCTGAGATCATGACCTGAGTCGAAGGCAGAGGCTTAACCCACTGAGCCACCCAGGCGCCCTGTGTCTTCTTTTTTAAAAAGAGATTTTGTTTATTTGAAAGAGTGAGAGAGAGCACACAAGCAGGGGGAGGGACAGAGGGAGAAGCACGCTCCCCGCTGAGCAGGGAGCCCAACGAGGGACTCGATCCCGTGACCCTGGGATCATGACTGCTTTACTACGACTGAATCACCAGGCGCCCCAAAGTGACCATGCTTTCAATAAGGAAAGTCCCTCCAGGCCAGACCACACTTGGGAGCTGCGGGAGGACAACCCGGCAGGTGTCAGAATGGAATGGCACCGAAGGCACCTGCGTGGCCAGGTGCTACGGAGCGGTGTCCGCAGGTGAACAGAGGGCAGAAGAAAATCTTCACGCTCTTCATTTAAAAAGCGAATTACTAGCTGGGTGTTGGACGTGGAGGAGGACACGTGATGTAATGAGCACTGGGTATCATATAAGACAGATGAATCCCAGGTCTGTCCTCTGAAACCAATAATATATTACGTGTTAGATAATTGAATTAAAATTTAAAAAATTTTTAAAATGCGAATTACTGTGGTCCCTGGGTGGCTCAGTCGGTTAAGTGTTGGATTCTTGATTATTGGCTCAGGTCGTGATCTTGGGGTGATGACGTCAAGCCCGGTGTTGGGCTCCATGCGGAGTGTGGAGCCTGCTTAAGAGTCTCTCTGCCTCTGCCCCTCCCCCCGCTTATGTAATTAATATAATGTAATGTAGTATCACATATAATGACATCAAAAAAAGTCAAACCTCTACAACAAACTCTTGTTGGCAGTTATGTCTACGTGGTGGGATTCTGGGTGGTTTAAAATGTTCACCTTATCAGTATTATCTATATTTTCTAAATTGTTTAACAATAAAAATTTTCCCGTAATTAGTGATACGGTATTGTTTAATTCTGATGACAAAAAGACTCAGCCCCCCAGTCGTCTTTCCTCCGGGCTTCGCCTGCAGCCCACGGGGTGGGGGAGGGGGGAGGTGGAGTCTCCCGTGCCCCACGCTCCCCCACAGCGCCGGGACCACCTCCCTCAGAGGCTGTGCCATGCATCACAGGGCTTTACAAGCCTCCCTCCCGCTCGGCGGTGCCCTCCTGCCTCCCAGCACCTGCAGAACGTCCTCATCACAGTTCCGATTACAGCTGGGACCCGTTCGTGTCCGCTCTTTCTCAGCTGCAGGGTCTGCTCTACCATCTGTCTTCCCCATTGGGCTGCCTCCGCAAGGGTAGGAATCCAGTGCCCCAGGGGTAGCTCCGCATGGTGAGTGCTGAGTAAAGTCACTAGGTGCGCAGGTGAATGCATTCGAATCAGGACTGTCTCTGAAAGTCCAAATCCCTGTCCCTGAGTCGTTGGCCATCGGATGCATCCCGTTGAAACGCAGAAACCCTGCTGGACAGCGGAGGCTCTTTCTCACCCGCTGGAGCGGCACACCCGTCACTTAGATCAGAGAAAAACTTCTTACACATTTGTCCCCGAGGAGTCTTGCTCTCCGCAAAAGCTCCAACTGTGTGATGTGGGGACCCTGATGTTCTCAGAGCACTGGCCTTCCCTAATATGAAATGAAAATAAGCACCTACATTTTTTCACGTCTTATTTTAATTTTGAAGGTGCACCATTCAGTTAAAATACATATTTACTATTTCCCCTCCGGACTTCTGTTTCCAAAGAGAGCAAAAGTTCTCCTCTAGCGTGTGCGTCAGCATCACCGGGAGGGCTTTCTAAAATGCTGAGCCCCCAGCCCTATTCACGGTTTCTAACTGAGAAGGTCTCAGCAGGAGGCCTGAAAAGCTGCCTTCCTAGTCTGTTCCCAGGAACGCTGACGCTGCTGGTCCTGGCGCCGCCTCTGAAGGATCGGTGAGCCCTCCACTCCGCCCGGCTGATTGGGGGAGGAGGGCAGCAGCCCTGCTGTGTGGCCTGGAGGAAATCCCAGGCCCCTTCTGAGAACCCCCTGGGAAGGTGGCCCCAGGGCTGCACGGTCAGCGTGTCCTAGCCAGCACGGGACAGCAGAGGGCAGCAGAGATTGGGAAATGGAGTTCCTTGGGCGGCTCAACCCCTCCACTGAACTCTGTAGGCCACGGGAGTGTCTCCTGTTGGGTCCTCCATCTGGCAGCTCAGCACTCCGAAACACATTAACCAAAGGACACCCCCCCCCCCAAAAAGTCCTAATCCATTTGCGCTTTCTTGTGACTAGGAGCGGTAAATTGATGCTTTACATGGAAACCTATGTAGTAGTCAGGTGATACTTAACCACCTTTACAGTCCTGCACACTGAGGCCCGGAGAGGGAGAAAGGGCCCATGGCCACACACTGCCACAGGCTCAGGATAAGGCCCAGGCCTATCACTCTGTCCCGTTGTGAGTTTTGCATTTGCTCTTAGAAGCCAGCCAGCTGGTGTTGGAGTCTAGCTTTCTGCCCCGGGTCTCGGGGACGGGAGGCTCCAGAAGAGGCCTGGGAACCCTGGGTGTGGGAAGGACGTGAGTGGTTTGAGTTGGGCCCCATGACTTTAAAGCCCCTCCATGTGCAGCTGGAAAAGTGAGTTCCCTACAAATATTTGCCCCGGGGTCCCCAAACATCTAATCAGAGACAGCTGATGATTCTGGTCTGGCCCCGTCCAGCAGGTCTTCAAACAGAGCGCCCCATGCTCCTTTCCCAAGTGTGGATCTGCTGGTGGTGGGCCACTCCCCAGGGACTCTGAGTCCCCGACCCCACTCATCAGGTCTGGGGGTGGCCCTGGGATGTGTGTGTTAGGCTCCCACTAGACTCAGGCCAGTCTTCGCCAGCCACACCCGGAGGAGCAGTGCGTCGAGGTTAAGCCTGGGTGCAGAGAAGACCAGAGCCCAGGCCAAGACTGGAAATCTCCTGTCTCTGTCCTCAGAGTCACTCACTCTCCGGAAGGAGCATTCCTTGTTTCTACTAACTTCCTCCAGCTGTCTCGGAGCGTCCTGATGTTTGGGAGGCCCAAGAGCAAACGCGAGTGCCTGTTACTGAAAAGGCATTAATCAAGATAACAAGCGGGTAGATAGGACACGTGTTCTTTTTCTACCTTGATAACCACGTCTTCCTCGTCATCTGAAGGCCAAGTTTAAATTTAGAAATCTCAAGAGTTGCCTCTCAGAACACGCAGTGCGGAGAGTTGGACTTTGACCAGCTGTCTGGTCAGCGCTCTGCTGGGCCGCCAGGGGCCACGTGGACACTTGTGAGTGCTCACGCAGGTGTACCCGCCGCCGCACACGTCCAAGCCCTGCCGGTCCCCACCACGCACACAGCCGGCGGTGCTGCCCCACACGGGAGAGAGGTCCACACAGGCCTGGGGGCGCGTCAAGGCTCCCAAGATGAACTCTGGGAGGTCAGGATGAAGGGCCCAGGAGGCGCGGCCCCGTCCCCGGAGGCCTTACCCTAGAAGCAGGCACGTCCTCCCCCTCCTGCCGGGGTCTCTGGCCAAGCCCGCCCCAGGGGCACCCGTGCTGCCTGCTCCTCCCTTGGAGACCCTTGCTCGGTGCCCATCAGCACACTCCAGGCCTCGAAGGCCCAGCCTCTCCCCCTGCACGCCCTGGGGTCCCTGTGTATGGGCGTGTCCTCCTCAGCCCCGGGGCTCCCAGCTGCTGCCCTGATTCCCACAGATGCGCTTCTCAGTTCTTTCGGAGAGGAAAAGGATGTGGGGTCAGAGCCCCAGGGCTCTGAGGGCCGCATGGGGCTTTAGGAAGTCTCTGGGAGGGGTGGTGGTTGACAGGACCACTCAGTGGCCCTCCCGCTCTGCCCCCAGCCCTAGGAGGCTTTCAGAGACCCCTTCCCGCCCCCTTAAGGAGAAGGCCAGAGGCATGTGTCACTTCCAAGGCGGCTGGGGCTACAGGCCTCGGGTGGGCTCAGTGTCTTGGCCACGCTGAGGCTGGCACGCACCCCCCCGCCCCCCCTCCCAGGCCAGGCCTGGGTGCTGCAGGCAGGGAGGGAGGTGAAGGGCCTGGGTTATGAAAAGCTCCCAGCACAGCCTGCTGAAGACGGCACTGAGTCTGGGCACCCCCAGCCACGCAAGGGCTTTCTCGAGTCTCGGGCAGCCTGGTGAGTATTTGAACAAGTGCCCGAGAGGATTCAGATGTGCCCTAAAGGGTGAGAGGTACAGCTTGGAAATCGTTTTCTATTCATCCAATCAACTGGTCTTCACCAAGCGTTCCCGCCCTGGACACCACCGGACTCCTGTCTCCCGGGGCTGAGGAACGGCCAGCTCTCCCCACGCAGATGCCCTCCCTCCCTGGGTCCCAACTGCACTTTCAGGGACGCCCCTTCCAAAATGGCTGCCACCTCCAGGCCCTCTCCACCGCATCCCCTCCTCTAGCTCCTTCTGGGCCTTCACCACAGGCACCAGCTAGCTCGTTCGTGCATTTATTTTACTCACTGGCTCTGCCTCCCTCTGGAATGTAAGCCCCTCTCCACGGCCCCAGGCAAGGGCCTGATGTGTCAAGATCCCTCCTCCCTCCCCAGTGCTGCTGGCATTTAATAGGCTCCGTGAGTATCTGCTGAACGACGAATGGGCCACCACAACTCAGCGGGTGCCCGTTGCTTCCCAGAACGAGACAACGGGACACAGGCGCCTGTTGGACAAAGAGGGCGTTTGAAATGAGGCAAGGTGTGGGTGGCGGAGGCCTCAGGCCTTGAAGCCCGGCGTGGTGGGCCGCCAGCCCCTCTCTGGGACGCGCGCTCATGAAAGGCAGAGAGGAAGAGAGACCGGGAGGCTCCCAGACAGGGCGTCCCCCCTCGCGAGGAAGGATTCAGGGCTCAACACGCTTCCTGGGGTCGGGTCTGTACAGGTAGAAGGAAGAGGCCCCAGCTGGCTCCCAGGCTGGGCCAGCCCAAGGCCTGGCAGGAGCCTTCGCTGCAGAACCTGCTTGTATGAACTTGCTTGCTGGCACGCCTTGAATTGTTTTTTGGCTGCCTTGTTAGCAGATGAAGCTTTCTTTTAAAAAGATGAAGAAGAAGAAGAAAAAAGAACCTCTAGCGAGGGCTTGACTGCAGCTGACCCCGGAGGAGGCGGAGGCCGTTACTGATGGGCGCTACATTTGTCTAATTAATCTTCTTGTCAACAGAGTTGTTTGCTGCGGGTGCCCGCCCCTGAATCACCCCGCAAGCTTGCCACACTGGTTCGTACCCAACTACAAAGGCCGCCTCTGACCCGGCCCTAAGCTCACCAGCCCCCCACAAATGCCCCCTGGACTGGACCCCGAGGTGGAGAGCAGAGGTCCCATCCCCGCCAGCGTAGGGGGGGGGGGGGGCGAGGAATCACAAACCTGGAAGGCTCAGGGGGTTCTGCAAACCTTAAGGAGCCTGATTCCCAAAGAAAGTCAGAGATTTGGGCTTCAGGTTACACTCGGGACCTCTGCTATCCGCCCTATGGAACTGAACCCAGGCGTTAGGAACTCGGGGCACTGCGGTCAAAGGGTGGAGACGGGTCCTGCAGACGGGAGTCCAAGGTGCAGACTGTGCAGTTTGTGGGTTTGCCTGGGCCCCCTGGTGGCCACTGCCCGCCACTGCAAGAGTCTCTTAACAGGAATTCTCATCCTGGCCCTCCCGGGATCATCGCCCCCTGCTTTCAGGGTCAGGATCCCCCTGTTGATTTCCTGCAAAGCAACCAGCACCGTCCACACTCACCCTGTTTACTTGTTAATCAAGCTGCTCACCCACCAGCTTCTTCACCAAGTCGTCCCTGGATGAAACCCAGGGACTCTGTGATTCCTCTCCCTAAACTCTCATAGAAATTTAGCATTTTCTTCAATTATGAACACAGGCAATTCGTCACAGCATATCCGCAGAGCCTGTGACTTTGTCACTGGCAGAAATCATGGCTGTTTGCACATCACATTCCTGTTGGTGCACCTGTGTCGAAATACCATGTGTGCGCATCACCATACGGAATAACGGTAGCCAGCATTCTGGCCTGTAGATCTTGCTACATCGTGTATTAACAGAGAACACGACTATGTCACAATTTAAGAAAATATTCTGGGGACTGCGTTTTAATATAGTTGGTTGCTTCGTAATTCTGTGTACCTTATTTTATGTGTTTGCCAATGTTTTGAGAAGGAGCCCAGGGGCTTCCTCTGACCGCTAAAGGGTTCTCAGGATCCTTTGCCACTTTTTGCTCCTTTCTTCAGGAGAAATAAATCCATTGCCCCACCTGGGGTCGGAGGTGGGGGGCTTGCTTCTTCGACCGGAAGACTTCAGGACTGACCAAAGTGTCCCCTCTGAGCAGGACCCCACCGCGCAGTTCCCCCTGCTGTTACAGTCACATGGACGGCCTGAGCCCAGAGCCGGAGATAAGGGATGTTCCCAAAAGGACGATTTGGTTCTTCCCTACCCAGGCATCATCCAACTCACTCACTGTGGTCCCGGAGAGGGTTTGAGCCCGCGGCCCCAGCTGCGCTCCCCGCTGCAGCCACGCGATGGCGCTGTGCGCCCGGCCGCAGGCTCCGCGTGTCCAGCCCTGCAGCGCGCTAGCTGCGAACTCCCGGGCCCAACTCTACGCCCGGGATTCCCGGTTCGGTTCCCGCCTCCGAGGGGCCATGGGACCCCCCCACCCCCACCCCACCTCTGGGAAGAATGCTCGCCGAAACCTCGCTGAGGTTAATCAGCAGCCGGTCAGTTACCCATCAGCAACTCATCCGTTACCGATCAGTTACCATCGGTTCCGCGGGGCTGGAGATCAGCCCCAGCGCTGGAGGCCTGGGAATTCGGGGCAGCGGCCCTGGCCCGCCAGCAGGGGTGAGAGGGGCCGGGTTCTCACTGTCCTCGGGCGGAAACCCCAGGAGCCTGGCTTTGAGAGCCTCTAACTCACTGCCCAGCACACCCCGTGCCCTCAGAGGGGGCCATGGCGTAGAGGCCACAGCCCTGTCGTGGGAGCAGGGTGGACTTGAGTTCCGATTCCTCTTTTGCAAAGTGAGGATAACAAGAGTCTGGACCAGTTGGCCGGATGAAGGAGACGAGGCTAGAAAAGGCTTACTTGCCCGGGCCCCCTGCCCTCAAGTCCCCTGGGGATCTGAAATCATCATCCCTTTGTGGCCAGGCAGGCCTCAGTGTCGTCTTCCCAAACAGGAAGAACCTCCTGGCTGTGGAATTCAGTGAGCAGCATGCAGAGCTCCCACAATGGCGATGGGACAGGTCATCCTCATGCTGTTCCTGAAAGAGGACTGAAGTGCCCGCCCGCCCTCTTCCTCTCTGATAACGCAGCCCCTCAGGCCCTAGAAGTTCATGCCAGGGAGAAGGCCTGCACAGGCTCTCCTGTTTCTAGAGAGGGCTGGGTGGTGGGGGTTGCTGCTTCTAGAAAGGAAACTCGGGACGGTGGTGAACATTCATTTCCCAAGACCTATAATGAACGGGGAGATGGGTCCTTGGAAAACCGGTTTCTGGTCAGAGGGTCAGCACAACCCCGGCTGAAGTGTTTCAGGAAAGTCGTGGGGTGACCTTGCTCCGGCGGCTGCCCTGGCCCTGTCCCAAGGCCCGTTTCCCTGCGCGGTGTCCCCTGCAGACAGCCCCCTGGCCTGTGCCTGTGCCTGCAGTCAGTGGGGCGTGGTGGCCTGAGCCCGGCCCTCCCTGAATCAGCCAGGGCCCAGGGTGTCCATAATTAAGAGACACAGGTCCAGAATGTAAATTCCTGTGGTTCCCGGCCTAGAAAGGGTTCATTTGGTGCCTCAGGACAATTAGAGGCTGAGAGAGTCTGAAAGAGCCAGTGTTACTGTTTAAAGTGTTATCAGTGTAATGAACTGCTTATGAAGTGTTAATGCGAGCGTAAACACGGCGTCTGCGCTTGCATTTTATTTGTAGACTTCAAACCTGGTGCTTAATGTTTTGAAAATGCCCGTTAATGGGGTAAAATCAAGAATTTCTAGTAGGGAAGAAGGAGATTCTTTTGTGCTGTGTCCCCAACTATCTCAAAACGTATGTAACACACACACACACACACACACACACACACACACACACGCACGATCTGGACACAAAGACCAAAAAGATTTTTTTTTTTTTTAAATTATAGAAGCAGGAATTTGCAACTCTGTTCTGTGTTGTTGCAATGACTCGGTGTGTTTTTGCTGGAAGAAAGAATGAAGAACTTAAAATCAGAGGTACCATCAACACAAATTTCCCAAAAGTTGTTCTAGGAAATCTGTCATTTCTACCCATGTCTTCCAGGCCAGAAAACAGTCTACAGTAATATTTACTGCGTTTTCATGAGAAGAATTTCCAAGCTACCCCTTGAAGCAATGAAGTTGGATTTGGAGCAAATGGAAACGTTTTGAAATTGCTTATTTTCTTCCAAAATTTGTATTTTTCTTCCTTATTTCCTGTTAAATCAATGGCACTCATTAGCAACCATAATTTTACATTATATACTCAGCAGAATTTTCTCTCCATGACTGTATTCCAAATTAAACTTCTAAGTTTCCAGGAAAAGTGTAACAAATGTTTGAATCGGTCAGAAGTCACACCAATGAGTGAGAGAGAGAAATACATACATACACACAGCTTTCTTCTTCTCTTGGATAGCTATTCCTTTTTATCTGCTTTGCATTTGGGGGTGCTTTTCTTCCTTGGATCTTGAAAGGACTGTTCACCAAGCAAGAAGCCTCTGGAAAATGTGAAGATGTCTGAACTCAGAGTCATTGAACAGTTCTGACAGATGCTGGCTTCAGGGAAACAAAGGCAGGATTTGGACGGGGCTGCCTATGACCAGTTGCACAGCATTACAGTGGGAAGGCGGTCCGGTCTGGAAGCCTCATTTTACAGATGGTGTGGCACAATTCCAGAGTGCGACAGCAGCGTGCCTGAGATAATTTCATGATAAAGTTGCAAGTTGAGCCCAGTCCCTTTGTTGAGTGTTCTTGAATGAGCAGCTACTATTCTCAATTTTCTGCTGGGAGATGGCAGAGACAAAGCTAAATGCAAGCTGTTGCGTTCTAGCAACAACAGGCACATGACCCTTAATAAGAAGAGGGTGACGACTCAAATGAATTTCCTGTCAAGGTAACCTCATGAGGCCCAAGCTCTCTCTTTTTCACACTCTTGATTGCTTCTCCATCCCAAAGCCCAAGACCAAGATGAACAGAGAAAAATTAAAAGAGTGGTTTCTCAGGGAAAAGTTGTTATTTGCTCTGATCAACAAGAATTCTAATTGGAGGAGGCCTGAAGCAGGAAGTTTTGGTAGCTTGATCCAGAATATTTTGAGAAGGAACCATAGTAAACGTATTACGTTGTTGAGGGGAAAGAAGAAAAACAAAAGATATTATAAAAATTTCAACAGCCCAAATCAAACCATCAGCAGATGGAAGGGGGTAACAGAGTCTCAAACACAGACCCTAATAGAAATACTATAGATAAAAAATTAGTACGTGGTTAAGATCCGTGAGGAAAGGGAGATCAGTCCACAAATGATGTTAGGACCAAGCATGTGGAAAAGATTAAAGATAATTCCTAGTTCTCCCCACATATCAAAATTAAGTCTATAGGCATTTAACATACACATCGAAGACGTGTACATAAACTTCAGATCTTGAGAGGGAAGGACTGTGTAGATATAAAGGCTTAGATGTGAGTTAAAAGTAAGAGATGATTGCAACAGACCACAGAAACTGGAACTCAGTGTAGCTGTCCATAATGCTGGGAAGATACGCTAAATATCACAAAGAATTTTATTTTGATGTGGAACCCTATTGCAAAAGCTCATAAAAGGGCTGAGACGTCTGTAAGGAAAGGGACAGAGAATGCGAGTCAACGGTAGAAACACACATGGTCAGCAAACACGTACAATGCTTCCATATTCATCAAAAGTGGAGATCCCAAGCCAATCAGGCAAATTCATGTTGCCCCTTTCACTGTCGTCGGACCTGCGCTGGTCCACCTCCCAGGTGGGAGCTCACACTGGAGAGCAGCTTTCTGCAGAACCGTGATGTTTCTCAAGAGCCTTAACAATGATGCTGTCATTCCACGATGTTCTCCTGTTGCTACAAGTGCGCCAGAGTCTGCTAAGAGCACAAGACGGACTAACGAGGTTTTCCATCATGGAAAAGCCGAGTTAGCCTCTATCAACAGAAATGAGAGTTGTTTTCTTCCAAATGATGGAATATTATGCACCCATTATTATTTTTAAAATTTTTATTTATTGGGGGGCATGAACAGAGAGAGAGGGACAAGCAGACCCCTCACTGAGCGTGGAGTCCAACAAGGGGCTCGATCCACAGCCCTGAGATCATGACCTAAGCCAAAACCAAGAGTCAGACACTCACCCAACAGAGCCGCCCTGGCGCCCCCCCCACCCCCACTGTTACTTTTTAAGATTTAAGGACATAAGGAGATGACCAGGGTGTGATCAATGCAATGGGAAAGACTTTGGGTATAAAACCTGTATGGACTGTGTATTCTAAAAGACTGTAAACAAACCCAGAGTTTTTAGTGAGCAGAGCGAGGGATTGGGTACAATTTTTATTTTTTTCTTTGATGAGCCCCCCCCCCAACAAATACAATGTATTAATTTAAGATAGAAACCACGTCGTTGCCAAGAGCATGGCCTTCTCTGTCTGACTCCCTCATGCAGACTCGGGTGTCGGTGGGAGGGGGTGGGTATTGTCCCAGGCGGTGGGTGCGGGCACGTTGTCTCACTAGCAACCAGGCCACGCTGTCACAAAGTGGGCCCAGTCCTCCCACAGCTCCTTGCCCACCAGTGTGTTCCACACTAGCCAAATGCCTCAGGGCAGGTTTTCCCAGCCTCGTTAGGGAGGCAGGGCCGTCAGAACCCCAGAGAGCTGAGGCCCCAAGCTGCCCACGGCTGTCTGTGTGTCACCCCTCAGGAGGGCGGCCACGGTCCACAACACTCTTCTGTATCATGGGAAGAGAGTGCCCAATTAGGGGTCCTTTTGGGTGGCTTAGAGGTTCAGTTCTCTTTGTCCACTGTGAAGCCAGAAGTGTCTCGGTCTCTGCCTTGGCCAGAGGCAAGCACAGGTAAACCCCACAGATGTCAGTGCTCCTGGCTCTGGGCTCCATCCCATTAAGAGGAAGGAACTTTGAAACTCGTCAAGGAGCACCTGTTGGCCCCGCAGAGCTGACCTCCTCCAGGCTCTGCCGCAGCTCTGGCTAGGGGGTGGGCTGGGGACAGCATGCCCCTTGTGTGCGTCTCTTTCCAACTCTGCGTTCACCACACTGACGGGTGTGGGGGTATTTATACCGGGGAAGTGGTCAGGATCCTTACATGGTGATCTGGGGGCTCCATGAGGGTGTTTGAGTCACACGGCAGAACAGAATTCCCTTTTATGACCCCACCCTGAAGTCCCACAGCATCGCTTCCCTGCCTTCTGCTGATGGCAAGTGAGTCAGAAACTCACCTACTTGCAAGGGGAAGGGGATTAGACTCCACGTCTCGGTGGGAGAGTGTCGAGTTTCTTGGAAAGCAATAGGATAAGAAATAGGAGGAGAGGTACGACTTTTGGAAAATATAATTTGTCGTAGAGTTTTGAAGAGTAATTAAGGATTTGCCTTCAGAGGCTCCGGCACGTTTTTCTAGATATTCCGTAGGCATGGTTACTCTCTCTCTGTTGAGCATGAGCTGATTTCTGAGAGCACACAAAATGTATTGGAAGCCAACGCTAGTGAACTAATGGATAACAACAGTATCAGAAAAAACGTTTCAGCGGTCATGGGGTCAGCTTTCAGATGCATCCTCACCCGGGGCCTGAAGATATTTCCAAAAGAGGATGTCAAGACTCTTTTCAGCTACATCTCAGAAATAAGCACACCAGGGCGCTGGGTGACTCAGTCGGCTGTGCATCTGACTCTTGATTTCAGCTCAGGTCATGATCTCAGGATCATGAGATCGAGCCCCACATCAGGCTCCACACCGGTTAAAATTCTCTCTCTCTCCATCTCCCTCTGCCCGTCCCCCATGCCATCGCTCCCTTCCCCACTCTCTAAAATAAAATAATAAAATCTTTTAAAAAGAAAGAAAGAAAGAAAGAAAGAAAGAAAGAAAGAAAGAAAGAAACATGCAAACTTCTAAAAAGACGTTGAAGAGTGAGTTTTTCTGGGCTATTTGTAAATATTACCAAAGTGGCGTCTTTGACTACAAAACTTGTCTCGTTGCCCTGTAGTGCATCCTACTGTTTCGTCACAGACATGGAAGTCTTTATTATTCATTAGCGTTGTACCAGGCACATGCTGGGGACAAACGTAAATTTCTGAGAGACTGATTTGCCACCCAGAGCAAAAACAGGTCAGCCCCTGGCTCAACTAGACCCTTCGGTACTAATTGGAATTGGCCAACTATAAAAGAGAGAAGCTGACCATTCCTCATCCAACCTCTAGATAAAATCTAATGTGTTTAGACTGAAGATTCAGGATATAAATAATGATCTACATTTCTCTTCATACATATTCTTGAGTCCATCTCTTTTCCAAAATCCAAATTCCAAATCTGTGTGTGCATTTGCTCTCAACCTTATGAGAGGACTGGAGTGGGTAGAAGAGAGGGCAGGGACCACAGGTGCTGCCCCAGGTTTCCTCGTGGCTGGAGGCAGAACCGGATGGATCAATGGCCTTATTTCTCCTTGGGCCACAAAGTATCCTCTTTTTCCTTTTTTTTTTTTTCTTCTTTCTTTTTATTAAATTTATTCATTTGACAGGCAGAGATCACGAGTAGGCAGAGAGACGGGCGAGGTGAGGGGGGAAGCAGGCTCCCTGCTGAGCAGAGAGACTGATGCGGGGCTTGATCCCAGGACACTGGGATCGTGACCGGAGCCGAAGGCAGAGTCTTTAACCCACTGAGCCACCGAGGCGCCCCTAAGTATCCTCTTTTAATTCTCAGGCACCACTTGACTAACTGCTCCTAACCATCAAATATTAAAACCTTAACCCATTCTGTCGCTCGGACAGAGGTCTCCATGGAAGTCCCTTCTGCATCTGCGCTTTCCCATTAACTGGAGCTTAGAAATGTCCACCAGCATCCACCAGAGACTAAGGAAAGAACTCAGAATATTTTTTAGGGGGACTCATGACTGTAGACATGTTGATGCTTGCACGAGATGGCAGAGACCTCCAGCTTACCATATACCTATCAAGCGTCCACGTCCAGCCCCCTGGAAGATTGTTGGGGTCATGTGACCAGTTCTGCCCAGTGGGTTGTGAGTGGAAGTGACCTGTTCCTTCTGGGTTGAAGCACAGAACAGAAGGGGGTGGGATATCCAAGGATTCTCTTCCCTTTCCATGGCATCATGGAGGTTCGATGTTCCAGAGAGTATGATCCCAAAGTATAGGATCGGTTTGTGGGTTTGGGATCATGATCAGTGTGTAGAGAGTCTAAAAGCCAATGTCTGAGCAGCTAGGAGGACCCCCAGCATTTCGTTTAAGATCGATACATACCATTAGCATTTGCGTGTATGTGTGTGTGTGTGTGTGTGTGTGTGTAAGTTCCCTTGTAATAAATAAGGGTATTTTGCCCCATTTGTAGTTGGCAATCCAGTGGCCCTACTCTAGAAGCTAGTATCAAGCCGTAGATTTTTATAAACAGGAAATGAAGGAAGTCGGAAAAACCAACTTCAAAAGGAAGAAGGCCAGTCATTTATTGAAATAGTGGGGAGAAAAGTATATTATTAAAAGCACAGGATTGGAATGCTGAGTGCCTGGGCTACAGTCTTTGTTTCAGCCCTCCTTGGGTACACGGCCTTGGGTTTGTTACATGATCTCTATTGGCCTCGCCTGGAAAGTGTTGATATCACACTGTTTTTATAAGGTTCAAAAGAAATGACTCTTAAAGGTCTGTGTTGTGATTATATTTAACCATAACAGAAGACAGTGGTTTAAAACAAAAGAAAGATAGTTATTTCCTTCAAAAGACCACAGCCAGGCCGTCCAGGCTCGTATATTCCCCAGTGTCGGGCTCCTTCTCACCTGTCGCTCTACCTTCAACAAGTGGCTTCCACCGCACGGCCCCCTGTGGTCACCGAGCCCTGAGTCATCAGAGTCTCACTGCGGCTAGCAGGAAGGAACGGGAGAGAGAAACAGAGGCACAGGGCTCATCTGTGCATCTCACTGACCCCATATTAGTTCTGAGGCCACACATGGCTACAAGGGAGGCACACATAGGTGCTCTCTATACTGGGAAGCCACGGGTCTCACAACCGTGGCTTCTGGAAGGAAAGGAAAGGGGAAAAGCAGATGACGGGGTGTGCAATATGTGGTCTCAAGGGCTTGACACGGTGCTTGGTACTTAGTGAGTGGACGGTACAGGCAGACTCATCCTCTCATCAGAATCCCGCTGAGTCGGAAGCAGCAGGTCCTGCTTCTGGCCCGTCTAGATCTCCCCTTCGTGCTCAGGACTTTACTTCCGTGCTCAGGGTCCGTAGACAGACTGTGCTGTCTTTGCAGAGTAGTAATAACAACAATTTAAAAATGAAAAAAGAGCAAAAAGCAAGCCGGGGAATTGACTGACTCTCACGTACCGTGTGAGAGAAGATGGGACCATGAAGATGCTGGTGCAGCGGCGCCTGGGGGGCCCCAGGAAGGGACTGGGGTGCAGGCTCTGGGGAAGGGGCCCCTCCGGCTAAAGGAAGGATCCTTGGGAAATGCAAATGAGAACTGACCTGGTCCTCCCCAACGACACACCGATCGGTAACGAATGGGCGTGGCTGCATTCCAACCCCATTTTTATGGACACTGAAATTTGAACTCTGCATAGCCTTCACGTGTCACAAAATATTATTCTTCTGCAAATATTTTTCTTCTTCCACATAAATAGATTTACAAATTAGATAACATCATCGTTTCCTACTTTTCAGTTGGGAAATACGATTATCCATGCTCCATCAATGCCACTGGTGGCCTTACGATTTAATGAGTGGTAAAAGATCAAGGGTGACATCTGGAGTTTGCTTTTCTGGGAGGGTGTTTCTGCCTCCGAGAGATGCCTGTGAGAACCAGCTGAAGGCGGGACAGGGAAAGATACTGGTTAAAAAAAGAGGAAACAAAAACCACAGGATCTTGACCCGGGGTCCAAACTGTATAACCACCTCTGACTTTCTTCCCATTCATCCAAGATGCACTGCATTTATTGAGTGTTTACTATGTACCAGGGGGATCACAGGTGAAAAGATAAAAAATTTGGGTCGTCTTCTCTATAGAGACTTTCTGGACCAGTTCTTGTGACAATGAAAACACAGAACCCATGAATAGTGAGAATCAACACATGTCAAGGTGTTATTGATACCCGAAAAGATGTCGGGACGGAAACTGGTGTGCTCCTTCTGGAGGGCAGTTGGACACCGCGTCCCTAAAATCTTTAACTCCAACAGCCCAACTGCTGGTAATTATCCAGAGAAAATCATCAGGCAAGAGAGTGAAGGCTGGGCAAGATGTGCGTCCAGGTGCAAGGATGCTCATCGGAGAGCTGTTATGTGATTACAGAATGCTTGTTACCACCAAGAGGAGTTTATGGAATGACGCACCACGAAACCGCGATCCCATCCTTGCGAGTAGATCTGTTCCTCTTATGGTGTGTGATATCCACGTACCCAGTCTATATGATCGATACATTGAGTTTACGGGTAGAAAAAGATCTGGAAGGAGATAGATCTACAAGGTGCCATGTCTGGGAGTTTGGATCATAGATGAGTTTAATGACGTCTTTGTACATCTCAGGGTTTTACAAGTTTGTTTACAATGAGAGAGCTACCTTGATAGCCAGAAATGTACTCTTTTGATAATGACAACTTTGGGGGCGCTTACTTGATGCCAGGGACGGGGCTGTGTTCCTCAACTCTTCAATTCACATTAAAGCTTGATGAAAAATTAGTTGTTTCTCTTTTATGATTTTTCAGTAAAAATAGAAAAAAGTCTCAAGATTCCCGAGCTTTGCTCTGCAGATTTGGAAGGCTCTGGAGGGCCGGCTCCCGCTGACGTGCCTTGTGGCCGCTCTGGGAACCAGAATCATGGGAGGAGATTCTGGCCCAAATCCCTGTTTCTCAGAAAAGTGCTGAGGTCTGTCTGAATCTTCCCCGCCAGGGCAGAATTCCCGGGGCTTGGCCACAGGGCAGGGTGAACGGATTCAGGCAGGAATTCTGTCTGTCTCCTTCTTTGTTTTTAGAAGAAATAGTCGCTGCCTAAACTGGGTTGAGCTCAGTATTATCTGGTTTTCTTCAAAGGCTGAGCCCAGATGAGCTGCTGCTATTTAGTTATGCGGGACTGTCTGGGGAAAGGGGTCTCTGGGGGAGCCTGTGCTCAGCCCAGACCCGAGTCAGTTGTCCGCAAGGCCCGTCGCTGCGCGAGAGGATGGGCTTAACAGATGCAAACGTATCGGCGTGAGAGTTTCTGCTTGTAATTTATCCTTTGCAGCAAGGCTACGCCCCCAGCCTGGATTTTTTTCTAACAGTCAACAAATCGAAAAATGACCAAAGGTGATCATGGGCGCCGAGTTCAGGCTCCCACCATTTGTGGATCGAAGCCTTCCCCAGTCCTGGCTTCTGCAGGACGATGCTTGACAAGTTCTCAGTCTTCCGGCTTCTTCTTTTTCACTCAGCTTCTTAGAAACTGCAGAGTCTGCTAGATTTGAAGCCAGACTTGGCTGCCGTTCCCACTCTGCCACCTTTCTGCCTGTGCAATCTCGAATGAGGTCCCCGGTTCTTTTGGGCCCTCGGTTTACCCACAGGAAAAATCAGACCTAAATATTAGGTTGTGTTTTGATTTGTTGACTGTTAAAAAAAGAAAAAAAAAAAAAGACAGGTTAGGACTACAGCGATGAGGTCCCATCCTTGACACTGGGTTGCTCTCCTTCCCACTGAAGTGCAGCGTCTGGGAAGGCAAGCCACAATGTTTGGATTTGGGCGATGTTAAAAGCACCAGAATTAAACAGCTATACGATTTTCAGCATCAGTGCGCTGAGCCTGGGGTATTTCCGTGGGCAGGAGCAAGGGAGGGGGGCTTCCAAAATCATACCACACAGGGGTCCCCTGACCTACATAAAACAAGTCAGTACCCCCTGGGGACGGCCGATTGGAGCTCCTCAGATCACGTGGCAGAATTAGGCATGGTTTATGGTTCTTTTCAGGGAGCAGATTCTCCAAGAACGGTGTAAATGTCAGTTTCATGAAAATCCATTCTCAAAGCCCTGATGAACTTCTCAATCATCTGCTTCCCCTTCCTCCCCCCACCCCAAGCTCTCCCAGAGTGCCCGAGGGGCTTCTGAGATCAGAGAGCATAATTACAAATGCACTGGGGGCTCTGGGGATGGTTTACAGCTTAATTAGCTCCGTCCCTGCACTCTCTCTGATTCTCGGCCTTATGCTTGGTGCCGGAGTCCTGACTGCCAAAGCGTTCAGAGCAGGAGCCTCCTGGCTTGTTAACACGCTGTCCCTGGACCCTCCCGACACACACATTCAGGTTGCAATTACGCCCAATTGAGGAGAGGGAGAGGCCTCTGTTTGGGCATCCGGAGCTGGTGGGGGGGGGGGGGGATGGGGGTAGCTGCTAGTCTGAGCCAGCCCGGAGGTGAGGCGTGGTGGAATGTGGAGTGGCTGGGCGGCAGGAGCATGCACCTGCCTGGCCCAGCCCAGGTCAGGAGGCTGCAGGCTGCAGGTGTGTTTCCTGGGGCGCCTGGCAGGGGCCGGGCATTGAAGACACCTGGGGTTAGAGGGACTCATACACTTGTGGGTGGGGTGGGGGAGGATGGCCCCCGGGCATGAGCTCTCTGGGCAGCACCAGCCAGGCCACTGGAAGGGGCTTTGGGTTGTACAACACCCAGGATCAGTTGTATAATCCCACCCCGAGGGCCACTGTCAAACAGTATGTTGATTTCTTGGTCATGACTTCCCAGCGGCTGTCACTGAGCTCCTCTGGAAGAGGAGGGAGCGGGAGGAAGAATCCAGCTCGGAGGCAGAAAAGAGAAGCCATTAGCGGGATTAGACGAGCATCACTGCTGCTCGAGTGAGAAGACGACGGAAGAGAAGAGGCTTCCCTCCCTGCCCCTGAGCCCCCGCAGCCCCCCAGCCCCTGATCTCCAGCCTGGGGGTGTCTGCAGGGGCTCTAGAGGGACCTAAGCGTACTTAGGACCCGGACCCTAGGGAAAGCCTTAAGCCACACCCCTCCTTCAAAGAGAGGGAGTGGAAAAAACCATGAGGAATGCATGTTGAATTTAACGCCTACAGACCATTTCACATCGAGAATCAACCCTCGCTTGACTTCAATTTTCATACAGAGACGTGTTCCAACATGAGCGGAGACGGATTTTTAACCTGTTTGACATCATAGGTGAGGGTCTGGCCTCGCTGTTGGGGACACGCATCCTCAAGGGACCCTCAGCATCAGGTTCCCACCAGTTGGCCCCGCTCACGGGGCTGGCTGCAGACATGGGGCTTCTTCCTTCAGGAAAGAGCAGGGGGAGTGTCGGACTGAGCAGGAGACCTTTACATCCCCTCCTCTCCGGGCAGTAACTCTCCACCCTGCTCGGCCGCTCCCTCTGCTCTCTGGGCCTCCTTGAGCTCAGACCCGGGTAACACTTCCCTGTCTCGTTAGGATTTCCGTCTTGAACAGGCATCAGCTGGACACCGACCACAGGCCTGGCAGGTGGTCTTCCTGAGGTGCCCAGAGGCTGGCAGGGGAGACAGGGACAGCATCCCAAGAAAAGCTCCAGAGATGGGCGGGGGTACGAAGCAGTCCGAGACCCGGAGAGCACAAGAGTTCTAGCTGAAGTTGGGGAGACCACACAGAGGAAGTGTTTGTGGCTGTGGCTCTGAGCTGATGGGGTGTCCCTGGGCTCAGGCCTGAGAGTGGGTGGGACGCTGGCCAGGGGCTCAGGCCGGACAGGTGGACCATCCCCTGATGGAGGGTTGCTCCAGCCTTCGGGAGGGGATGGCCTAGCCTCCGGGAGCTGCAGAGTATGCCGACAAGGGAACAGACTCTGGTTTCCCTGCTGCACAGTAGAGTCTGACAAGGAGGGGAGCGAGGAGGGAGGCCACCTCCGCTGACGGCTTATTGGCAACATCACTGCTACCTGTGAGCCACAGCCGCACGGGGTCACGCCGCTGTGCATCCCTCCATGTACTCTAGGGCTCCCTTGTACTTTCCCGCCTCTACACTAGAGATGTTTCCGTGGAAGCTCTAGCTGGGCTGGGACCCAGCTCCAGAACCAGTCAGAACCGACCCCCCCAGACCTTGCCGCCCCCAGTGTGGTTTGCCCCGGAGCTGGCAGCATCAGCAGCCCCTGCGGGTTTGTTAGGAACACGGAACCTCAGGCCCTAGACCCACTGGATCCGATTTCTCTGTCTCACCAGGGCAATATGACTTCCCCAGGGTTTCTGGGCCTACAGCGGTCCCTGCCTGGGGCAGCGTGATCTCAAGGATGGATCGTTCCATGCCTGGGCTCGGACCCCAGAAGACAGGTTTGGGGGTGCAAACCAGGAACTGTCTCTAGGTGTAACACAAGCCTTCAGCTGAGGTTTTCCTATACCCCGGGCTGGAAGCCAGGTGGGAAGCGCTCGGTCCCTGCCAGGCACACGGCGGCGGCGTCAGGCGCACAGTCAAGACACACAACGGCCCAGGCATGCAGGTGAGCTCATGGGCCGCGGAGCAGCGGCCGTTCGTGCCTGGACAAGTTTCCTGGGCTTCCCTGAGGAGGCGGCCCATGCAGGTGGAGTCCTGCGCCCCTGCTGTCGCGCTGACGTTACCCACGATTATCCGGATCCGCTTTCCATTTGGCCCCAGAGAAGGAGCTGTCACACGAAGAGTTTAGCTGGGGGAAGTCACTGGCCTCGCGCTGGAGAGAACAGTGTCCACGGATGCAAAGAACCACCGGTTTCATTTGTATGTGTGCGGGCGGTGGGGGGGGGGGGGCGCCGCTTGTGAAGGGGAACCGTCAGGGAAACCCTGCTCTTCTGCAGGTCAGAGCAGGAGAGAAGTTTTGCATCGCATTTAGGGCCTTGAGCATTTGAAAATAATAAAAAGGAAAAGTTTTGAATTAAAATTTATGGTTGAGCCTGCCTGTCTGGGAGGAGCTGGCTTAGCGGGCAAACTGACGCCAGCCAGGCTGCAGGGGCTGGAGAAATCGGACACCGGAGTCCCCCAGAGTGAGAGGGACGACTCTCCCGCATGGCCCCTGAGTGAGGTGGCTTCTCTTGGCCAGCTCCCCGCAGCTCCCCCCAAGCTCTCCCCATACTGGCCGCTGCTGGAGTGTTTACAAGATGCTGGGGGCCAGGCTGCCCCACAGACCAGGCCAATCTATGTCTCCAAGGTGGGGGCCCCCTCCCTCGCAGGCTTCCAAAGCTCTCTGGGTGCTTTTAATGGGACACCAGGGTTGAGAAGCTCTGGTGGAGGCCGAAGACCCCAGAGTTGTCCCGTGGCCCTCCCCTCTGCTGGGGACGAAGGTACGTGCCTCTGTGGGTGCAGGATGGGTGATGTTGGACATTGAGGTCTTTGCGGGTTCTCTCCACCTGGAAGGGAGCCTAAGTAAAGAGGGAGGGTGAGTCTGACACTTTGGTCCGTGGGGATGTGGTGTCGACTCGGCGGACGTCCCCAGCCCTCCTGGCCTCTGAGCAACAGGGACCCTCCGGTTTCCATCTCGACAGCACTTGTCAGAGAACCATACACCCACGATCTTCACCTGTGTATTAGTTCTGTTGGTGAGGTAACAAATTGTCCCAGCGTCCTGGCTTGAAACAACACGAGCCCGTCTCACGGTTCTGTGGGTGAGAAGCCCGACACAGGCATCCCAGGCTAAACTCAAGCTGGTGCCGGTGGGCATTTCTTCTGGAAGCTCTTGGGGAGAAGAGGCAGAGGCCCTCAGCCCTTCCCTTCGCCCCTTCAGCCCCCCCCCCCAGAAGGCGAGGGCCGTTTCAAGCACTACCAACACTTGTCAATGGAGCCCCCACCCAGAGCTCAGAAAACTCTTCCCTTTGCTTCCCTGGAGCATGTAGGGCTCTCGCTCCGTCCCAACCCGGAGGTTCAAAGAAGACCAGTTTCAAGTATTAGACCACCCTAGCAAAATGAGGACAATTACTCGTTCCCGCTTTTGCTTGCATATTTTTGGATTTTAAGATCAAATAATAGTGTGCCAAGCCAAATCCTTGGGTGTGTTTTGGACGGGTCTGAGCCCTGTTGGCTGTACCGCTGGCCCACTGGAGCCAAGGGACAGGAAGGAGCCCACACATGGAGGCGCTGGGGCTCCTCCGGAGGCGATCACCGCCATCGCTCGTGTCTCAGGGGAGGTTCCTTTTTCTCACTAGTCTCCATGGACCCCTGAGGTGCCAGGTGAGGCTGGGACCACCATTACCTGCAGAAGGTCTGAAATATGGAAACAGGACTTGCCTCTTTCCTCACAGCCTCAGAAGCTTCTTTACAAAGCCCTCCAGTTCCGAGGTCAAAAGTGCTCACCGCAAGACCTAAGATATCCTCGGAACGTTCCGGGCCCCAGTCAATATTTATGACCCGGGACTTTGGCTCAGGTGGCTTCGGGGCACTGTTTGAGCTGCACTTGAGTTCTGCACACTGATCGTCTGCAGGAGACCTTTTACCCGCGGGCTCCTCTCTCGTTATTATACTGCGCAACTGGGAATACACTTGACTTTCAAAGCCTCAACTTGCGCCATTCAAAGGAAACGTGCCCACCTCGTTTTTAAACCCTATCTTGTTCCCCTGCGGTCTGAATAAACATTACTCAATAGCCAAAGTTACTCAAGCATCAATCACTTCCACTTCAAGGAGAAGGTAAAGGGAACCAAGATGTAACAGCACAAAAAGATTGAAATTTAACCACCGCTGGGTGCTTTCCAAGCTTGTTCAGATTAGTTCTTCAAAAAGAAGCCCCAGAGAACGGGTTACCTCAAGTTCGCTGAAATTCTCTTCCTTTCAAGGATTACACTTGAGCGTGAAGCGAGTCATTCCGGAAGACCCAGGCAGGGGGCAAACTCGACCGGGATGTGTTTGTTCTCTCTCCCCGCTGGAGAAATTTCCACACACCTCTGACGTTCCTTTCTCTTTGATGTGCCCTCCCTTGAGTGGCTCCCTGACCCGGCCCCCCACAACATCTCCCTCCAACACACGTCCCGGTCCACGAGCTTCCGTGTCTCTCTCTTTCTGCTTCCTTTCCCTCTGCTCACGCCCGTGCTCAGCGACAAAGTTCCGTGGCGAGCTGTGAGATGCAGAGCCAGGGACTGTGGTTTACCGTGGTTTTCCAGCCGCGGCCGCAGACCACCTGCCCTCCACCCACCAGGATCTTTTTAAGCACGGAGACACCCCTCCCCCGCCGCCAAGCCTCACTGCCTCCACCCAACTGGACTCCGGGAAGTGGGCCAGGGAATCTGTATGACAAGCTCACGGGATGACCCTTCTACCCAGTTTAGGGAACCTGCTTTCACCGAGGGGGAGCACAGGTTTAGAGTCAGGACAACCGTGGCTGGCTTCTGCGCTTGGCTTACCATGTGTGGCATGATTTTTTTTTTTAATTTTATTTATTTGTCAGAGGAAGAGAGAGAAAGCACACAAGCAGGGGGGGCTGGGAGAGGGAGAAGCAGGCATCTTGCTGAGAGGGAGCACGATGCAGAGCTCGATCCCAGGATCCCAGGATCATGACCTGAGCCAAAGGCGGATGCCTAACGATTGAGCTGCCCAGGCGCCCTGGCATGATTTTTCTAGAACAGCTTTTTTGAGATATATGCAGCACACGATCCACCCCGTACTTTGTACACACAGGCCGCTGGTATATTCTAGTATATTCACAGAGTGGTGCCATCATCTGTACAATCAATTGTAGAACATTTTTATTACCCCAAGTGAAAAAACCTGTGCCCATTAGCAGTCGTTCTCCATTCACCCTTAACCCCTCAGCCCTAAGCAACCACTATCTGTCTTCGGTCTCCACGGATTTGCCGGCGATAGATGTTTCATATTGAGGGAATCATACCTCAGGCGGCCATTTGTGTCCGGGTTCTTTCATTTAGCCTCATGTTCTCAAGGTTCTCCTACGTTGTTGCGTGTCACTTCTCCCTTCTTTTTTATGGCTGAGTAATATTCCAATGCATTGATATACCATCTTACATTTACCCATTTATTCATTGACGGACGTTTGGATTGGCTCCATTGTAAGGCTGCTGAAAACATTTGTGTGCCACATTTCACGTGGATGCACTGACCTTTCTCCTGTCCCCGGGAGTCCAGCGGCTGGGTCAATGCTAACTCGATGCATATGCCATTTTGAGGAACTGCCGGATTGTTTTCCAAAGCGGCACTCCCACTTTACTTTCCCACCAGCTGTGCATGAAGGTCGCAACTTCTCTACAGCCTTCCCAATACAGGGTTTGTCCATCTATTTTTTTTTTTTTTTAATTACAACCATCCTAGTGAGTATGAAGAGGCCTCTCACTGTGGTTTTGATTTGCCTGTCTCTAATGGATAAGGACACTGAGCATCTTCTCACGCACCTATTGGCCATTTGTGTATCTTCTTTGGAGTAGCTACATGATGTGGGAAGGTCTGTCCTCCTGAGCTGTGGGTTCCTTGCCTGTGAAACAGACATAATCACAAGGCGATTGAATGAGGTAACGGAGCAGGGGTCCGCAAGGCATAGCAAGCACTTAATAAATGCTTACCCTTTCACACCATTGATTTGAAACATACTAACCTACCTAGGCTCAACCATGATTCCCACAAGTCCCTTTTCTATATGGCTCTGGGTTCCGATTGACCACAGGACACATCTGTGGGAAATCTGGGAAACACGATGGAGCAGTGGCCGTGTTGTGCTCTCGAAGGTTGGTGTAGGGCACTCTGTTGGTCTGGGGAAGCTTTCTCAGTGCCCTCTGGGGTCTCCTCCTTCAATGTCTTCAAGTCCTGGACTGGGGGCCTGTGATTTCTGTGGCTCAGTGCCCAGTTCCATTGACAGGGCACCCGTGTCCTAAAAGTTGTACAGGAGACAGGTTTGGGTTCCAGCTCCCCTGGTGGATTCCAGCAGATTCCTTCTCTCCTACACCTCACATCAGCTTTTCTCCCTCACTGCTGGTCTGGTTGACCTAAAATCCACTTCAGGCTCAACACCAGAGGCAACAGCCTTGCACAGAATTTTCCACCGGATTGCGTAAAGCCTAATTCCTAGACTAAATCCCTGATTCTCTATCCCTCAGAAGGAAATGTACTCTCTGAGTGAATCCTGGGTAATGGGATCACCAAGTACAGTTACGGCGCCTTCCCCTCTAGAGGAAGCAGTGACCAAGACTCCTGAAATGTGGTCTTCCCAGAGAAGGTAAATGTGGTCGCCTGGAGTCCCTCTAGGACTGGTGACCCCAGGTGTCCCCAGGCAGAGGGAGGGAGACAGAAACGCCACCTGCCCTCCCATGTTAGTTATTACTGCCAGAAGAAATTATTGCAAACTTAATAACTTAAATCAACACCATTTATTATCCTACAGTTCTCGAGGTCCTAAGTCCAAAGTGGGTCTCATTGGGTTAAAATGATGGAGTCCTGAGGGCCACGTTCCTTCTGAAGTTTCTAGGGAAGAATGTGTTTCCTTGACTTTTTAGCTTCTAGAGGCCAACCACACTCTTTGGGTCATGACATTTTTCTCCATCTCCAAAGCGGTAGGTAGCATCTTCAAACTCTCACAGTGACCTTCCTGCCCTCCCTTATAAGGACTCTTGTAATTATAATATGCCAACCATATCAGCCAGAACAATCGGACCATCACAAGCTCTTTAGCCACAGTGGCAATGTATTCACGGGCTCTGAGGATTGAGACCACCAGATCTTTGGGGGCTATGATCTCGCTAGCCACCGCCAACCCCCCAGATTTACACTCCTCACCTCCTCCAAGCTGCTCAGTACCCCTGGAGGTTGACCCATAGCAATTGCATCTCCTGTCTCCCTTGTCCTTTCGCTTCTGGTGGGGCTCAAACAATGGAAGTATCAGCCAAGATCAGAAAACAGAGAAGATCCCCCAGTTTCTCTCCGTGGTGGGCTGCGGTTGGGTGCATCCCTGTCCCAGAGCACACGGCGCCTGGCAGTCCGTCCCTTCCCCTCTACAGCTCCAGACTCGGCTCCACTGGTCCTCTCTCTCTTCTATCCCCAGACTTAGAGACGGTAACAGTGCCCCTGCCTGCCTTGCCCTAAGGTCCTGTTCCATTCCTCACTGGTTTCCCTTAACTCTGCACACACCTCTTGAAAAATTTCCCATCAGGGATGCCTGAGTGTCTTATTGGTTAAGCATCTGGCTTTGGCTCAGGTCATGATCTCAGGGTCCTGGGATCGAGTCCCACACTGGGCTCCTTGCTCAGCAGGGAACCTGCTTCTCCCTCTGCTGTTGCTTTCCCGGCTTGTGCTCTCTTTCTCTCTGACAAATAAACAAATAAAAATCTTACAAAAAAAAAAAAAGAAAAAGTTCCTGTCAGACATAAATATATAGCTGCTAAAGCTATAAAACCCTTAGGGACAAGTCTTTGTGACTTTGGATTTATCAGTAGACTCCTAGATGACCAAAAAAAAAAAAAAAAAAAAATCCAAAAACAAAACAAACAAAAAAACTCCAATAAAACCCCAAACAAAATAAAACACACACATAATTGACAGAAGAAAAGAAATAGATGAGTTGGATTTCATCAAAACGAAAAACTTGGGCTCATCCAAGAATGCCAATAGGAAAGTGAAAAGACATCCTACAGAGCAGGAGAAAGCATCTGCAAATCAGATATCTGAGAAGAGCCTCATATCCAGAGTGTATGAAGAACTGTTACAACTCAATAATAAAAAGGCAAAGAACCAAATTAATTAATGGGCAGAGGATCAGAGTAGGCACTTCTCCAAAGAAAATTTGGCCAGCAGGCCCATGAAATGCTTACCATCCTTATCCATAGGGAGCTGCAAACCAAAACAGAGTGAGATACTCGCACTAGGATGGCTATCATGGAAACAAAATTAAAAAAACCAAGCATGGGTGAGGACGTAGAGAAAGTGGAACCCTCATTGCTTGCCGGTGGGGACGTCCAGTGGAATGGCCACTGAGGAGAACAGTCTAGTAGTTCCTCAACAATGAAACATAGATCTGCCATACGAGCCAGCACTTGTATTCCTAGGTGTATACCCCAAGGAATTAAAGACAAGCGTTCAAATAAAAACTAGAATGAATGTTTACCGGTAGAATTATTCGCGACAGCCAAAGGGCGGAGGCCACGCACATGTACGTCAGTGAATGAAAGGATGAACAAAACGCGTGTTAGCTATACAGTGTGATATCACTGGGCAATTAAAATCATGAAGTCCTGGTAGATGCTACACAGAGATGAGCCCTAGAAAGGGGTGCTAAGGCAGAGAAGCCAGACAGATGTGGCCACATATTGCTATTATATGATTTCACCTATATGGAATGTCCAGAATAGGCAAGTCCATAGAGACAAGAAGCAGATAAGTGGTTTTCAGGGGCTGTGGGGAGATAGAATGGGAGTGATTGCTTAATACATACACGGTTTCCTTTCGGGGGGATGAAAATGTTCTGGAACTAGATAGTGGTAATGGTTGCACAATGTTGTGAACGTACTAAATACCAATGAGTCACACACTTTAAAATGGTTTATATGGTAGTTTTATGGTATGTATACAAAAATTCCTTTTTAAATTACTTTAAATGTGCCATATGATTCCTGCCAGGGAGAAGTCCCCCCCCGACTCTGGAGATCCCGCTAACGTGACCTCACTCCTATGGCCAAACCCTCTACCTCAGCTGGTCCGGCCCATGATGGGAGCCGCTGCTGTTTACTTCCGGAAGGATCCTTCCTGCAAAAATACATCTTCTCTTGGAAATGTCAATAAATTCTCTGCAGAAGATGGTCAGTTCCTCTCATCAGCCTTTGCTGACCAGAGCATGGCATGGAGAGCAGAGCAGCTGGTTTGAGGCACAGATTCCAGAAACTTCTTGAGTAATATTGGAAACATACTTGAGGCCACCCTGGGCACTTTGGACATCCCCACCGGGGAGATGAGGATAGTCTGTTCTGTATTCTCCTTCGGGGTCAGGGGTGAGTAACCAAGTAATCTCACACTACCCCCAGACAATCTGCCCAGAGAAAAGATTGTTTTGCTAGAGATGAGGCCTGGGCGGAAGGTTCCAGAGGTCAGCTTAATGGAAAGCTCTTGTTTTCTAAGTCCTCTGGGATTCCTTGTCCAGGACAGCCTTCCCTCACTCCCTAACCCCCGCTACGCCCCCACCGCCACCGCCAATAAGGACACCAGGCCCTTCCTGGCTGGTCATCCAGGTGGAGGCCCTGGGTCTATGTTGACGTGGCTCCTTGGGCAGGGTCTTGTCTGTCAGCTTTCCTTACTGACTCACTTACCCAGAATCTCCAGAAACACCCTCTCCTCCCAGGCTCAGGTTAGGCCAATCTTTCCTTGTTTTATAACATTCATCTCCGGCCATCCACTCCATTTCTCTCCTTCACTGCCATTTCTCTTTTCATTTTTTTTAAGATTTTATTTATTTATTTGACAAAGAGAGAGAGAGAGCACAAGCTGAGGGAACGGGAGAGGGAGAGGCAGACTCACTGCCAAACAGGGAACCCAATGTGGGGCTCAATCCCAAGAACCTGGGATCATGACCTGAGCCGAAGGAAGACGCTTAACCAACAGAGCTACCCAGGCACCCCTCTCACCGTCATTTCTGACCTGTAGCCAACTGTGTTTCTATTTCCTTGCTCCCTGGCTAAGAGGGCCAACCCCTCAGTTCATTACCCACGGATCCTATCAACCAGCTCCATCACGGGAGCAGAAAACACCTGCTTCTAGATGCTTCTCACAGTACATCATGCTTGTGTCCTGCAAAAGAGCCAATGCGCAGAGCATACAGAGTGGAGGCCTGTGCATTGTCCAGGGCTGTTTATCACAATGTGACACAGAGTTCAAGGTTTCTGCCAGCTGGGTCACTTCCCAATGTGCTGGAGGAGGGGTGCACTTCAAAGGCCTAGAGAGACCTCCAATTTGTGGGGGTTTAAGACCAAAACAACCTCAGAGGGAAATTGGCCAACCCACTGTGAATCCAAACCGGATTTCAACTCAAATAGGTAGAGGAGAAGGGTTCACAGGAAAGGGAATTCCAGATTTAGTATCTGATGTTCCATCTCCCCAAAACAGGCAACCTCCTGGGCTCTAGTCGTGGATTTTTCTTTGTATTGTCTCTCTTGGAGCTCACTGTGCAGATGTTTCTATACTAAATTTCTACCCGACTGCCGCAAAACCTCTGTTCAGAGGCATAGCACACTTGAAATGCAGCATATCGCTAACTGAATTCATTCATTCATTCATTCATTCATTCATTCACAGTGCTTCACTCCTCTTCCTCATTTCCAAACTTCTCTGCATCCTGACCCCTTCTATTTCCTGCCTCCAATAACTACACCCCCCAGCTGCCGGCCAACACCAACAGGTCCTTGCGTCCTGGTTCCCCCTGCTCCAGTCTACCCAAAACCCAAAGTCCAATGGCTCTAAAGCTGTCTGTCCCTGCTGTCGGCCTTCAGTTCGTCAGCATGAAAAGCCCACTGCATTCATTCTGCATCTGATATTTCTTAAATATCTATTACGTGCCAGGCATCGTGTTAGGAGCTAGGATTGGAGCAGTGGGCAAGGCTCTGGGGGCTCACGATCCAATAGGGGAGACAAACAGGGAGCCGCACCACGGGGTAAGGAGTTCGGTAATAGGGAGGGAGGGATTGGGTATGCTGGGGCCACAAATAAGGACACAGCCGCAGACTCGGTGGGTCAGGGAAGGTTCCAGTAACGGGCAGGACTGAGTCCCGCTTCCTCAGTGAGTGTGCAAGACTGTTCATCCTGGGCTCCTGTTCCTAACCTCTGGCCTCCTCCCATGTTCCAGGAAGCACCTGTAAAGAGCTCCTGCCTCCTTCCAAACAGACAACCTTCCTACAGCTAAGCTTCTTTTCTTTTCATTCTTCTTTCTTCCTGGATTATCCTCACTCCTCCCTTCTCCACTGTGAGCCACTGAGTCCTCAAGAGCCGTAGAAACACCACCTGCTCCCTGAAGCCTTCCCTGGTTTCTGGATTTGTGCATGTTCTCTCCCTCTCTTTGCTGCCCTTATCTGCTTCTTTGTGGCCTACTGGAGGGCTCTGGATACTTCTTTGTGCTAAAGAACTCAGGCCAGAACCATATTTTGTTCATTTCCGAGAGCCCCGGAGGACCCACCTACCAGAATTCTCGGCACTAAGGTGAAGGTGAAGACGAATTAAGGAAGAAGCCCACTGGGATCTTTGTTGCAGCCCCACTGAAACATGAATGGGCCACGTAGGGTCGATCTGGAAGGTTCTGTGGGCACTGCTTGCTTGTTCCGAAACCCTCTGCCAACTCATCTGCTCCCACACTAGTCTGGGAAAAAGTCAAGGGCAAGTCACATGCACTGTGTGTCCAGAGGGGCCTCAGCCTGCACTTTGCAGGCCCACAGTAAACCCTTCCTGCCCATGACTAAGCAGATACTTCAAAGTCTGTCGCTTTACCAAGTGCTCTCTTTCATGTGCCCACGCTGAGACACAACTAAAGTCTTGTACAGACAAGCGCACCTTTCTCTCTCACACACATGGTGAAGGAGAGCTTGCTTGCATTCTGGGCTCATCGCTCTCTGTCATCCTTTTAGTCCATCCTTTGCTGCTTCTCCACACACTGGCAAACCTTCCCTCCTAACCCAGTTTGAACAGACCTGGCCCAAAGCCCAGTCCGGGAGACCTTCCTTCCCTCCCCAACGTTTGCACTTGGGCCCCTCACCTTGGGTTCGCTATGGAAAACGTTTAAAAGGCTAGTTTCCTCCATCTTCTTTAATTCTATTTGATTATTTTGATCAGCATTTTTATTTTGTATTAAGCATCCTGCCTTGAACTCTGACTTCATTGGGGGAGGGGAGAGGTCCGGAAAGAGGACTGCTGGTGACGGCTGTATTTTACTACGTGTGATGGTCATGAGTTAGACGTGCAGTTCATCAAGCCAGGGGCTGGGGTGGGGAGGGGGAGAAGGGCACGAAATACCATAAAGTCACAGCGCAAAATATTTTTGAAGGAGACATCAAAGCCTTTTTCCATGGTGCCTCGCCTTGACCCCGTTTCACACTGGCAAAACACAAATTCAAGTTAAAATAAAAATACCCGGCTGGCTCCATTTCGCCAGTTGGGCCGTTGGGCTAAGTGACCGATTTTATTAAAGGCACCAAATGCAAACATTCCAAGATTTATTTTCCTTGCTTATAATTTTTCTGCCCTTCCACTGGTGGGCTGTTTATTTCTAATAATTTGGTAGGAAAAAACATGCGCTCATACCCCTGGAGGTCTTGTATGCCAAGCTGCAAACCAGAGCACATTTTATTGTGGAATAAAACCCTTGAAAAACAGGCTCCAGGGGGGCCTGCTGAGGGCACGTTTACAAGCATAGTACAATTGACGCCATTATAATTAGTTCCCCCCAAAAGTCTTATTTTTTAGGGCAGAGATCTGAATCTTTCTCTTTGCACACGAATATCTCCGGACTAGAGCAAAAACATTAAAGGGAATGAGTCATAGACCAGCTTTGGGCTTTAAAGACTAACGCAGATCCTATAAATCTAACCCACATTCTTTTACTGGGAATGACTGACTTTTATGAAAACGGAGGATTGTAAATCAGAAACCTAAATAGCTTACTTTGCAGCAGATAAACACAGATTTATGTAGTGGCTGAGTCCTAATTTAACCCTTTTGTGGGGCCACAGCGGACCTGGTGGGGGTAGGTCTACCAGGAATTGGGGGGGCGGTTCTTACACAGAGTGCTGGTGTTTCTGCCAAAATGCTGGCCTGTGGAGATGAGAGGTCTCACCTGTCTGGAGCGGCTGCCGGTGGGGGCCTCGAGGAGCATGTGTCTCTCTGGCCGAGTGTGTTCCGACTCATCCATCTCAACGGGGTGCACCCCCAGCCGCCAGGAGTCGGTCTCTGGTTATTCCAAAGGACAGTCCCCAGCTTGATATGGCGCAGGCAGAGAAGCTAACTAGAAGGGGTTTCTGCGTGCGTGCTTGTATGCGAGGCTGTCCCAGTTCGGGCTTCTGATCCCTCCGCATGTGACTTCTGGCAAGTCACCAAATCTCCCTAAACCTCACTCAACCTTGGCATCCACAAAATGGTCTATCTGTCATGTTGCAAGGATGAAACAGAATCAATTATGTTAAGTGCTTAGAACGATGCTGGCCCCTGATAAGCGCTCAAGACGTGTTAGCCTGTATTGTTACTCCTATGGCCAGTACCTCTGGCTACGCGGGTAGACGGCCTTCTCCCACCGCAGGGTGCACAGCAGTCGCCTGGGAATCTGATGAAAGCGCAGGTTCTGATTCAGCGCCCCAGAGATCCCGCCTTTCCAACAAGCTCGCCCGTGGTGCCAGTGTCGCCGTCCCTGGACCCCGCTCTGAGCGGCAGTGGTGCAGAGCTCAGAATTCACCAACCCAACCGTGTCTACACACTTTCTCATGCAACGCTCATTCCGGCGCTCTGCCCTGTGGACGGGTCAAGCTTTCTTCTGCCGCGGTGGGTGTTACTATTATCGCCATGCACGTGATCTCAGGCTGAGAAGCAGGGCCAGCCCTAAGCGGGGTGTGATCTGGTGATCTGGCCAGAGGGGGCTGCCCTGGTTCCCGTGTCAGATCCTTGTGGCCAAGTCCCCGCGCAGCCCACTCCTTCGCTTGCTTCTGGTCTGGTCAGTGCCTGGCCTGCACGGCCCAGGTGGCCTCGCGCTTCTGTGCTTAAGCTGGGCGCGCCTGACTTAAACTTTAAAGGGAAAGAGGGCCTGGCGATCTGATCCCGGGAGGGAGGAAGAGAGCATCTATCATTTTTATGTGGCATTTCAAAGGAGGAGGCTCCTAGGCGCCTGGGGACAAAGGCTAGCGGCAGGGTTAATGGAGAACCCCGGATTTAATCATTAACGCTTAATACTAAAGCCGCCCCAGGAGGCCCGCCCAAGTGGGGGCGGAGGGCGCCCCGGAGGCTCTGGCTCAGTGCTTGGAGGTGGGGACTCTCCCGGCTTCCCACAGAGTCAGGGCTCCCATGGAGGCAGTGTCTATGCGGCCTCCTGCTGACGGCCAGGGTAGGTAGATGCGTCCCTTAGGTTCCAAGCGCTTGAGAATCTAGCCCGAATGGGGGGCACAGAGGTGGCACCGACCTGGGAGACTGGATCCTTTCCGCCAGCTGGCCTCGCCCTGGGAGGGCGGAGGCATTAGCCCACTTTTTAGGCCAGACCTGAGATAGGGGTGCTGGTGCGGAAGCAGCCCAATGCCGAGACCTGGTTGCTCCAAGACACCCAGGAGGCCTCAAAGCCAGCAACCCCCGTGGGGCCTGGGGCACCTCCCCCACCCCACCCAGCTAGCTCCCAGCACTGTGGCTCCTGCTCTGACATCTGCTGGTGACCCAGACCCCATCCTTCCACCTGCCACCTGCCAGGGCACTCACTGTCTCCAGCTCCCTACCCAGACCTTAGGGCAACCATTTACCTGGAGCAGAGGGTAGGCTGCCTCCTTCCGTGTTTTCCCAAGTGCTGGGACTTGAAATCTCGCCTTTGACCCTCCTTCTTGACAACAGGGAGCTGCGGTGCTGGGCTCAGAGCTCCTAGCCCAGCATCCTTTCCCCTAGACTTTAATGAGCACCTTCCTTGGTTCACTGTGTTTCCACTGACTTTTAAGTTTTTTAAATATTGAAGTTTAGCACCATAAATGTTGTTCAGCTGGGCGAATTAGCACAGACTGAATGATCTGTGAAACCAGCAGTCAGATAATTCTGAACTCAGAACATTTTCTGGGCTCCCGGAAGCCCCCTCCCCCGGTCCCTTTCAGGTCACTACCTCCCTCCCCAAAGAGCAGTAGGTTACACCTGCCTGTCTTTCACCTTTTGTACAAATGGAACCGCCTGGGCTCAGCTCCTGCGTAGCAGCTTTTTGCTGGTGAAACTGATCTGCATTATTGCGTGTCTGTGTGGGTTGCTCATCCGTGTGGCCGACAGTGTTCATCATTATTTATCTTTATGGTGACTTTCTATGTATAATTCATGGATACGGGTTCCACGGACCTCTGTTGATACTTTTAAAAATGACTAAGGAATAAAATAACTGACTTAAGTAAAAATTGGAGCAACACTACCGGTGGAATGCAGATGTGGCAGAAATAGCGAATACGGTGTACGGATTACACGAGGTGGCCCTTCAGACCTGCTCCTTGACAGAGATGGAGTTTCTCATCCTGCACCCGTGTTCCAGTTGGAGCCAAGTGAACCTTGCCAGAGGAGAGCTTAATAAACCTGACAATGATTTTCAGCGGTCTGGTTGGCCAGGTACCACGTTGATACCCCCCACTCAGAGCTCCCTGGTGTGCCTTAGAAGGACACAGGGGCTTGCGTGGGTGGAGCCTCTGGGACCACACGTGGCGGCTCCAGGACCTTTGCCTTAGCCTCTCTGCAGCAGATGGGATTCAGCCTACTCGAGGCCCCCGGGACACACAGCTGACCTTTCCCACCTCCCTGTGGGAAAATTCCCCAGGAGGAGATAAGATCAGTGTAGTTAGGGCCTTGCAGGGGGCCTCCTGCCTGGGGAGCACCACCCAGGGAAACAGCTCAGATCTGGCTTAAGCCAAGTACCCCCAGGGCTCTCCCTCCATCTGGAGTTCCTGTCAACCTGCTCTAGTTTCCCTGCCAAAGGAGGGGGGGCCCTCCTGAGAATAGCACCCAGCCAGGATCCCCAGGGGGTTGGAAGCAAGGGGGCCCCAGGAGAAACCTGAGCCCCTGCCTTGTGCTCCTTTAGGTATAGATTTGCCCCCTTGCTCTCTCAAGGGAGGGAAAGTCACTCACAAACCCTAAGCGGGAGGTGATACTGACTTGTTTACCTTCAGATAGTGCTTGGAGAGTCCTGATGACTCTTTCATCTTGGAGACCTGATCACCCACCCAGCCGTTGATGGCTCATACTTAGGAGGCTAAGAAGAAAGGCCTGTGGTTCTCTCCCGGTGAACCCACACTGGAATCCCAGCTCCCCTGTCCCTTCTGCGGCGTGACCTTTTGCTAGTCCCTAACCCCTCCGAAACTTAATTTCCTGGTCTGGAAAGCGGAGGTAGCAACACCCTCCACTCCTCACAGGGCAGTGGCGAGAATTACATGGGCCAGTGCCCGCCAGGCCTTTAGCAGAGAAATTCAGTGAGCTGGCAAGCGTTGTTGGTCTCCTTTTGGGGGAAGAGGGATGGGGGAGATGCCTAACGCTGCAGCGACTGCCTTTTTTTTCTTTTCTTTTTCTTTTTTTTTTTTTTTTGCAGTGTAATTGACATACAATATTATGTTGTTTCAGGAAAACAACATGATTCAGAATTTACATATATTGTGAAATGATCACAATAAGTCTAGTTAACACCTGCCACCACACACACACAATTTTTTCTTGTGATGAGAACTTTTAAGATTTACTCCATTAGCAACTGTCAAATATGCAATACTGTGTTATTAGCTATGGCCACCAAGCTGTACATCATATCCCACTGACTTATTTGTTTTATAACTGGAAGTTTCTACCGTTTGACCCCCTTCACTCCAACCTCTGGAAACCACCAATCTATTCTCTTAATCTATGAGCTTATTTTTTTTTCTAATTTTTGTTTTTTAGAATCCACATACAGTGAGATCATATAGTTGCTCTCTTTGTCTTATTTCTGTTAGCATAATGCCCTCAAGGGCCACCCATGTCTTTGCAAATGACAAAACTTTTATTCTTTTTTATGGCTGAATGGTATTCCATCTCTGTGTGTGTGTGTGTGTGTGTGTGTGTGTGTGTGCGTGTGTGTGATCTTCCTTTTTTTTTTCTTTTTTTTCTTTTTTTTTTTTTTAAAGATTTATTTTTTTGACAGATAGAGATCACAAGTAGGCAGAGAGGCAGGCAGAGAGAGACAGAGAGGAGGAAGCAGGCTCCCAGCCAAGCAGAGAGCCCGATGCGGGGCTTGATCCCAGGACCCTGGGATCATGACCTGAGCCGAATGCAGAGGCTTTAACCCGCTGAGCCACCCAGGCGCCCCAGTGTGTGATCTTCTTTATTCATTAACCCATCAATGGACACTAGGTTGTTTCCTGTATATCTTGGTTATTGTCAATAATGTTACAGTAAACATAGGCGTGCATATATCTTTTCAAATTGATGTTTTCATTTTCTGTGGGTAAATACCCAGAAGTGGAATTGCTGGATCATATGGTATTTCTATTTTTTTATATACTATTTTTAAAGATTTTATTTATTTGAGAGAGAGAGAGCATGAGAGGGGAGACGGTCAGAAGGAGAAGAAGACTCCCCCATACATGGGACTCAATCCCGGGACCTTGGAATCATGACCTGAGCCGAAGGCACTTGCTTAACCAACTGAGCTACCCAAGCACCCATGGTATTTCTATTTTTAATTTTTTGAGGAACCTTCATACTGTGCTCCATCATGGCTGCACCAGTTTGCATTCCCAACAACTATGCAAAAGGGCTTTTCTCCACATCCTTGCCAACACTTGTTATTTCTTGTCTTTTTGATACTAGCCCTTCTAACAGGTGTGTGGTAATATCTCATTGTGGTTTTGATTTGCATTTCCCTGATGTTTAGTGATGTCGGACATCTTTCCATGAGTCTGTTGGCCATCTGCATGATTTCTTTGGAAAAGAAGCCAGTTGCTTTATGTTTAACCCCAATTCTGGGCCTTTCTTCACTCAGATCCAGTTTTTCCTTTGAACAGAAGAGAGAAATGAAGGAAGTGGAACTCTACCTATCATGCCAAGGGTGTCTCTGGTTGGTTTAGGATCTCAGAATCTCCCCTCAGATCCCCTCAGGGCCTCTTTCTTTCCCTTGCAGGGTCTCCAGGAGGAGCTAGGGTGCTTCCAAAGGGCTGTCTTAGCATCCTTAGCGAAGGCCCCAAAGCTGGAATCTAGCAAAGGCTTGCTGAGGGATAGAGCCTTTGCTACTCAGGAGACCCTACTCTCTATTCGCTAAGGGCCTCCTTTGTACTCTGTGACTTGTAAACAAACTTTATGTAACACTTCAAAAAAAATTTTTTTCAAGTGTCCCCACATTGATGCATGTTGATGGCAGCATTAGTCCTAATAACCAAGAGGTGGAAGCCACTCAGGGGTCCCCTGACAGATGAACGGCTGTACAAGCCTTGGGGTAGCCCTGCAGCGGGGTGCCGGTCAGCCTAAAAAAGGAATGAAGTTCTGACACCAGCAGATGCCACATCGATGCAACCTGAAAGCACTCTGCTAAGTCACAAAAAGACCAACATTGTAGAATTCCACTCAGAGGAGGTGCCAAGAGTAGTCAAATTCCTATAGACAGAAAGCAAATGGGTGGTTGTCAGCGGATGGTTGGGGGGAGTTGTTTTGGTTTTAAAACTGAAAGTTCGGATCCTGGAAACCCCCTCAGCCTTAGACAAACAGGGGACTGGTCACCCTAGCCAAACTGCCTTATATTCTGCTCTAGGAACTGCCCACCTTTCCCTAGTTAGCGAGTATGTTGGGCTCCTGGGTGGCTCAGTCATTAAGTGTCTGCCTTTGGCTCAGGTCATGGTCCTATGGTCCTGGGATCGAGTCCAGCATCGGGCTCCCTGCTCGGCGAGAATCTGCTTCTCTCTCTCCCACTCCCCCTGCTTGTGTTCCCTCTCTTGCTGTGTCTCTCTGTCAAATAAATACATAAAATCTTAAAAAAAATAAAAACTTGTTATTGGGCAGAAGTTGGCTTAAGCACAGATTCTACATGATTTCCCTTGTTTTCTCCAATGATCCTATGGGGTATTACTATAGTTGATGCCAACATACTGTACCGTTCCTGTGCCAGACAATACTGGGACAAAGCATACTTTCTGGGTTTTGTGCTAGGATAAAACAGGACTATGCGAAACAATTCAGCTGCATGCTCCAGGAAGTACTTGCCGCTGGCAGTAGGTTACAGACGGATTTTCTTTCTTCTTTTTTAAAAATTTTTCTTTTTTAAAATTTTATTTATTCATCTGATAGAGAGAGCAGAGGCAAGGGGAGCTGGAAAGGGAGAAGCAGTCTCCCAACTGAGCAGGGAGCCCAAGGGGGGTCTTGATCCTAAGACCCTGGGATCATGACCTGAGCTGAAGACAGGGAGCCCCCTGAACTGATTCCAACCAGCCATTCCCAAAGTGCTGACCTTTTGTCACCTGTTCCTTTTCATGGAAACCACGAGAAAGTCTCTTGCTTGTGTCTAACCACCCCCTGCCCCCACACCTGCAGCCAGAGCAGGGCCCTCTGTCCTCTGTCACACTGCTGGGCTGAGCCCAACTGGGCTGAAGCCAAGTGGGGTCTGAGGGCAAGGACCCCTCCCTGCGTAACCAAGCACTCCCGGGGTGGAGGTTTGTGAGCTGCGTGTCTGCCCAGGTCTGCAAAGGCCAAAACCCTCGACCACTTTTCAATTCTGCCCCCGGCTGATGAGCATGAAGCACTGCTGGGGCCCAGCACACCTGACTCAGTTCCTCCCTCAGGACACCACCGGTCCAAGGGACCCCAGGCAGCAGCATCAACCCCCGTGTTTCCCATGTCTCTCTTGGGCTCTAGGGAGCTGTCATGTCTGAACTGAGCATGAGTGAGAACGACCTGGATCGCCAAGGTGCCGATCCTGAGGCTGGATCTCGAACCTCTCTTTTGTTGCTGCGTCTGTGACATGAGGCGACTCTGCCCGGTGCCTTGCCTGAGGGGATGACAGACCATCAAAGAGGGAATGGGCAGGGCGTTCACTAGACAGGAAGGGGCTCTATCCACTTTCTACTCTTCCTGGCCCTGCAGGTTTGGTTTGATTTTTTTTTTTTTTTAACTGTAGCCGTATTTTTATGCACTTAAAGGAATGGTGTGCATTTCCATACAGTTACATACACTTTTCAGTGTACATTTCTAGGTGTGTAATCACGTCGCCACCGTCACAATCAAGACACAGAAGAGTTGCTCCAACCCCAAAGATTTCCTTCTCCTGTCTCAAGCCCGCTCCCCACTCCCAACCCCGGGGCAACCACGGACCGGTGTTCAATTCCCAGAATTTTGCCTTTTCCGCCATGTTATACAAGTAGAAGCATAGAGTAGGGCTCTCTGCGATACAAGTGAAATCTAAACGGGTGGTTTATAAATGGAATCACAGCATATGCAGCCTCTGGACACCAGCTTTGTCCCCTCAGCCTTGCGCATCTGAGATACACCCAAGTGGTTGTGGACCAACAAGCTGCTGGTTTTTACTGCTGTGCAGTCTTCCACGGCACGGACGTAACACATGCACCAGCTGAAGGACGTTTGGCTCATTGTCAGGGTGAATGGATGAGGAACATGTAAGTTTGGGGTTTTGTGTGAGCATAAATGTCATTGAACTTGGGTAAACACCGGGAGGTAGAATCGCCGGGTCACACAGGTACATTAACGTCATAAGAAACTGTCCAAGTATCGGCGTGCATTGCCCTCGCTGCCCCGACAACGTGTGAGAATTCTAGTCACTCTGCTTCCTTCTCATCACTTGGTAATGTCCTCTTCCTCCTGCCCTCCTTTCTTTTTAGTTCCTAGCCATTCTCTTTTTTAATTTTTGAGAGAAAGAGAAGGGAGGGGCAGAGGGAGACAGAGAGAGAATCTTAAGCAGGCTTAAGCAGGGAGCCTGATGTGGGGCTCGATCTCACAACCCTGAGATCATGACCTGAGCCGAAATTAAGGGTCAGATTCTTAACTGCCTGAGCTGCCCAGGCGCCCCTGCTCCTAGCCATTCTAATAGATGCATATGGCCTTGTAACGTCAGGTTGGGGTTCTGCGTTAGTTTGCGCCTGTTGCCGTAATGAAATTGTCGAGCTGCGTGGTTTAAACAACAGATTTTTCTTCTCGCCATTTTGGAGGCTGGAAGTCTGAAATCAGGGTGTCAGGAAATTTGATTTCTTCTGAGGTCTTTCTGCTTGGCTCGGAAATGGCCACCTTCTCACTGTATCTTCACACAAGCACCTCTCTGCACGTGCACATTTCTGGTATCTTCCATGTGTCTAAATTTCTTCTTTGTAGGACACCATCATACTGGATTAAGGCCCACCCTCAATACCTTATTTTAATATAATGACTTCTTTTAAGACCATTATATTCTGAAGCATGGGGAGGTAGAACTTCAACCTAGGAACTGGAGCAGGACACAATCTAGCCCAGAACAAGCAGTGTAGATTCATCTCCGCCCAAGCCCGTGGAATGAGAACCCTCGTGTGCAAGTGGCCTGGACGTGGGAAAGGGAGAGAAAAGGGCTCAGACTGGGATCCACTACCTTGGGACAAAACACTAGAAGCATCCTTCCATTGGGAGCATGAGAAAAACCTAGGCTCTAGAATCAGATTGCCGCTCTGCTCTTTCCTGGCCACATGGACCCACTGCTGCCTTTGAGCAGTCCCCTTATCTTAGGGACACTTCGGTCATCTGTAGCAGCAGGGAGAGGACCCGGCAGGGCGGAATTACAAGGAGAACCCCTGCGTAGCACTTCTACCAGCTGAGCCGCGTGGAAACTACAATCGGCTTTATTATTATTTCTCCAATTCATTTTTGCTTCTCTTTAGCTGAGCTGTAGGGAAACTTCTGGCATTTTCCCTACCCCCTGGGGTTTGTGTTAAGGTCCAAGTGCTTAGTAAATGTCAGCAGTTGGATTTAAAGATTTGGTGAAATTGGCTACTGGAGACTCACAAAGTGCTCACACATTTGTACATGATTAGAAAAACTGTCAAGTGCTCTAGAAAGTTATCCATTGGGATTATTTGCCAAAGGTCTAAGATGTCTCCAGCTCCCTGCCTCTTTCTACGGGTCACCTAAGTTCCCCCTTTCCACCTGCATTTCTCAAAGACATATGCATATGCTCAGTGAAGATGTGTGAGGTCGATCCTTGTCCCTAAGGGGTCTGAGAGGCTAGGGGAGAGAGGATGGATGGAACAAAAAGCAGAAGCCGGGCGAGAACATGCCAGCATCTCCTCCCCCTTGCTGGGCAGGGATGGGCCATTGCAGAAAGGAGGCCCTTCCTCCGTCCCCACCTAGATGCTGCTGATGCCCAAGCTTGGAGGGCTTGGCACCAGCACCAGGATTCCCCAGCATGCCAAGAGTTCACAACAGAGGAGAGGGTTTCCTCATGATGAGACTGAAGCTTCAGTGTGTTCCCCAAGCCAAATCAGAGGGTGTTTTCTTTCTCAGGCTCAGGATCAAGAAACGTGGAATTAATGCCGAGAGCTCAGCCCTGACCACCCTATCAGATGTCTTTGTTCCCCGACTACACACAAACACCTCCTTACCTTGCTCACTCTGGGGCCTGCCAGGGCTGTATCCTGAGCCCTTGGAGTTAGCAGCCCAAGGTGGCAAGATAAACATGCACGGTTCTGTACAGAAGAGCCGCCTGCGGCTTTCGGGCCCAGATCTGATTTGAAGGAATGAGGGGGAAGCCAGGGCACCTTCCCCAAATTCCTGCAAGCGTAGCATCCGTAGCTGAGAAGACCAGGATGGGGCCACGTCATTTCTCCAGGGCCACCTGCCGCTTTGCTCCGGTAGGGACTCTTAGCTCCAAGAAAAACAGGCACTCTCATCACCAGTAAGCCTGGCCTTCTCCCTCCTCTGCTCACCCCTTTCCCTCCCTACAGCTCAATAAATGTTCCCTAAACCCTTGTGAGCTTCTTAACCCAGGCTGAGAAATGAGGATGTAGACGTGAGTGAGAATCGGTGACCCCACAGTCCAGGGGAGGAGGCTGGTCCCTCTACAGACCAATTCAGCACAAGGACCAGATGGCAGGGCACAGGCACTTTGAGAAAGCAATGCCCTACCCACCTGGAGGCAATCAGGGGAGGCTTCCTGAAGGAGGTGAGTTCTGAACAGAACAGGAGGTCAACCAAACAGAAGGCGTTGAAGGCATTGTAGACAGAGGGGTTGGGGGAGGCGCTGGCCTTTTCCTCCTCAAGGAGACCATTCTTTCCTAATCTCCTGGTGCCAATCAAATCTCTCTTAGTACCCATGGCTCTGTGGGGTCACGTGTTCATCGGAGACTGTTGTGTGTGTGAGAGTACGTGTGTGTGTCAGAGAGAGATCTGTAGTCCCCTTCTAGCCTCCACGTCACCCGCATGAAAGCTGGCGGAGCGAGTGTAAATGACCGTGTCTGCAGGGCCCGCCTTGCAGCCTCACGCCCCAGCCCCGCAGGCTCTGCCCCGACACAGCTGTGTTTCTTCAACGGTAACACGGATAATCACGGCATCCCCCTCCAGGGTTCCTGGGGCAACGGTGTAAAGTGATGGGTATGTACACAGCATTTAGCAAGTGCCTGGCACACACAGAGGGCTAACTGCAGGGTGGCTGGTGTTCTGGGAGGTTCCTAGAGCCGCTGCCCCGAGACGCTGGCTGCCGCTCTGGAGGCCCCAGGGCGCAGTGAGAACAGCTCATGTGTAAGGGCCTGGTGCTGGGGGGAGTCCGGCCCCAGCTCTGCCACCTCGGACTGGCACCCAGGACCTCTGCATTCCGTGGCGTGGCCACCCAGCCCCGGTGCTCTTGGAGTTTCCCCCAGAGCAGTGAGCTGCCGCGCTGCCCTCGTCCCCAGTGCCCAGCACCGCCAACAGGTCCTGCATTGGCTCCCTGCTTTGGAGTCATAGAGGCTGGCCGGGTGCTCCTGACTTGTGGACCCAGAGCACAAATCCTTCCTGGCCAGGGGCCTCCCTGCCTCCTCCACACGCCCACCTCCAGCCTAGCAGAAGGGGCTATGGAATTTCCCTGCTAGTTTCCACCCCGGCCTCACCAGAAGTGCTCGCTCAGCGGTACATCTCCTCGATGGGGCACACAACCTGGGAGAGGGGCACGATGGTGGCGGAAACCAGAGCGGACCTGGAGAATTGCACTGCGGGGACGCCACCTGCAGGGCTCAGTGTGGCTCCCGACCCTCCCCTGTAACTCCTGGAGGACATGGCAGGGGGCGGGGCGGGTTCCCACCCCGAGACTCAGGAGGTGTCTGCTTGCTCCTGCCCAGCCAGGACGCTGGTCTCCGGCACCTCCCTCCCAACCCTCTCGCCACAGCTCAGCCGTGCCCACCGCATCACAGAGCTTCACTTCTTCTCTTCCAGGCTCCTGGCTAAGCACACAGGCTTTCAGATTCTGCTTTTTCTGCAAGCCAAATCTCCGTGGCTGGCATCAACCGTCTGCAGAGCCTCCAGAGGTTCTGATTCTAGAAAACTAACCAGAGCCCAAGAATTTGCATGTTAACAGGCTCCCCAGGTGACTGATGCTGGTGGTCTGGACTCTGCACCTTGAGAAATTCCGACGGACACTGAAGGATTGGCAGGTTTTCCAAATGGCTTAACACTCGACAAGAGAAAATGCTTTGGAAAAAGAGGTGCGCAAACCACTTAGAGCTGTGCTGGCGTAGGGCAGGCATGCGGAGTGGGCTCACAACCAACAAGCCGGGAGCCCCAACTTGGAGCTGGTTGTTTTAAATAATTCATCGCCTGTGGCCTCCACAGCAGCCCTTAAAGATCAACTTGATTAGCCTTTTGCACCAAGGAGGGATACTGGGGCTCGGGGGGGTTCAGAACGTGCCCAGATTTTCACAGCTATCAGTACAGACCCAGAATCTGAAGCCACGTCTGGCTAATTCCGGAAGACTTATTTACAAATACTGCTCTGTTGGCCACTGAGAAGGTATCAGGTGCCGAGACCTTTGTGCAGGGCCTGCCACAGAGTCGGTGTGAAAAGCTGTTCAGTGATGGAAGAAAGCATGAAGGAAGGAATGCATCAATGAGAGAACAAAACTGCTTTGAGATTAAGGAAACCAGCCTAAGAGGTTCCCTCTATGACTCATGCCCAAACATCCCCTCCCCTAGATTCTTTAATCTGGAAAGTGACCCGACTAAGTTTGCCCAGTTGATAAGGCCAAGCAACTCACCTGCACCTTTAATCTGCAACCTGAACCCAAACAGGAAGCTGGGGCCCAAGATAAGGTTGAGGAGGGCAATGTCTGGCATCATTACCAGACTGGAATTAGCCATTTAACTTGGTGGCTCAAATAGGAGGGGGTTGGGACCTCCCAAGCGCCACGCTGTGCGCTGGGCCCTAAGGATGAGGCAGGAAACCAGGCAGTGCCTGCCCTCAGGAGGCTCATGGTCTGCCGGGAATCCAGAGGTCAGAGATGAACTTGCTCGGGCATGCGTGATGCCGGGGGGGGGGGGGGGGGCGGTAAAAGGGGTAGCGAACAAAGGGGTAGCCTTCAGGCTGAGTCCATAGAGGTGAGAAGCTTCGAGGCAGGAGTTAGCAATGCGAAGAGCGTGCAATCCCTCTGTGCCAAACCTCTCTAGGGCAAATTGGTGTTCTCTGGGTTTGACTTTCCTGGTTTTGGTCAAGATGGCTTTCTGCCAGCCATGGTCCATTCCCCAGAGCTTAGGCGCTCTCGGCACCTGCTCCCCAGCTGGGTCTCAGCTTTGCCTCCAGGACCAGTGGCCTAGCCTGGACTTTTCACTCAGGCCTCCCGCCAGACTTCCCACCCCCACTTCCCACCAGTGTGCAGTGGAGGCCCCCCTGTCCGGGACCACTCGTCGGTCCTAGGTTTTCAAGAATTTGGTGAGCCGGCTAAAGAAAGTCATATGAAAAATTAAGGTATACGTAAAATGCATTCTAGTCTTACAGTCAAAGGTAATAAATACTCAAAACCCATAACTTCCTAGCTATTTTACACTGCATCTACTATTATATATTTACTTCTATTATTCGTAAATTTATTCGTTAGTGTTATTTATATTTGCATCTATTGTACCTGTGTGGTGGAAATACAGTGTAAGGGCAGTGCAGGGCATCATTGAGTGATGTCACGTGAGTGGCCCGAAATGGCCGTGCCAGGCGTGTTCACACCACAGGAACCAGTGTGAGCTACTGTTGTCTTGATGTACGAGAATGACTGAGAAAATGTTAGTAATACGCTTAAATGTAACGTTGTTGTATATAACACATTGTGAATAGTACAAAAGAATCAAGAAAATACTCTTGCAGACTAGAAAACTGTTATTTGATTCAGCAAAGGAGTCAGTCGCATCACTGATGAATGAGTGGAGTTCCACGAGGTGTCTTCCTGGTGTCACGTCTGTCTCACGGAAAACAGCAACCAGCACGCGTTCCTGGATGGTCACTGGAAGTATTCTCATCACCGGGGACACAGCAGACTTTGCTGATTCAAACTGTATTTGAGTGTTTATTCATCGTCTGATTTTGAGACACTCTGGAATAATAAATTACAAAGACTGGATTTTGCAATAAACAGAAGGTCACCTTGAAAGTTTAGGTGTAAGGAATTTACAATTAAGACTATTGAATATTTTATCTTTCATACATTGTGTGCTGTAATCCTTTCTATCGTTTGAGTCATAATAAACTTATGTACTTACACGCACACACTTTTTTGGGAGAGCTGGGTTGCCTTCAGCCTGTAGCCTACTGTCTTTGGAGAATTCCATCCATTTATCTTTTTAAGATTTTACTTATTTATTTATTTGAGAGAGAGAGTGAGAGAGAGAGCGCATGCGCATATGAGCAAGGGGAGGGGCAGAGGGACAAGCAGACTCCCTGCTGAGCAAGGACTCCATATCCCAGGGCCCTGGAATCATGACCTGAGCCGAAGGCAAACGTTTAACTGACTGCCACTGACCGCCACTCAGGTGCCCCTCCATCAGTTTCTCTTACTCAAAGACATACTTCTCCACCAGGCAGTTCTCAATCTCTTTCCAGTCTTTCCCTTCATGGATTCACAAAACATGTTTTCATTTTTTTAATTTTTTAATTTCTTTTTAAAGATTTTATTTATTTGACAGACAGATCACAGGTAGGCAGCGAGGCAGACAGAGAGAGAGGAGGAAGCAGGCTCCCTGCTGCGCAGAGAGCCCGATGCGGGGCTCGATCCCAGGACCCTGGGATCATGACCTGAGTCGAAGGCAGAGGCTTTAACCTACTGAGCCACCCAGGCGCCCCCATGTTTTCATTTTAAAGATAAGTTCTCTCTCCCCTCACTCAAAACATTCGAGAAGAAAAGAAACAAGAGAAAGATATAAATAAGACCTTCTGGAGAAGCCCCATCCCATAAGGCCTTTGCAACAAGCAGACCTCAGGTGTCCTGGATACAGGCCTTTCGAAGGTACCCTTTTCCCTTACCCTGAGACATGCCGGCCGGTGACCTTCACACACTCCATCTTGTTACAGACTCTCATTGGGAACAATGACGTGGCCATTCTTCGGTGTTTGCTTCAAGGCCCTGCTTACTTCTTTAGGAGTTTCTAGACAATCTAGAAAAGACAGAGGGGTCTGATGTCCCAGGGCTCAAACATACCACCATGGAGCTGAACCTGAGGGAGGCAGCCCCTACCCACCATTTTTATATCCTGAACATCACAGAGCTTTCCCACCGCGATGTTAGAGGATATAATTAGGCCTCTACAGTAAGCACTGGAAGTGGCCTAAGTCTTGTGTGGGTCAGGAGTCCCTACTGGCTAAGGTAAGGCTTAGAGCTCTTAATTCAGTGACTCAGAGAAACAGGGAACAGATCTGAGCTACCAGGCACCTGGCACTATGCTAAGACATTTCATGCCTTCCTGAAAGTATACTTAGTCCTCTCTGAAGCCCCAAGAGATGGACCCTACTGTTATCCCTGGTAAACAGACAAGGACAACGGCTCAGAGAGGCTACCCTCTCACTGAGCTCCCACAGCGGGTAAGTGGAGACTCAGGCTATAAGCCTGCTGTCTCTCCCAGTCCCGATGCCTCGCTGCCAGCTGGCCTCACCCTCTGGCCTGTCCCCCTTCCCGTCGTGGCCCAAAGTGCAATTCTGTAGGTACAGGGCCCAGCTGGGGCACAGGGCTTGAAAGCAAGCACTCTGCCAGCTGTTAAAAAAACATGATCGAAATACAAACAAATGGAAGCAAATTAGTCAACTTCTCTGACTTAGTTTTTCTGTCTATAAAATAGGTTATTGAGAAGCCTAAATGAGAAAAATCTGTGAAAAGTGCCTGGCACACAGAAAGAGCTCGGTAGGGTCAACTCTAATTAATAACACACAAGATGACTCATGGAAACCACCCAGAAGAGAGGCTGGCATATACAGCGTAGTCAATAAATAATATTACTTATCATTACTAATATTTTCTTTCCCTTACGAGAGCTACAGCAAACCTCCTGCTTCTAGAACACCCGTTTGCAGTGGCCATTCCTCTATCTGTCCTGCCTTTTCCAGGACACTTTGGGTAACAAGCAGACATCTATGGACCCATTTGGGGTCCCTCCTGTGATCTTTAATATTATTTCTGGGAGAGGGGAAAAGTATGCTGAGTTCCAAGTAACTGACATTGTTTGAAAACAGGCTCCATCTGCAGTGATGGCTGGGCTTCTCCAGGTTTTCAAACATTTTTTTTTTTTTTCAGCTACAGCGACCTTTGTTCAAGGTGGCTCCAGATATAAAACAGATTTTACTACCAACAAGTGCTGTTGAGATGGAGGGGACCGAGGTGGCCTACAGCCTGCCCCCCGCAGCAGGCTCTGACAAGCACGGGAGAAACCCCCAGTCTATACTGACATCAGCGAGCACTTTGGTAGACCCGCTGGATTATTCGGTTTATGAAAAATGGTTTTTGTCTGCCACACGGGATGGTTTAGGACGCATGAGATGCCTTTGGTGGAAGGCTTCTGTCTCGTTTTAAATATGCCTCTGTTTAAGCAGTAGTCATTTCACGGTGATGTCAAGTTAATGGGGTACTCCACTGAACCCTGAGATATTGACGATATTGCTTCTCCATGGATCAAACACAGCAGATCAAAGTCCAGATTTTCAGAATTCTCCTGTAGAAGGAAATTCCTCCAGGCAAAACTTTGAGGTTTTCGTAGTCTTAACTACGAAACTACGAAACTACCAGCCTTGACTTTCTTCTGGCAACAAAAAAGATCCTTTTATTTATGCCAAGCAGGAATAGATTTCTTCTCAGAAACTATTTTATAGATTACGTGTCATTTCCTACTTTCCTTTTCGTTCTCATAGTAATTATCTTCCCTTAAGAGAATGCCTGTGCGGTATACAGGAGGCATGTTTCGGCAGATAAGTCTGCGAGCCAACCCAGCGGGGAGCACCATTGTTTCTGCAACCCTTCTAAATCCCGCACCCCACGTGGGCAGCATCTCATTCAAAGAACCATAGTCTGTTGGCCAAGAAAGTAATTACAAAAAAGAATTCCAAACCTTATCCGGACTTCTCAAAAGTGTGAAGAGGATGCAAATTTGGAGTCTATGGCAACAACGTCGAGTGGCATGTCCCTCCCCAGTCCTCACGTCCACCCTGCCAGGTGTGTCTGGAGCAACTTGCTCTCCCCTGGTCTCCCAAGACTTTCTTCACACCAGCCCTGCGCTGGGATGGCAATTTTGGGATTATCTTGGGAGGGCAGAGAGGAGGTGGTGGGAAGGGAAAATCTGGAGACTCTCTTTTCATCTTCTTGACTTTGGGTTTGAGGTTTGCTTCATGCCAGGTGATATCTTGTTATTGTCTGATTTTTTGCACAGCGCAAATAGACGATCCCACCTGAGTGTACTGTGGGATCTATGCCAATTGGCTCAATGGAGCCATAATTCTGAGTTTGAGGAGTTTCTTTTCTTACTTTATGAGTTTCTTGTAGCCTGTATGGCAAAGAAATCCCCACCCCTATATCATTATTATGGCCACTTTTTCTCATAGGGCAAATGAGAGCCTTCATGAGTACTTTTATTTGCACCTGGTTAACCTATTGTAATTAAGGTTACATAAAGTGGAGGCAGATGCTTGATGGTAAAATTAGAAGCCCCTCCCTTTGCTCTGATGAGAAGTTAGTGAAATTGTGGGCAATTGACAATGATTAGAGTAAGTAATATCTACTGAATTTGTTAAGGACAGACCCTTAAAAATCAGAGAGGTGTTCAGAAAACAACTCAATGGAGAAGGAAACCCTTATGAACAGGTCTGAGACCACCCTTGACGATCATGCTCTTATTCATTTTGAAATGAGACTTTCTCTGCAGCAGCACCAGAGACACAAAAGGACTGGTGAAAGAACTGATGAAATTGATGACATCCCCGTCTTCAGGAAGGGCCTGCTCCAGAGGGAGTCATGGTCAAAGGCAAGCAGACCCTGACCAGATGCTGTGGTCTAAGTAGGCTAGGCTTTTACTGATCTAGAAGCTCACACTGTGAGAGCACAAACAAGGGTGACCAAATCTCCCTGTGGGTAATGAGGGCAGCGAAAGTCACATGAAGCAAAGAGGATCGGGAAGGATGTGCCAGACTGAGGGAATGGCATGCACAAAGGATCAAACGCACGAGTGTCCACGGTGGGTTTAGAAGCAGAGTACTCCCATGGAGCTGGAGTATGGGAAGCAGAGAAATAAGCCTATGGGTGGAGGTGAGGATGTACAGAGTCTAGAGGACAGAGCGCAGTGACCTGGCTGCAGGAAAAGGCTCAGGTTAAACAAACAAGGAAGATTGACCTTGACCATTCATCCTGTGTAACAGGGGCACCCAGTTGGTAGACTGGACTCAACAATGACCACCTGAAGCCTTCCCTTCTGGCCTTGCGAGCGAGCCTTCACCTCCACCAAGCCCTTCCTCCTTCATATGTTATGATGGGGCTCAGATATCGGAGACTTCAGCAGAGATCCCAGGTTTCTAGGAAACACAAACCAATACCTTCTAATCAAAGATTGAATGATTTGGGGAAGACGGTGTGGGACTGCATAAAACTGCGTGATCATATGGAAGAGGCCCAGAGCTGTGTGTGCAGTTCGGGCCAGAGCAGGGAGACAGGCAAAGCAGCAGGAGGAGTAATTCAAGAGAGAAGCGCATAAGAAACCCAACCTCTTTAGATAGATACTTATATAGATGATAGATATGTAGATTGATAATGATGATGATAGATTGATAGCTAGAAAGATAGACAGACTGAGCCATGCAATTTGTGCCATCTTCTTGTCTCTTAGAATGTGACTCAGGAGTCCCTTGTGTTGCTTTTCTACTGTGCAGTTAAAAATAAATGTGTGCCTATCCCAGCAAAGGCCTTCTTCTCTGGTTCCTTCTAAAGGGGTGCTAGATCCAATTCAGAGCAGAATGGCTTTCGTCTGTGAATAATGGACCACTCTCAACACCCCCACGTCCCACAACACTCAACATAAAAATACAGGAAGGTAATGATAAGAAAATCTTTTAAGAATTCCACACAACAGCACCTCCAAGCCAGGGATCCATAGACCCTGGAGGAGTGTACCATTTCCAAGTGGTGAGAAAAGCCATAAACAGTCCAAATTCCTTCCTCATATTGAATTCCTTGATGTTTGTGAAGTTTCACCTATCCTTTAAAAATGTTAAGATTTGAAAAAAATAAATACTCAAGTCTCTATGTACATAGAATATCCTTTTCAACGGTAGAACAATAATCTCCACAAGACATTTTACAAGGAACTGAGGTCATACAAAGTACTATTTATTAAAAATCGCCCCCTACTTTTTTACTAACTGAATTGTTTTCTTTTTACTATCCGATTACCTTTTATTCCACTGTGCTTTTTAAAGACAGATTAGAATAAGTGCGATGAAGTCAACCACATATAACAATGTTTGAGTACATTAAGAGCTTAGATTTTTCTTCTGGCTTTGCCACCAGCTGGTGTTTGAAATTGAGCAAAGCTTTTGACATCACGGAGTTTTTATTTCTCTATCTGGAAACTGATGAAAATGATCTCTAAGGTCCTTTCTGCTCAGATAACCTATGGTCTTATCCATCTTTGCATCCTCTTTGACATACAGCAGGTGCCTAATAAGTGTGTTGAATGGATGAGTGTGGAGTGATTCTCTGCTTGCTTAACGAAGACAATGTAGTTTGAGTTGCTTCGCTGCCATTCATGTTGGTGTGTGGCAGTTGGAGTGAGCACATGCTCTAGCTAAAGGGAACATTCACTGCTATTGCCTTGCAGGCACTTGAGACTGATTTTCCAGCAACCAATTAAAATCTTTAAAAAAAAAATACCATGTGGGCCAGACAAAATATTTCTACGACTGGTCTACAGATTTGTCCTGCAAGATGGTGATTGGACCTGTGCTTTAGATGTTCCATATGTAGCTTGAATTGACATGGGGACCTGGTTGCCCCCCACGCTGTCCTACATTGTGCAGACTCGTGTGTGCACCTGTGGTCTCTTACCTGATAAGCACCAAAATCAACAACCAAAAAGTCATGAGAGGGGCAGTGATGATTTCCTCTGAGGCACGCTGGAGTCTGGCAGAAATGATCCTTGGAACGGTTATGCTAAAACACCAGCAGGATATTCCAGGGCGAAGGCTCACAGTTAAATCGAGCACCCTGTTGGTGATATTCCTTCCCTTGAACTCATATACACTTGCCTCTTGGAGACTAAAATCCTAACAGATGAGACAGCGACTGCATCGATCCGCCTTGGGAGCTAGAAGAGCAAAGCCACAAGGAGGGGCAAAGTGTAGTAAGTCAGAGATTTGACACAGGAATTCAGAAACCAAGGCAAGGGATGGTAAGACTGCCAAGTGGTAAAAATGTGCCGAGGGACTTGTAAAAAATGTGAGAACTTATTATATCTTAAATGCATGGAAAAATAGAAGCAGCACAGGGTCAAATCTTTAAGGGAGTCGAAGCACTTTTTTTAAAGTCTTATAAACCTTCAGGGAAGTCACAGAATATGATTCTGTGGCTCCTTTGAATCTGAAGACTTGTGTCTCTTCTTAAGCTCTGGGAAATTTGAAATAATAACTCTGATTATTTTTCTCCTCTCTGGTTTCTTTGCTTTCTGTGAATCTCTTACCAGGAAAGAATGAGATGTTAGATTCTGTCCTGTAAGATTCTTTCCTTTCATACCTTCTGCCTCCGTGTCCTTTGGAACTGTGTTCTGGAGAAAAGAAATCCTTGGTTTGATCCTTGAGCTCAATCATTCAACCTTAGGGTGGGCTTGTCACTTAGTCCCTTTAATTGTGATTGTTACAGTTTAACTTCTAAGATCCCTAATTATTTAATTATACCAGCATGTTCTTGTTTGTAGAGAAGTGAGGCCCACTCTTAAGCTTCTGATGATTATACTTTTTAAATAAGTCTTGCTCTACGCTCTTAACTCAATTTACTTGGATTTTAGCCTTCTCCCTTGTTGAGTCTATGGTCTCTCTTGCATGGTACTGGTGTTCTTCAAGTGTGACGGGGGCCTTGCTTGCCTGTGAGGTCTTGCGGAGATGTTGGGCAGCCAAGGGGGAGGCAGTTGGGCCCTCCCCCTGGAGCAGTGCCCGCAGCAGGCTGGGTGTCCCCCTCTGAGAGGGGAGAGGGCCAGGGGGGAACCAGGAGGGAAATCCTACAGCCACTGTCGCCCTACTGGAGGTGGGCGTATGGAGGAGGCAGAGAGGCTCCTGGCCAGTGGGGATGCCATGCCAGCTCCTGGGTCCACAGGCCAGGTGCACCAGGCCAGCCTCTGTGACTCCAAAGCAGGGGACCAAAGGGGGACCCGAGGGCAGCATGACAACTCACTGACCTACGGATGACTGGAAGTTCTGAGCCTGAGGGTAAAGTCTGAGAACTCCAGGCATCTGGCGGGATGGCAGGTCTTCCTCTCTTGGGCCGGGCACATTCTCTACAGAAGGGCCTTCCATCCCCTACCTGGAGGCTGGACTTCTGTTCGCCACGGTTCTGCGGACTGATGACAATCGGGCATTCCATCAGGTGAATGCTCACTTGCCCCCCCGGCCCCCTGCCCAGAACGGCAGCCCTGTGCTCAGCCATGCCTGGTGCTCCCCCACTTCCCCTGCCTCTGGCTGGGGCTCTGCATTTCCACCCGGTGCTCAATGGTGGTGGCAGCCAGGTCCAGAGAACTTGCTTCCCAAACACCCATTTCTTTTGGGTTGGTTTGGGTTTTGCGCTACCTTCATTCCTCCTCTAGAGGCATCTGATGCTGCCTTAGAGAGTCTTGCAGTGTAGAGCAGGTGGATTTTCTGGCTTTCCCTTCCCCCAGTGGGGCCAGCTCAATTCTTCTTCTTTTTTGTTGTGATGAGGATTTTAAAGATCTACCCTTTTTGCGACTTTCAAACATGCACTACAGTATTAATTAACTATAGCCACTGTGAGGTACGTGACATCCCAGGTCTTATTTATTTCCTAACTGGAAGTTGGTACCTTTTGACACCCTGCACCTATGTTGCCCATCCTCTAACCCCTGCCTCCAGTAACCACCAATCTCGGCGCAAAAGAGGAAGACCCATAAGCTTGTTATTTTTTTAACTTTAAAAATTCACATATTAGTGAAATCATACAGTCTTTGACTTTCTCATACTTATTTCACTTTGCGTAATGCCCCCAAGTTCCATCCATGTTGCCACAAATGGCAAGATTTCATTCCTTTTTGTAGCTGACAATATCCCATTGTATAGATATACCATCTCTTTTTACCTATTCATCCATCATGGGCGCTTGGTATGGTTGTTTCCATACCTTGGCTCTTGTAAATAATGCTGTAATGAACATGAGAATTCATATATCTTGTTGCATTGGTATTTTCATTTTCTTTGTGTAAATACCCAGAAGTGGGATTGCTGGATCATAGGGTAGTTTTATTTTCAGTTTTTTGAGGAACTTCCATACTGTTTTCCACAGTGGCTACACAAGTTTACATCCTACCTACAGTGCAGAAGGGTTTCTCTTCCTCCACGTTCTTGCCAAAACTTGTTGAGCATCTTTTCATGTACCTGTTGGCCATCTGTATGTCTTCTCTTATTTTTTTAAAAAAGATTTTATTTCTTTATTTGCCAGAGAGAGAGAGAGAGGACACAAGCAAGGGGAGCAGCAGGCAGAGGGAGAAGCAGGCTCCTCACTGAGCAAGGAGCCCAATGCGGGACTTGAACCCAGGACCCTGGGATCATGACTCAAGCTGAAGGCAGATGCTTAACGGACTGAACAACCCAGGCATCCCTGTATGTCTTCCTTAAAAAAAAAGTCTATGTAGATCCTCAGTCCACTTTTAAATTAATCAGTAAATTGGACAACCTGGAAGAAATGGGTAAGCTCCTAGAAATATAAAACCTCCCAACCTCAATCATGAAAAAATAGAAAATCTGAAGAGAGTGATTAAGGTTAAATCAGTAATCAAAACCTGTCAGCAAACACAAGTCCAGGAGCAAATGGCTTCATTGATGAATTCTGTCAAACATTCAAAGAATTAATACCAATCCTCTCAAAATCTTCCAAAAAATGGAAAAGAAGGAAATACTTTAAAACTCATTTTACACAGTCATTATTACTCTGATACCCAAACCAGACAGACACCACTAAAACAAAGAAACAAGCAAATTATACATCAATATCCATGATGAACATAGATGCAAAAATCATCAGCAAAATATTGGCAGGACAAATTCACCAATACATTGAAAGAATCACATACCATGATGAAGTGAGATTTATTACAGGGATGCAAGAAAGCTTTGACATTTGCAAATCAGTGTGATACACTACATTTGCAAAATGAAGGATAAAAATAATACGATAATTTCAGTACATGCAGAAAAAAATTTATTAAAATTCAACATCCACTAATGATAAAAATTCTCAACAAAATGGGTATAGAGGGAATGTGCATCCAAATGATAAAGGCCATATATGACAAGCTCACAACTAACATCATACTCAATGGTGAAAAAGTGAACGCTTTTCCTCTAAGTTCAGGAACAAGACAGAGTTGCCCATCCTCACCACTTTTATTCAACATAGTGTTGGAAGTCCTAACCAGAGCCATTAGACAAGAAAAAGAATAAAGATATCCAAATTAAAAAGAAAAGAGTAAAACTGTCAATATTTGCAGATTATATGATAAATATAGAAAGCCCTAAAGACTTCACCAAAACACTCTTAGAACTAATAGAACTATAGTTCTATTATAGAACTACTAGAACTATATAGAAATATATATATATTAGAACCATATAGAACTATTAGAACAAATTCAGTGAAGTTGAAAATACAAAAACACTATCCAAAAATTTGTTGCATTTCTACACATTAATAATGATCAGAAAGAGAAATTAAGAAAACAATTTCATTTACAATTGCATTGAAAATAGTAAAATAACTAGGAAAAAACTGGTCAAGCAGATGAAAGACCTATACATTAAAAACTACAAAACGCTGATGAAAGAAATTGAAGAAGACACAAATAAATGGAAAGATATGCTGTGCTCATGGGTTGAAAGAGTAAATGGGTCTTAATCTCACAAAACAAACTGGGGGTTGCTGGGGGGAGGTGGGATTGGGAGAGGGGGAGCGGGCTATGGACATTGGGGAGGGGAGGCGAACCATAAGAGACTATGGACTCTGAAAAACAACCTGAGGGTTTTGAAGGGTCAGGGGTGGGAGGATGGGGCAACCTGAGGGTTTTGAAGGGTCAGAGGTGGGAGGTTGGGGGAACAGGTGGTGGGTAATGGGGAGGGCACGTTTTGCATGGAGCACTGGGTGTTGTGCAAAAAGAATGAATACTGTTACGCTGAAAAAATAAATAAAATGGGAAAAAAAAAAGCTATGGTAATCAAAACAGTGTGGTATTGGCACAAAAACAAACACATAGATCAATAAAATAGAATAGAGATCCTAGAAATAAACCCATGTAGGTATGGTCCATTAATTCACAACAAAGGAGCCAAGAATATACGGTGGGGGAAAGGACAGTCTCTACAACAAATGGCATTGGAAAACTGGACGGCCACACACAAAAGAATGAAGCCGAACCATATATTACACCATATACAAAAATTAACTCAAAATGGATTAGAGACTTGATTATAAGACCTGAAACCAGAAAAGTCCTAGAAGAAAATATAGGTGAGAAACTCTTTGACATTGGTCTTAGTGATGATTTAAAAAATCTGACTCCATGGGTGCCTCGGTGGCTCAGTGGGTTAAAGCCTCTGCCTTTGGCTCAGGTCATGATCCAGGGTCCTGGGATCGAGCCCAGCATTGGGCTCTCTGCTCAGTGGGGAGTCTGCTTCCCCCTCTCTCTCTGCTTGCCTCTCTGCCTACTTGTGATCTCTGTTTGTCAAATAAATAAAAATCTCTAAAAAAAAATTCTGACTCCGGGGCACCTGGGTGGCTCAGTGGGTTAAAGCCTCTGCCTTCGGCTCAGGTCATGATCCCAGGGTCCTGGGATTGAACCCTGCATCAGGCTCTCTGCTCAGCAGGGAGCCTGCTTCCTCCTCTCTCTGCATGCTTGTGATCTGTCTGTCAAGTAAATAAATAAAATCTTTAAAAAAAAAAATCTGACTCCAAAAGCAAAGGCAATAAGAGAAAAAAAAAAAAAAAACAGGTAGAACTACATCAAACTAAAAGCTTCTGCACAGTAAAGGAAACCAACAAAATGAAAAGGCAACCTCGTGGATGGCAGGAAATATTTGCAAATTATATATCTGATAAGGAGTTAATACCCAAAATATATAAAGCATTCCTACAACTCAACAGGAAAAAACCCCAAACAATTTAACACTTTTTTTTAGCTCTGTCTTGGCCATCAGTATAAATTTATTCTATTAAATATATTTTTAATAATTTGGGCAAGTTAAAGAATCCTGTTGGAATCTGGGAGTGCTTGAATTTAATTTTACAGATTTGTTTAGCCAACATTGGCATTTTAATAATTATAAGCCATATTTCAGCCTCATGTATGAATTTATGTTATGCAGCCAGCTGAAGTAATAGTTTACTTTAAGATGTAATGAAATTGTCTCAACATGCCATCTCACGCCTGATAGAATCCCAACATGCTTCTCAGTTTCTCTGGGGTTTCAGGGCAGTGGAGGGGTTTGGTGTTTATTTTTCCCCAAGCCAGTTCCACTTTTCGGCTTCCACGGAATTTTTGATCTCTGCTCTGGCTTTGACCTGTGCACACTTGTCCCTGCTCCAGTCCACAACACCCCACTGGAGACCATCTGATCTTCTCGCTGGCACAAACTCAAGGCCACGAGCCCACTAGATAGACGGCTTCGGGGTAGTGTTACAGTCTGAGCCCTCAAGTCGGAATGTCTGGGTTAACAGCTTGACTCCACTGGCAAGCTGTGCACTTGGTCAAGTTACTTAAGTTCTCTCTGCCTGAGTTCCTCATCTGTGATGGGAAATAGATTTTTCTGATAATTAAATGATATAAACAGTTTAAGTGCTTAGTGCATTGCATAGAAAGTAGATGCTCAATGAACATGGGCCGTTATCATCACCCCCAACCACCACTGCTACTTTCATCATCAAAGATGCAGAGGATACATAAATGGCTCACACGATAATGAAATAGAACAAATGACTTTAAACTAAATATTGGACATATTTACAGGCTTACTTCTTTTCTTTTTAAGATTTTTATTTATTTATTTTAGAGAGAGAGAGCCAGCGAGAGGAGGGGCAAAAGGAGAAGCTGACTCCCTGCTGAGCAAGGAGTCTGATGTGAAACTCAATCCCAGGACCCCAGGATCACGACCTGAGCCGAAGGGAGACACCTAACCTACAGTCACCCATGGGCTCCTTATGTGTTTACTCTTAAAAGCCTTTACTTGTCCTCTTACAGGAAGAAGGTCCTCACTTTCTTGTTAAGTTCCAACTGGGCCCCTTTGATCTCTTCCCTTCCTGGCTTACTCTCCTCCAACCCCATCTCACCATCTTAACTCTTACCCTTTACAGCATTGTACAGGCACTACCTTTCCAAAGGTGTTGGCTTAACAAAAACACTCTTCTCTCCCAGGAGAAATTCTGTTGTCAAGTCTGAGAATTCTAACAACTGCTTTTTCCTGACTTCACAAAGACAGTGTATCTGCCAGGCCTGCCTCTCCTGTCTCTTTATTGTCCATCTAAAGGGTTTGTTGTTGAAATATTTATAGAGATTCTCCATAGAGAATATTTATATACATTTCCTTATAGAGAATATCCATATATATACACATATACATATAAATTGCTATTATGAATAGAATTGTTTAGTCACTATAGTTTCTAACTGGTTTGTATGAAAGTTATTACTTTTTCCTATTTGTTTTGGAACTGGAGTCATATTATCATTGTTTTGAATAGTTTTCTGTTTACTTTCTTGAGTTTTCTCTGGTATATCATCATCTTTTCTTTGAGTAATGACAGTTTTGCTTGCTACTCTCTAATACATACACCTTTTGTTTTGGTTTATCGGACTGGCTTGGCCAGATGTTACGGATCACAATGACAATGACTGGCTGGTCATTGGTATGGATGGATTTTCTACTCACTAATACTTTGTTTAGGATTTACAGGTGAAATGAAGTCTATGGTTTTCTTTTTCTTTTGGGGGAATCTTTGATAGGTTTTGTTATAGTGCTTTTCTGGCTTTGTAAAAACAACAGAGCATTGAGAAACAGTCCTTCTTTCTGAGTTCTGCAACAATTTAAATAACTTCTGTGCTCTCTGTTCTTTGACAGTTGGAGCCATGGAGGCTCTATGGGCCCGGCCTCTTTAGGGATGGGCTCCTTCATGTTCATCTTGTGGCTTATTTTAGCTGTCCTGTTTCTTCCTCATGGAGGAAATGTTTTAATCCTAGAATAATTGTCCATGTCAGTTTGTAAATTTATTTCCACAGCTTTACAAAGTATCTTCTAATACTTTGAGCACTTTCCCTTGCATCTGTGACTTCTGGCTTTCTCTTTGGTCTAATCTTGGATATTTGCATTTTCCTACTCTTTCTGCTTCTTTGATTCAGGTAGATTATGACTTGTCTTTTTTCTCCTTTCTGTCTCTTGAGTTAATCAATTCTACTGCTTTTAGGTTTTTTAGTTTCAATTCAGCTTCATGCTTTTTATGTTTAATTCCTTCTGCTCTAGGTCTGATATTCTTTTCCTAAATTTTTGAGTTCTGTAGCTCTTTGATGTCATTCTTCTTCGTTAGTCATGGGAGAATTTACAGCTATATATTTTCCCCTGAGAACACCGCAACTTTAGTACAATATATTTTGGTGTGCAGCAATCTCATCATTGTTGTTTTAGCAAATATGTACTGAGAGAGAGAGAGAGAGTGGTATATTTCCCAAGTGGCTGGGATGTCATCATGGGTTGGTTTCCGTGCATTCATTTCTAGATTTATTGCATTTTGGTCAGAAAATGTGATCAATCCCCTTTCTACTATTAAAAATATGTTGAGGGGTGCCTGGGTTGTTCAATTGGTTCGGTGTCTGACTCTTGATTTCGGCTAAGGTCATGATCTCAGGGTCATGAGATCAAGCCCTGCATCAGGCTCCACACTGGGCATGGAATCTGCTTAAAATTCTCTCTCCCTCTCCCTTTGCCCCTCCTCCCTCTTCAAAATATATATTGAGGTTGCCTTTATGGTAATGCGGACCTTATTCTTAGTATACCGTTAAGATCTGTAATCATTTCAAAAATATGCAAAAAGAGCATACGTTCTGTAATATAATTATGTAACACATAAATCTCTATATGTACATAATAAACAATATATTAATCATACTATTAAGGTAATCTATCTCCATGAGTTTTACACTCTTGATGTGTCAAGGATTGAGAGATACTTCTTTTTTTTCATTCACCCTTCTTATTTTTCTAGAGTTTCTTGTATGAGGGACTGTTTCTCAAGGTGTGATTCTTGGACGATCTGTGTTTGAAGAAACCCTCCAGGGGATCCAGATGTACACTTACGCTTAAGGACCGCAGGATGAGGTATGAGATATGGCTTTCACTTCATCCTGAGAAATTGTCCTTTTTTGCCCAATGATTTGTGATGCTACATTTTTCAAGAACTTACTTCTATTTCTGAAATACTTATTCTGTACCATTAACCTCTAACATATTGTTTGATTTTTGTAGTTAAGGAAGATAGGCAAATCAGAAGTAGGCATCATGAGTTTCTCATTAAGTCTGCAAAGATTTAAAAACTCAATACCTTTTAGTGTTAACAAGAATTGAATGAACTAGACACTCTTAACACATTGGTGGTATGTAAAGTGGTACTTTTTCTTTCCTGTAAAGAAGTCATTGTAATATGTCTATAATATCTTAACCTTTGTTTCAGTAATTCTACTCCTACAAATTCAACAGAAGAAAATATGGGGCACCTGGGTGACTCAGTCATTAAGCATCTACCTTGGGCTCAGGTCGTGATTCCAGGGTCCTGGGATAGAGTCTCACATTGTGTTCCCTGCTCAGCGAGGAGCCTGCTTCTCCCTCTCCCTCTGGCTGCTTTTGTATGCACTCTCTCTCTGTCAAATAAATAAAATCTTTTTTTAAAAAAAGAAAAGAATCAGAACTGGTGAGAAATTTATATTTACGTTGCCTTCTGTTTGCTTGTTTGTTTAGACTGTTGATCAATTAATTTTAATGAATAAAATATTTTATAAAAAAGTTTATGTTTGGAGAAATGCTGAGCAGAACCAAGGTACTGCTCTCCTCCAGTTTCTCTGATCATTAATAACTTGCACTGATGTGGTATGTTTGTTACAACTAATGACACAATATTAAGACATTATTATTGACTAAAGTACATAGTTTACATTAGGGTTCACTCTTTTTGTGGAGTAGTCAATGGGCTTTGACAAATGAGGGACGTGTTACACACCACCCCCCCAATTTCACTTGCTTTAAAAATCTACTTGCTCCACCTATTTTCTTTTTTAAAAACAGTATCGATCACCGGAACGTCCAGCAGTCCAAGGATGTGTAAATAAATTATGCTATATTCAATTCAGATGGAATATCATGCAGCCGTTAAAAATAATGTTCCTGGGAAATACTTCATGACTTGGGGAAATGTCCATAATCTATTACTAAGTTAAAATCTACATAAACCATATATATAATATTATCCCAATTTTGCAAAATAATAATTAGATATGCTCATGAGGAAAAGCTTTTGTTCCTCCAAAGGGAGGAAGAGACTGAGGTTTACACAACGTGCCTAGTCAATCTGTGAGAGGCCACAGTAGGTGGTAGGGCGAGGAATACAGCCTCGGGCGGCGGCCAGTCCCAGTGGGAATCACGGCTCAGCCACCCGAGAGCTGTGTGGTCCTGGGAAAGTTGCTGTCTCTTCCTTTTTGTGTTTATGAAACTGTCTAAAATAAGTATGCATTGCTTTTAAAACGAGAAAATAAATGAAAAGACGCAGTGTTCAGAAGCAAGAGTAGACATGGGGCCATAAAGGGCTCTAAGTGGCAAAGTTCCCCACCCGCAGAAAAGGGGTGTTGCTGACTCACAGAACTGGAGAGTCCGCAGGAGGGCTGGCGGGGGCAGGGCTCAGATGATGGCCCGCAGACCCCATTTCACTGTTTGGCTCTTCCCGGCCCACGGCTTCCTTCTTTAGCAGCCTCAGCCCTCACACGGTTCACATCCCTCTCATTTCACAGCCAAGGAGAGTTTCCCAGAATTCCCTTGGAAAACCTCATTGGCTCTGTATGAGTCACATGCCCATCTCTCAACCAATCAGTGGCTGGGGAAAATAAGAACTGATTGGCTTAAGCCTGGATCATCCAACCTCTTGAATCAAGTATGGAATCCACTTCCGCAGAGCCATGGGGACCAACAGCAAGTGAAGGGGTGATTCTGTAATGGGAAATACTGGGTGGCAGTAAACAGAAGATGCTCTGGTCTCTGAAAGGAGGTGGCTTTACACGTCGGCCAGCTGTTTCAGGTGCATCTCTTTAAGTCCCTGCTCTTCTTGAGGTATAATTGCGGGGGGGGGGGGAGGGGGGACGGTCACTGTTTTTGTGTCCTCAGTGAGGTGGCTGTATTGGTTTGTCCTGAACCAAGCCTGAACCAGGTGGTCAGCGAGTAGTTCTCAGGACACCGGACCCCAGGCTTATTGCTAATATCCTTCAGCTGATGCTTTCAGCATTTGATGTTGAAAGGATTTCATTCAGTGCCCTTTCTACACAGTCCAAGACTATTATTTGTCTAAGCGTCACTGGGGGTCCTAAAGAAGGCACCCCTGAGTCAGGGACCAGGGGATGAGGGAATCTTCGTTTTATGGTAACTCAAACACAGTGTCTTGGATGTCTTTCCTGACTTCTCCAAGAAGACAAAAGACTGGTATAACAATGCTCTTGCCAATTTGCTGAGAAGTTTATCATCCTTCGTCTCACAGCTGGAGCTCTTCACCCCAGTTCAATATCCTTGAGCTAAACAGAGTCCTCATTTTACGGCTGTTATGAAACTGTATTCTTGGAACAATGACAAACTCTGACTCCTCTAAAATCATGGTCAGTTGAACTCACTTGTGTCATTGGGATTGGCAATAAAAACAGGTTGGACATTAAGCAGATACACCTGCTCCCAGGCATCTCTCAGGTGCCAAAAGATAGACTGATTGTGTGGACCAAACTCATGCTCAGGAAAGAAAGGAATGGAGTGGAATTCCCTTGGGAAACTGGGGCCTTAGGGAGTATGGATCAAATAAACCTCCCTTCTGAGCAGGCTGCGTTTCCATCTGACAGTGAAATAATCCAGTTTTCTTGGACTATGAATATGGAAAGACCTTTAGCCTCACCTTAGTCAACACATGAACACATGGCAGGAGCCCATAAAGAAGAAGGTACTAGACCAGGCCATATGCACCTTGTCATTTCCTTAATAAAATGGGATCTCATGACCTTGGCCCTGTCATCACTTTTATCTTGCCTGATGCCTTTCTCTGTTTCCTGGACTCGTGGTGAGTTGCCTGGTTATTTGAAAAGAGTTTTTCAAAGCAAAATACTGCCTTGCCATTACGAATGTCACAGTTTATACCCTGTCTTTGCTGTGTTGGTCGCTGTGCTGAGCGCATTCTGTACACTACCTCGAATCTTCTCCAAGACTCTCTATAGTAAGGTTCCATAACTACCATTGTAAACAGGAGGAAACTAAAGCTCTGTCTGGCTAGTAACTTGCCCCTAATCATCTCTCTGTTGATGAAACTGGAGTTTTGAAATGAAACCTGTTAATGCTAAATACTGTGTTTCTTCCCTCATTATCAATAGCTAACACAAATGTATTTCCTTCAAATGGATTTCAACAAAATTTAGCCTGACTCCATTTTAATCTCTTTTTTCTGCATCTAGCAGTGCTGGTTGTGTTACAAGCCTAATCCTCCGGGTGACTGGTCCTCTGAGGAATCCCAGTCTTCTCAATGCATAACCTAACCATGCCACAGCAGCCTTCCAGAACCTTCCATGGGTATGTGTGTCAGGGGCAGGGGTCCTTGCCCTGGGGTCTTGGCAAAACCATCTAAGAATGAATTCTCCCCCTTCCCTTCATCAGAACATTTCTGCCCAATCTTTGGCCTCTTTTGGCTCAGCAGTGCTGATGACCAGAATAAGACAGGCCCATGCCTTGACCCCATTGTTTGCACTTATCCTATGTGAGATGCTAATAATCATTCTGGAATTTTACATTTTGATGCGAATGAGGTTGGGACCAGCTGTTTTAAAAACAAATAGCTTTAAACCCCGTTGTGAAGGGATGACCTCATGCGGGAAACTGGTTGGGTTTCTGCCCTTGGAGAGGATGGCGGTGGGTTCCCGTTAGACAAGCTGCTCCTTATAAGCCACGCAGAGGCTGGCTCTGAGAGAGCAGCTGGGATGTGCTGTGAGAGCCACATCTGTTTGTAAATCTTCAAGAGGCATGCGGTTGGGTTTTCCATTCTTCAACTGCAGAGAAAAAGAAAAGAAAAGAAACCATTTCCTGTCAGTGAAGTCCTGTGTTTCTAGCTTTGTTAACTTCTCTCTCATTGAAAAAATGCTTTTCAAGAATCATTCCAAGGGGGCTGTTCTCAGTATTTGGAATTGGCATTTGAAAATGTTGCCTCCAGGGAAAAACTCATAAAACCACCAATTACTTTGTGGACTCTATCTGGCTCTATCCCTTTATACACTGGGCAATTTCTCACACTCCTGTAGCTTTCGCAGCTGAGGACAGGTCCTTTTGTTCCCTCATTTACATCCTACAAGAGGTGAAGTACGGACTCTGGTCTATCATCTCAATGGAACACTTTAAACTCCTTGAAAAAGAAACCTGATTGAAAATGATAGTTTTCCCATGGTGGTCAAATTTTTCCAAATGCATTCAGTAACTGGTTCGCTCAAACTAACCACATTTGAGTCCCTACTACATGCCAAATACTGCCATAGGTTCTGGGGATGTGACAATATAAGATTCATTATCTAGAGGTGCCTGGGTGGCTCAGATGATTAAGCATCCAACTCTTGATTTCGGCTCAGGTATGATTTCAGGGTCGTGAGATGGAGTCTCTCATTGGGCTCCATGCTGAGCGTGGAGCCTGCTTAAGATTCTCTCTCTCTTTCTCACTCTGCCCACCTCCACCCTCTTGCTCGCTCTCTCTCTCTTTCAAAAAAAAAGATAATAATAAGACCCATTTACCTATATTCAAGTCCATACTCTAGCAGAGGAGTCAGAGAAGGAAGGAACTTGAGGAACCCAAGGCAAAATGTATACTGTTTAGGACAGCAGGGAACAAGCATGGGGTGGTGGTCATGGACAGGAGAAAGAAGTGATGACTACCCTTGGCTTCCTGGAGGAGGTCACCGCAATCTGAACTTTGAAGAACACAGAATTAGCAAAAATGTCTGAGACAGAAGGAACGTCCTGTATGAAGGTGCCGGAGTGAGAAGGGAAAGGCATGTTAGGACCACAGCCCTGCATGTAAGGGGCCAGAGGCAGGAGATAAGATTGGGAAAGCAGGCAGAGGCCAGGTCCCAATGCTGGCTCTGTCATCACTGCTCCTGTGATAAGTCCCTCATCTACGGCACATGGGAGCATCTCAGCACCCAGGGGCATCTGTGAGTGGGTCTCCCTGCAGCCATGAGCCCATCTGGAGGTATCCTTATGAGCATGGACATTCTTGTCCTCAATGCTGATTATTATCAGCTATTTCACATTTTGCAAAGCGTGTGCACACATGTGCCCACACACACAGAAGTTTAAAACAGGTCATCATTCAATGTCTCTAGAAATTCATCCAAATCCAATATATTGGTGGGGTATAAGGGTTTAGAATAAATCAGTCCTTGAACCCCTCGGTCTACCTGTCTTGCCTCCACTCACAGAGGAAGGTCTCACCAACCAGGGCTTCAGGATATCCTCTTGGAGGCTCTCCCATGGCTGGTAGGGAATGCCACTTGGACACCTGTCCTCTCTCTCCTCCAGAACATCGGTCCTTCAACTCTTCTCCGACAATGTCCCCACTTCCTTTGTTATTCTAGCCACTCTCTACCCCACTCCCCAACCCCTTGGTGATAAAAGGTCAGCAAGTTTCTTGACCTGTCGATCCTCACAGCCTCCTTGACTCAGTGGTGAGTGAAAGCCCTATTTTCCCCAGCCAAGTGAAGGGAGTGGGGAGCTTAGGATCTGAAAGCTGGGTGCAGGCTATTGAGGACGATCGTTGACTCCTGGTTCCACTTTTCTTGATTGTGCCTTTGGTCATCCCCACTACATTTGGGAAAAAATCACACATCTTATACCAGGAACAGGAGATTCCTGCCCAAAGGCCTGTTGTCTCTCCGAGAGTCCAAATCCTCTCTATTTGAATAACTCTGAACTTATTGAGCCTCAAATGGACTTATCCTTCTACTCACCTTCCTTTCCCCCTTTTTTTTTGAAAGATTTTATTTATTTATTTGACAGAGAGTACAAGTGGGGGAGCGGCAGATAGAGGGAGATGGAGCTCAATGGGGAGCCTGATGTGGGACTCAATCCCAGGACCCTGGGATCATGGACAGAGCCGAAGGCAGACACGTATCTGACTGAGCCACCTAGGCCCCCCTGACTTTCACTTTCTTTATGAAGCTCCCTTCATTCATTTCACACTAACAAAAGTGCCCTGTTACCCTTTCCTGATTCCTCCTAATCACAGAGTGGAAGGAGTGACCTGCTACTAAGCAATATGGAGAGCCCGGGAGGTCCCCTGCACTCACACCTGCTGGGTTTAACCACTGAGCTCTACTTTGTGCATGCAAACATGGTGTCGGGAACCCACTCATGGCTCCGTGTTTCTACAGTGAATGAGAAAATGAATCAATGATCCTGAACACTCACAATTAACCTGTAAGTTAGGCAAGATTATTTCCAATATACAAATGAGCAGGCAGAGGCTCAGAAAGGTTGAGCCTAAATGGTCATTTAGGTGATAAATGGTGAATTCTGGTCTCTAACATAAGTCTTTCTGGCCTCAAAGTACATGTTCTTCCAGAAAACCAGGAATTGTCCACTTGCTGACCCATGAAATTTAGTTCATGTCAACTCTTCGGGGCACCTGGGTGGTTCAGTTGGTTAAGCGGTCGATTCTTGGTTTCAGCTCAGGTCATGATCTCAGGGGTGGTGGATCAAGCCCCACGTTGGGCTCTGCACTCAGTGGGGAGTCTGCCTGTGTATTCGCTCTTTCCCTCTGTCCATCAGTCCACTCACACACACTCTCTCTCTTTTGCTCTCAAATAAATCAATAAATCAATAAACCTTTTTAAAAAAGTGAATAACCTTTTGCGTGATACCTTTCGTGATAGTCTTAGTGGCAGATAATGAGGTTGTGAGTTTGGGTAATTCTTCACAACCCTGCTCATCGCTTAAGTTGCCTCCCTCCCTAGAGCTGTCTCCTTTGTCCATACCCAATGCAGCACTGCCTGCCTGCCTTCATCCTTCCCTTCCTTCATTCCACATACCCTATGCTCGATGCTACAGTCACAAAGACAACTGTAATGGCTGCTGCCTTCCAGCATCCTAGAACTCATCACAGAGTGTTAGTCATCTCTGCGACTATCTTAAGATCAAAGACAGAGTCTTAGGAGTATTCTTGTTTCCAGCTCCTGGCAAAAGACCCGGCTGATGAGGGCCCCTCAGCAAATTAGGTTGAACTGATACACTGGCTACTCTAACAATGGTGTTATGCAAAAATCTCTGTTCCAGGAGCTGCAGCCATGCTTCTGGGGGCAGGAGTATTAATTCATTCTTTCAGATCTTCTAACTATCATTTAACAAATGGCACCCGTGCTTCCCTGTAGAGAACTGCTGGAGGGGTGAGATTTATTTTCTTCCCTCACATTAAGAAGCAATTGTGGTCATTCTTTTTGCCACGAATCAGTGAGAACTCATTTTTTTCCTCATTATTTTTTTTAACTAAGTTGCATAAAATACGGCACAAAATTTTAAAATCACAAAAAGGTGTAAAATTAAAAGTTGGCTCCAGCTGTCATCCCTGGAATGAGCAGCTGTCCCCAGTTTTCTTGAGGGTCTATCCTGAGATACTCTACAGTTGTCAGCATATACACGCGGGCTTAGATGTATACCTACACCCACTTACCCCCGCCCCCGCCAGGGTCGTGTAACACGCGCACTGTTCTACTGCTTTGCTTATTTAATGTTAAATTTGAAAGACCTTTTCACATGACCACATAGATAATATTCTTATTTTTAAATGGTTGGTTGCTGTTGTTGTACGGATTGTACTCTATTTTAAACAGTCCCCTCTTAAGGCACCTTTAGCCTGTTTCCAAACATTTATTTTATTACCAACGAAGCCACAGTGAATATCCTTAAGCATATACCATTTTGCACATCTAGAAAGATAAATTCCTAAACGTGACACTTATATACATTTATTTCAGTTTTTAAATTTCAATGTAAAATGTACTAATGCATGCCTCATCCCTCCCGCTGCGGACACGCCCATGCAACAAACCGACGCAGAAACGCTGGGGCGTGAGAGTGTTGCTTTAGCTCATGGTCTGCAGGCGGATGGTTTAGACGGGGCTCAGCCGAGCAGGACTTCCAGTCTTGGCTAATCCTCTCACAAGCCCGGGGGCCATGAAGGTATCTGGGCTCTGCTGCACTGGTCTCCTGGCCCTCGGGATGCCGGCCCAGCATGTTCCTGTGGCAAAGCTGAGCCCCAGGAGCAGAGGCCGAGGTGACAACCACTTTCTCAAACCTCCATATGCGCCATCCCATTTGGCCAAAACAGTCACTTAGCCGAACGCAGAACTGAGTGATGGAGAAGTAGATTCCTTATGAAGAGAGTTGCAAAGTCACGTGGAAAAAGGCCCAAAGACAGAGAAGGGCGTGGAATTGGGACCATTATAGTGCTAGCATCTGCCACAAGAGGCGATGACCCAGGCTTGGCCAGGTGATGGGACAACCCACGTGGTCCCCACCGAGCCCAGCAACGTTATATACATACATCCTGGAACAAAGAGGCTCCCGTCGCCCCTGGATGCTCAGCGGAGGCTCGGAGCAGCCACCCTCCCACTGCTCACAGACGAAGGAAAGAGACCAGCATTCAGAGAGAAGCAGAGACAAGCGCGGTAAGCCACACGCAGAGAGAAAGCGCTCCGACTCCCTAGTGCTCAAGACCGTGGAACCAGGAGCCAGGCACCGGGGTTTGAAGACCAGCCCGATCACTGAGGAACTCCGTGGCTCCGAGGCAAGTGGCTTCATTTCTTTGTGCCTCAGTTTCTTTATCTCTGCATTGGGGACAATGACAGTCTCTCCTCACTGAGTTGTTGTGAAGATTGAGTACAGTAATATGGGAAACGTCCAGAATGGTGCCCGGCAAGTAGATGTGTGATAGTTATTTTTTGTTGAAGTTGGTTTGCTTTGCGTTTCTGTCCTTTGCAATGGAAAGGTTCCTGGCCTTACACAGAGTGACTTCCGCGGGTGGTGTCCCAGTTGCACTGGATGGAAAGACAAGGCCAGCTCCCTTGGTGGCAGAGGCTCTGGCTTCACCCAAAGCCATTGACCTGCCTCCCAGTTGTCAGGTCTACCGAGTAAAACCCACCTGACTACTTTAGCGTGGAGTAGCCTTCTCTGTGGCTGGCCCAGGGAGTGCATCACCTGTAGTCACCGTAATTCGAGGACTTGGTCCATGAAAGCAGGTTCACGGCCATCAGACTCCCCTTTCGAGATGTGTGTGACGTCTGCCTAGCCCCGGGACTCGGAGGGCGGGGCCGGATTGCAGCGGGAGATTGTGGACCAGAGTGCGCACAGCCGGCTTTTAGCTTCTTCCTGGGAAGCAGCCCCCAAGCAGCATCAGCCAATACCGAGCCCCTAAGAGGAAACACAAGGCCACTGTTGTTCTGGACCTGCGCTGGACCCCCTTTCCCCGCGGCTCTGCCGTCCGACCGAGGCAGCTTGGAGAGCAACAGTTTCCAGTGTGGCTGGACCCCGCCTGCCTCCACGTGGGGAATAAAGCCCCGCATTGTGCTCTACTTGCAACATCTCTCCCCTGCCAGAGTTCCCGATGTGTTTGTTGCCCTGGGTCGTGTCTGAATGTTCTCTTTGTGGGGACCTTCAGGTACCGAGGTGTGGTTGCCTTCTCTGTGGCGTCCAGGTTAAATGAATACGTTAAGGCAACACACACGGCTGGATACTGGAGCCGGTCTCAAGCACTCCTATCACTCCTGTGGCAGAAGACGGAGCTGCTGCGGGCTGGCGCTCATTTCAAGATGGATTTCTTTGCTCGGTTCCTTCGTGGGAGGACGCCCGACACGGGGAAGGGGCGGCCACGCTCGGCTTTGGCTGGCCATGCTTCTCTAGCAAGACTTCGAGAGTTTCTAAACCCTGTGCAGATGTACACAGAACGTGACCTTGAGCCGCCCGCGGGACACCGTGCTGACACCAGCGCATAAAGTCACTCCAGAGAAAGTCGTGAGCGAGCTCAGCGCTGATCTGCATCACTTTTCCAGGGCACTGGTGTCTGCTTGTCCAGCAGGCACCTTTACAAAACCCATAATATTTAGAAATGTGCTGCGGTCGTCCCAGAGGCTAAAATAAACTAAAAGCCTGTGAATGTTTTCATGTCATGAGTTACCTTCGCCTGTGAAATTATTACTCAGTACAGCCCCACTCGGAGTCCACTCTGCCCTTCGGGGACTGTGTGTTCATTTCTCCTTCTGAAGTATCTGTCTCAGCCAGTCTTTTAAGAGTCAAGATCTTTTCTATTTCGGTACTGCCACCGAAATGTAGTGTCTTATGTCCAAGACACAGAAGGACGGGTGAAAGGGCGCATTTTTTAAAAAATCCAGTGTCTCTAATCAAGGAATTTGTGCTTTAAGGCCAATGGAAGGATGAGTGGGAAGGATGAGTGGAAGCGAGTGCGAGTGTCACCGGAATCCATCAAATCAGGAAATTTCAGTTTCTTTTAAAATTAGAAACAGGGGCGCCTGGGTGGCGCAGTTGGTCGAGCGTCAGACTCGGTTTGGGCCCAGGTTGTGACTTCGGGGTTGTGGGGTTGAGTTCCATGTTCAACATGGAGTCTACTTTGGGTTCTCTCTCCCTCTGCCCCTGTCCGTGTGTGTGTGCACTCTCTCTCTCAAATAAATAAATCTTTAAAAAAAAGTATAAACAAAAGATTTGCTTTCTGAGCAAAGCAGAGTTTCAAGCAGGGGTAATTTTGCTTCCTCTGGGGACAATTAACCATATCTAGAGATATTTTTAGTTGTCACGGGGGGTTCAGGGGACTGCTGGCATCTAGCGGGGAGAAATCATGATGTCTTTAAACATCCTGCCATGCACAGGACAGCCCCCTCGAGCAAAGAATTGTCCCTTCCAGAATGCCAACAGTGCCACAGCTAAGAACCCTGGGAGCCCTGAACACCTGGGAGGTGAACTGCATCACTGGTGTGTACCAACACGGTTGGGTGATCACAAACTTCTGAGGATGCTTTCGTAAGCACTAACCCGAGCTTCCAGCAAATTCCAAGAAATTGTTGCAAAATCCCCACTCCTTGTTTATCCTCAGCCCATTGCCATGAAATGCCCACTGACGAGGCTCGCCTGGTTCAAAAGTCCACGAGCGAAAGAGCTACTTGAGCTTGAGTTTTGTTTTGTTTTGTTTTTTGTTTTGTTTTTTAACTTTTGATTTTGAAAGAAATTTCAGGTCACATAAAGGTTTCTAAAATAGTGGAGGGTGCCCTTCACCCGGCTTCCCCCAGTGACATCTTGCATCACGATAGCACAATAACAAAACCAGAAACCTGACATTGGTACAATAGTATTTATTCGCTGACCCCTTTACTTGGATTTTACCAGTTTACTGAAGTTTCAAATAATTAAATGCATTTAAAAATATATCCCTCTCGGGGTGCCTGGGTGGCTCAGTGGGTTAAAGCCTCTGCCTTTGGCTCAGGTCATGATCCCAGGGTCTTGGGATTGAGCCCCGCATCGGGCTCTCTGCTCAGCTGGGAGCCTGCTTCCTCCTCTCTCTCTGCCTGCCTCTCTGCCTACTTGTGATCTCTGTCTGTCAAATAAATAAGTAAAATCTTTTAAAAAAATATATATCCCTCTCTTCCCCAAATAATCAACTTCATTCCTCTGGAAATGTTGTCTTTCTTTCTTTCTTTCTAACTTCCTTTTTTTAAAAGATTTTGTTTGTTTATTTGATGAGATAGAGATAGCAAGAGAGGGAACACAAGCAGGGGCAGTGGGAGAAGGGGAAGCAGGCTTCCCGCTGAGTGGGGAGCCGGATGCGGGGCTCGATCCCAGGACCCTGAGATCATGACCTGAGCCAAAGGCAGATCCTTAAGGACTAAGCCACCCAGGGGCCCTAGAAATGCTTTCTATGGAAGGAAAACAACAATGATCTTTTTGCTTCTGAATGATGCTCATTGCCAAGGATCCAATGATCCTCACGGGTAATGATAACTGGCTTCTAGTTTTATTAACCAACCTCCACCATCTTCAGAACTAAGGCCCGAATGATACCTGCTGCCTTTCAGTCCCTTCCCACTGTTTTTCAATTTGTCAGTTTGCAGGTCTCCTCAGATTCTAGTATTAAACCTCGTGGCAAAATGTCACTACTTTCTCAATCCCCTGGTCCTGGCAAGTTGTGAGCGCGGCAGCCGCCTGGACGCACTTGTCCATGCTTTCCTGCCAAGAGACGACACATACACCACACGCACTCCCATATACCACACACACACACACACATACACACACACACCACACACACGACATGCACCACACACACACACCACAGACACCTACACCACACACACACCACACACACACCACACACACACATACACACACATATCACACATGACATGCACCACACACACCTACACCACATACACCACACACACACACCACACACACACACCACACACCACACCTACACCACATACACCACACACACACCACACACAGTACATGAACCACACACACCACAGACACCTACAGCACACATACACACATGCCACACACACACACACACTGCACACATAAACCACACACCACACCTACACCACATACACCACACACACATACACACACACGACATATACACACATTTTGAAGACTCTTTTACAAATCAAAATAAAAGGGGTGAGCTCTGGCCCAGACCTATCTGAGGGAAGGCACTGTCTTTACCCCTGTCGCTTTCCTGCCACCATGAGTTTCAGTGGCGGTAAGTGAGGAGCAGAGACCGGAGGCTGCCTTCCCTCTCAGCCGCCTTCCAGGCCTTCAGGGAAGAAGTCGTTCTGTTGTTCTAGTCACAAAATAAAAACACAAAAAGCCAAAAGATGGCCAGAAAAGGCCCTAGCAGAAGGGCTCTAGTTTGGGCTTTTAGAAAACTATCTGAAAAGGCCAAAGTCCAGTGGGACAGAAAGCCCGAGACCATGAGTCAGAAGCACTGAGTCTGAATGTTGGCTCCGTCACTTTCTGGCTGTGCAGGCGCCAGGAATGAAGTATGTGTGTCCTTCTCCTCCAGATTCGTGTTCACCCACCCTCCATGCCCCCATGTGATGGCATTAGGAGGCGGAGCCTTCTGGAGGAAAGGCGGTCATGAGGGTAGGGTCCTCAGGAATGGGATTAGTGCCCTGCTAGACGAGACCCCAGGGAGCTCTCTTAATGTCTCTGCCACGTGAGGACAACAAGGAGAAGACAGCCTTCCCCGCACCAGAAGAGCACCCTCACCGGACGCCAACCATGCTGACACCCTGATTGCAGACTCACAGCTTCCAGAACTGCGAGAAAACACTGGCAGCTGTTTATTAGGCATGGGTGTGAGGTATTGTTAGAGCAGCCCAGACCGAGACAGCGGCCTTGGGGGAAGCCCTGAACTGGTCTTCAGATTCCTTATCAGTCAAATGACAATAGCGGTACCAATGCTGCTAAACACAGAAGGAAGTTGTCAAGGTCACCGGATGCTTGACGTGAAGATGTCTCTTACAGGAGGAGAAGTAAACTCTGTGTGCTCATACGGGGAGAGTGAATAAAGCTACGGCCACACACATCAACATCAATGAAACCCACAAATGCAGCACCGGGTGAAACAAGTCGCAAGAGGACACAGCAGGCCCGATGCACCGTTCACGCAGCTGTGCCAAACCGTACCATATACAGCGCTTCAGGACACACTGATGGCGCGGAAGTGCAAAGCAAACACAGGGAAGAAGATATTTGCAAATGACAGTACAGACAAAAGGTTGATATCCAGGATCTATAAAGAACTCCTCAAACTCAACACACACAAAACAGATAATCATATCAAAAAATGGGCAGAAGATATGAACAGACACTTCTCCAATGAAGACAGACAAATGGCTATCAGACACATGAAAAAAAGCACGAGTATTTCTGTCATTCTTCTTCTTTTTATTAAAAGGTTTATTTCATTTTATTTTATTATGATTTTTTTTTTTTATTTTAGAGAAAGAGTGCAGGAGGGGCGCAGAGGGAGAGGGAGACAGAGAATCTCAAGCAGACTCCCTGCTGAGCCCAGAGCCTGACTCGGGGCTTGATCCCAGGACTCTGAGATCATGACCTGAACTGAAACGGAGAGTCAGGATGCTAAACCGACTGAGCCACCCAGACGCCCCCCCATCTTTTTGCTTGATGCATTTTTACACGTTTTTAATATTTTAAAAGGGTCAAGAATTTTTTTTAAAGATTTTTTATTTCCTTATTTAACAGAGAGAGAGATCACAAGTAGGCAGAGAGGCAGGCAGGGGTGGGTGGAGCAGGCTCCCTGCTGAGCAGAGAGCCCGATGTGGGGCTCGATGCCAGGACCCTAAGATCATGACCCAAGCCAAAGGCAGAAGTTTAACCCACTGAGCCACCCAGGCGCCCAGAGTCAAGAATTTTTTGAGAAAGCTTTCTCTAAGCGTCAAAAGAGGCTTTAAGCATGAAATACGGTGACATGGTGTGGCAGCAGAGATGCTGGGGCTGGCCTGAATGGGGCTTCGGCCCTTGGGACCCTGGGCAATTTGCTCAACTTCTCAGCTGCTCTGTGCTTTAGGTCCTCATCTGTCAAGAGCTCCTCCTTCATAATACCTGGGAGGCTTAAACAAGATAATGTTTGAAGCCCACTTACCGCCACACTTGACACATAATCACCTCTCAATAAGTGTTAGATTTTAGCTACTGCACAAAATGCAAAGGACTGAAATGATCACCACAAAGACTCACAGACTGACAGTGCTGTGCGTAAATAAAATAGATGCCTCCATCTTCTGGCCATTGTAACGTAATATTTAAGACACAGAGTAATGTTATTACTCCAACCTGAGATTTATGAGCCAGAATCTTACTCGGATAACTTGGGTCACTCCACTGAAATATCTTACGGCGAGATAGTTGGATCTTTGTTTGGAGTCTTGCCAGTAGCCATAAAAATTCTTCCCCACTCAGTAAGGTTGCGAATTATGGCCATGTAGGCATTCTGGCTATCAGAACTTTCACTTTTTGGGCTGTGCCAGATAAACTTGAACATAAGACACCTTCAACAGCTTCAAGATTTATGGCAACAAATTCCAACCTCCTGGCCCCAGACCCATGCAAGTCATGTTCCTCACCACCATGTAATATTACCTTGTGTGGCCAAAGTCAGGTGCCTAGGACACCAGTGGGTTTCACTGCCAACATATCAATGAGATGGAGACAACGCTAATAACCATAAGCCACATTTATGTCTCTTTGTTCTCCAGCATTTGAGTCAATGTGGAGAAATTTTTCCTTGCCATCTTGCCCTCAAATTATTCTGTTAAAATTGTTCTCCTAAAATAGTCCAGTCCTCTGGAGTTGGCCAGCCCATTGCTGGGATTTCTACTTTACGAAGAGAGCAGAGGGGAGTGGATTACCACCTGGAGCCTCAAGTGGCCTCACAAATGTGAAATTCACCTAGATATGCCATCTGCAAGGCTGGATGTCCTGTGTTTTCATCTGTTCAATTAGTGAAGTTACCTTTCCATCCGAAAACAGCACAATCGTCCCAGCCTTTTCTTGGGTCTATAAATTCACTTTCTACATGTAGGTCTATGAAGTGCAGCCTTGTTGATTCCACATCTGGAACTACTCAGGTGGTTTGTCTCTACAGACTTTATGACAATAAAAGGAAACCACTGGATGATTCCTGGATATTTAAACTTGGGACACAGGCATTGTGGCCTCGCTGCTGACAAACACAAGATTTTCATTTTCCCTGCTGGGTCCAAAGGCAACAAACATGGTCGTGTTCTCCTCAAAAATGGGCTACTTGTTTTTAAGATAGAATTTTATAACTGTGGGGGTACATACCTCAGAGTTTCCAAAGTCCTTGCAAATCTGGGGTCTATCCCCAACCCCAAGTATAGTCCCACTTTAAAGAAACAGACTCGAGTTGATGACTGTCTAACTATAATTGCTGCCCAAACTGAGAAGAAACCTATCAAACTACTGGGGAAACCCCAGAGTCAACCCCACTCCTGGAGCGATGTAATCAGCACCGTTTTTCATGATATGGAAAAAGACTTCTCTGAGGTGGTCCCTTAGCTGTTGGCAGCCAATACACACATTTGTAAATATCCTTGGAAATAGCATCAGAATCAAAAAGACTGAGACCTCGAGGCCAAAAATGAGAAAGGAAGAAACAACTACGTAAATTAAATGGGGAAATACAGAAAGATGTGTGCCTCCGCAGCAAAAATATCACTTCATGGTCACAGTGGATGCTAAGCCAATGTGAATAATGCAGTGTCAGATATCCTCAAGTGTTAAAATACACGGGCGGTTAGGAGTCTCACATGATGCACCAGCAGAACTCGAAACAGGGGCCAGCAGGAGCAATGCTAGCCTACTCCATGGAGGCTCCAAAACTTGGACCCAAACAAAGATACCATGGCCCTTCTAACAAATTATTGAGACATAAATAATCCCTTATCTGCACACAGATTGTGCACAGAGAGGGAACTTTGAAAACAGTTTGGAACTAGAGCCCACTCCATCTCACTCTACCTGGCGGGCAGGAGAATCTTTCCAAAATCATAGATACAATAGATATTTCCAAGGGCTTACCTTTGCCCTTTTCACTAGGCAGAAAAGCTCCTCCAGATGTTACCTCCTACCTAATGTGCAGCTCTGTTCCCCGCATCTCCCCTGTCCTCACCATGCTCCGTGCATACTGGTCTCCATTATGTCCTTTTAAAAGGTCAGCACTGGGGGCACTTGGGTGGCTCAGTCAGTTAAGTGCCCAACTCTTGGTTTCGGCTCAGGTCTGGTCTTAAGGTCATGGGATGGAGCCCCAAAATGGGCTCCACACTCAGTAGGGAGTCTCCTTGAGATTCTCTCCCTCTCCTTCTGACCCCCCACCCCAATAAATAACTCTTTAAAAAAAAGAAAAGGTCAATTCTGTCTTTGTATTTGGGCCTCCACATCTTTCCCACTCTTCCACATGGTGAACTCGAGTATGTTCTAACACAATGTCACTTCCTCAAAAAGGCCTCTCTCTAATCATTCAGTCTACAGGAGTCCTGGCCAGCCCACCACATGGTCTTCGGATATCTCATCATCCTGTTTATTTCCTTCATAGCATTTCAGGGGGTAGGGTCAGGGAAAGAGTAGATGCGGTGGGAAACACAGCTGGTCAAGTATTTGGTTTGGGCTAAGTTTCCAAGGCCTTCCAAGTCTGCAAAGGCATTTGGATGGTATCTGGGGAGCAACCTGGCATCAGAATGGGATCACATTTCATTGTGGCTAGGAGGTGATGCTGAGAAGACTGGAGAGAGGGAGCTCTTCAAAAAGGCACTATGATAGTCCAGTTAGAGAAGGGGACGGTCCATAATGCAGCAGAGACATGTCGAACAAGAGATGAAGCTGGGTAAAGAAATTCCTGATCTCTAGGAACCTCTCCAGTACAGGGTGAAATCTAATACTGAGATAATTGCACCACAGAGTCCTGTAAGGAAGAACGAGACTCCTCAAAGAAGGGGGTTCCCCATGAATGGTCCCATTTAACTGATGTCATTTCTACCCCCTGCTATTAAAGTGGCCCTCTCATTCATTCATTCCTCCTTTGAGCCTCATGACTTGTCTTTTCAATTTCAGTAAAGTTTGATCTGATCTTTCTTTCTGTTTTCCTTTTGAAATGAGATCTCTCTTCCAGATTTCAACAAGATTTCAAAGTGAGGCTTACAGAGGGCTAAAGTTGAAGCCTCTTAAAAATCTAGTGCAAACACGAGAGAGTCTAAATTAAAAATAAAATATGTTATTTTTCAAGTGCTCAATCTGATGTAAAAATTAAAAGGGAAAATAGTTATCACAAGTGCACTTTCTTTTACCAGATAAATATGTGAGCAGAACTTGCTGTATAGATTAAGTCAACGCATACACAGATGGCAAAGAGAAAACTGAAAAGGCCACAGAATACATATCACTGTAGATAATGATTATATATGCACAAGGGGCAAATGGCCAATTGGTGCTATTACAGCATTGGTTGAATATTTGCCAAAAAATTTTTTATTTAGACCCAGCACTTAACTCTTATTATCCGTCAGGTAGCTTGAGACCTCTGAACTAACTAACCACTGGAGAATCTTATTAATTGAACCTCTATTAGATTCAACTACTGGTTGCTTTTCACTCCATGACAATTACATTGCTAACAGCAATATACATTGTGGCCATTGTAAATAAATTTCAACTAACGAGGTGATAGGACACCCGTGACAGACCAGGAAGGTCTCAGTTCTTATCTCTGATCTACTTATGAGCCACAGGACTCTGGACAAACTATTAATACTCTAAGAGCCTCAGTTCCCCTATCAGTAAGATGGCATTAATAATATTTACTTTCTAGAAATGTTGTAAAGATTCAGTGAAATTTGTACAATATGACTTTTGTATGCAAAGCTTCTCAATAAACAAGAGTTTTCTTTCTCTTCAGGACTTGAACAAAATGATGATGCCTGGTGCCTCAGTTTCCCACTGTGAACATGACCACAAGCACAGAGTTACTGTGGTATGGGGAGAAATGTGATATTGAGGGAAATGAGAACCAGGCCACAGTTTCTTTCCTATCCCTCTATTAGTGAATATTGTAATTGCCAAAAAATTTGCTGGCTGTCTTTCTGAAGGCCATATAATTTCTACGGTTTTCAAAAACAAAGGCAAGTCAAATAAGTTCATGAGGCTTAAACATATCACTTATTACTTCTGCAGAGAATAAAAAAACATATAGAGGATATAATAATTAATTCAAATTTTGGTTTAATTAACACAACCTGGCATATGTTAGAGACAGTTGTGGGGCTAGAGAAATTTTTCTTGTGTCTAATAAATAAGCCAAAGAGACTTTCTGGCTACACAAATCATTTACACTTAACACCAGTTTAATAGGTTGGCAACTGCCTTTTAATAAGTATAAAGTATGAAGTGCAATGGAGAGCTTTTAAAAATGTGTGAGTCCATACACTCACCAAGGAATACCTCACCTTTCCAAGTCTTTTGTACGTTCTTGAGCACTTCTGTTCACGTGATCTCACTGAAGCCCCATTATGGCCCTTGAAGCCCATTTAACTGATGAACTATTGAGATTCAAGAGCCTAAATAATTTAGCAGCTGGTAAGTAGCAGAACCTGGGCCGCAAATCATGTCTTCCAAAGCCAAGTCTGATGACCTTCTCCCCCACACAGAGTTACTCCTGCGCCATATTGAATATAGACGTTGGAAGATAAGAACTAGTAATGTTCTGGGCTGACTTGGGTCCCCTCAAAGTTCCTAAAATTCAAAAGCACTGCCCCCCAGGACCTCAGAATATGACTGTATTTGTAGACAAGGCCTTGAAGAGGTGACTGAGTGAAGATGAGGCTGTTACAGTGGGCCCCAACCCAGTCTCACGGGTGCTCTTACAAGGAGAAGAAATGTGGACACATTCAGAGACTCCGGGAGTGCACTCACACAGAGGAAGGGCCGTGGAAGGACACAGCAAGAAAGCTGCCATCTGCAAACCCAGAAGAGGGCTTTCAGAAGAGGCCAGCCCTGCCAACACCTTGATCTTGTCCTTGCTGTCTTCAGAACGGTGAGACATAAACTTGTGTTATTTAAACCCCATCTGTAGTATTCTGTTATGCAGCAGCCCTAGCAAAGGAATACGCGTGTAATCTTATTTGCTTCGGGTTAATACACCTCTCTCCCCCTCTCCTTCCTTCCCTCTCTCCTCTTTCTCTTTCTCTCTCTTTTTCCATAAATATATGTACATTTCATCCTGGCATATGCTTCACTTAAAGTCCAATCAGGAGAAAGAAACTCCAGTAAATTTAAACAGAAATGATTAATATGAAGAGTTATTAACTACAAGACAGTATTGGAATCATGGCAGGGGGTTGTTTGTGAATGGATCGAGAGTGTCTAAGGAATATAGGAATAGCAGGTGGAAGGAACAGCCGCTGTCCCTGGAGCTGTAGTAGAGAGCCCAAGGAAGAGCCCCTTCCCACCCAGCCCGCCATCAGGGCTGAGATCCATTTTGGTGGCAGGCAAGCTGCTGTGGGGCCACAGATGAGGAATTTGCCAGTGATCTGGTTTTGGGGGGCCAGCAAACATATTTCACACTGGAGGTATTCCATTGCACAATTGCTCTGGCTACTGAGCTGAGGAAGCTCAGGCTCCTGGGCTCCAGTGACTGGGTTCTGCTGGCTATATACCATGCAGACCTGGTGTACCCGAGAAGCCATGGGCACCAGAGAAACGTCACATGGGGAACAAGATACAGAACCGGAAGAGGGGCTGGGAAATGCTTTCCCCCTCCTGCCATGTCTCTCCAGCGCCCTCTATGGACAAAGCGAGATGTTAAGCTCGCTGGCAAAGGATAAAGTTTTAAAAGGCTCTTACTTTTCCCCAGAGCAGGCAATTAAGGGTGAATTTGGAGCGGAGAGGCAGTAAATGGATAACTGGCACAGGTTGACTCACAGTTGCATTTGGTCTGAGATTTTTGCCCTACACCGGTAGCTGAGTAATTATAAGAGTGCTCTATACCCCGTTAAATGCCAAACTGAAAAACTTGGTGATATATGAGGTAGCCTGTCCAAAGAGAGATACAGAATTTTAAAGCATTTTATTTATTTAATTTTATTTTACTATTTTATTTTGTGAGACAGAGAACGGGGTAGGGACGGGCAGAAGGAGAGGGAGAGGGAGAGAGAGAATGTTAAGCAGGCTCCATGCCCAGTGTGGAGCCCTATGTGGGGCTCCATCTCACAACCCTGAGATTATGACCCAAGCTGAAATCAAGAGTTGGACACTTAACTGACTGAGCCACCCAGTCCTTACCGTAAAAGACGAAAAGAAGGAAAAAAATACTGGAGCACGAACTGAGGAAACAGGTTACCACAACTCAAAGCTGTGTATCCTTAGTTATAATCTCTTGCCCCAAACAATGAATATATGCTCACGAGGTTGTACAATCTACGACATGACCCAATGGAAGCATGGTGTTCCTGGATTCTAATCTCCTCAATTTCCTTGTTCAGAGTTATGTTTGTCTGAATCACAATATTTACAAGTTAAATATTTAAAACCTTAGTATCTTTGAATGGGCAAGTACTTAGTGCCAATATGTTTCTTTAGTAATTAACTCTAAACTAGTTCAACAATTAACTTTAAATGATAATTGTCTCTAAAGATTTTTAGTTCTTGAGAGGAAGAGAAATACCGAAAACTTCTCTAAGCTTTCTTAGTATGAAGTTCATCTCCTTTTCTTTTAATCTTTCCAGAAGGTTCTGGTTCTGCAAACAAGTAGGATACAGCTCCCAGAAACTTACCAAACATTTAAAGACAAAGAGTCAGAGCCATACAATGGGGGAACTGAATGAGATGTTGGAGACCATTCAGGTATTTTTACTTTTCCATTCACAGATGGGGAAACTTTGCCCCAAATCACATGACTATTGAACGCCTACAGTGGAAGTAGATCAAAGTCTTAGAATTTTCTCTGAATTTTCTACATGAGCAGCTCAAAAAGATGCCATGCTACACTCTACATTTTTTGGAATAAAGCAGAGAATGTGGGGAAGGAGGAGAGGGGGAAAGAATCAAGTCAAGCCTGCTTCTTGTGAAACTCTACCAAGTGCCCTCTGCTGGAACCCGCGTTGGGAGAGGTAGGTTGGAGAGAAACCATTTTTCCTGTTCTCCTTTCTCCCCAGCAGCCCGTGTCTGGAGTGATCATATGAAAAACACTTGAAATGTCTGAGTTCTAAAAGGAAACATCTGAAGGCATGATCTTGTCTTAGTATGATGTAAGAGGCAAGAATTTGAATATTGTTTTTTCTTTGTTTTGCTTTCTTGTTTATTTATTATCATTATTATTATTTTGTATTTGGTTGCTTGGGTTTTTTTTGACATTTAGAAAGTTGGAGAGTTTAGGCAAGATAATCACTCACACTTACAAAAAGAATATGCTGCTGGTGAGAATTATAAACTAGCCATAGGAAAATAATTTTCTTAACCCAAGAATTTGGATACAACCAGGATGTCCATTAGTTATTCATATTTTTAAACCATTCTACATATTTTTCCAGAATCATGAGTTTTGATTTAGCCTTCTAAAAAGCAATTTAAGTATATAATTCATAAATACGAATGTGCTAGAACATGAGGCTACTTTAAAAACATGATCCTTAACCTTCTAAGGAAAAAAGAAAAAGAGTTTTTATCAACTTGTAGACTAGTAGATCCGGAGGAAGGGGAAGACGACATGTTTGGGATGATCTTGTCCTAGCTGTGTTATTTTATGATTGAGGAATTAAGACTTAGTCCCTGTCATCTGACATTTCTGCTGTCATCTAGCCATTTAGAGGTGGGACAGTTGTTCAGTTGAAATGTGTGTGTTGGTGTTGCATGGTCTGCCAATCATTAGCACTGCCCTTGATCTCAGACTTTTAACTTTATATTTGGGGCATCTGGGGGTGGGGGGTGGGGGGGGGAAGAATCAGAGTAGCTTGTCACCATAAAGTTTGAGGACTCCATGTTCTCCAAGGCACTGTCACGATCTGTTTGCTTTGGGTTTCTTAGAGAAACCCAAAGATTACACAGTAATCTTGCTAAAGGAAAGAAGTTATTTGGGCCATATATGCCCTGATCATAAGCTAAGGCTAAGAATAGCCCACTTTGGGGCACCTGCGTGGCTCAGTGGGTTAAAGCCTCTGCCTTCTGCTCAGGTCATGGTCCCAGGGTCCTGGGATTGAGCCCTGCATAGGGCTCTCTGCTCAGTGGGGAGCATGCTTCCCCCCCACCCCTGCCTGCCTCTCTGCCTACTTGTGATCTCTGTCTGTCAAATAAATAAATAAAATCTAAAAAAAAAAAAATAGCCCACCTTTTGGGGCACCTGGGTGGCTTAGTCAGTTAAGCGCCTGACTCTTGATCTCAGTTCAGGTCTCAATTTCAGAGTCATGAGTTCAGGCCCCAGGTCGGACTCTATGCTGGGTGTGGAGCCTACATTAAAAAAAAAAAAAAGCCCACCTTTTTCATGCTTATTATAAAGATTAATAACCAGCCATGCTGATGAACACAGGGTAGGGCGATGGAAACGAAATTTACACCTCCCCTTCAGATATCACTCCCATGACTTCAACGACAACCCCCAGACTTGGGGATCTTATGAGAGGCCATTTTTAGTGCTCAATCATTTTAGAAAAGTGTTACATTTAAAATTAGGTGCAAGAGGGAAATCAGTGAGTTTTCTACCTCCCTCTGTCTCACGTATTTAAATATTTTAGTGAGTGTGGTTTTTTTTTTTTTTTTTTCCCTATCTTAAGATTGGGGAATCCTTTGGAGGAGGAAGTTTTATTCTACCTTTCCCAACCAATCCTACTGTTTTCGGCACCATCACTTTTGGGTTTGAGATACTTATACGGGATGGCATCTACAGAAAAAGAACCATTTTTTCCTGGTACCCAGCGACATCTAGGTTTCTTGCTGCTCCAATAACGAATGTGTCTCATTTCGCATCAGGCCGGGGCGCTGCTGGACCGCAGAATCTCCCTTCTCATACTGGAGAACTGGGCATAGGACCCAGCAGCAAAATGGACCCAAGAACCTTGCCCATCCAGCAGCTATGCCAGAAGCACCAGCTAAATCTAAAAACCACAGATTCAATTAACTAATCCCTCTCCTCGGAGTGCCAAGAAGAAATAATCTTGTCAACCACCCCCTTTGCCCTGAGCCCTGATCCAAAGCTCAATATGCTTTTGATTTTCCTAGAGTCTTCAAAAAAAGAAATGTTAGTTCAAGGCCACTCCCTGTTTTCCACATTCTTGACAGAGGTATGTTTTTCATACTCTCCACAACACTTTACCAATGGGACAGTGTTTGTGTTTAATTTCTGTACAGTATTTTGCTTGGTCTCATCTATGTTTTTATAATTAATTAAACATACGGACCCAGATTGGTGGTAGAGGGCATTGTGGGTAAGTTATATCCCAGGAACTGCTTTCCTGCTGAAAAAAAAAAAAAATCTAAGATTCTTCTTCCCGTTCTTTTTTAGTCACCCGAGAACCACAGCAGCGGCAAACATATTAAATTCCATCTTGTGAAATAACACCAGAAAGTATTTAGCGACATTCCCCTCTCAACAGTGCTAAACAAGACTTCTGCTTTGTCACGGACTTTATTCCCCAGTCTACGAGCAGGACTGCAGCTCAGACAACATGTTCTCAAGCAGATGGGCTCTACCGAGTGTTTTCCTGCCTTATCATTTTCACTTTCCTCTGTTTTCTTTTCACTCTCCTGGCACATAAAAATTGGATGGTCGGCTGATTTCTCCCCGGGGCACACACCTTGTGTCTCCTCTAGGATGGTTTCATTTGATTTTTCTCAACAACAGCCAAGGACAGAAGAAAGTTTCTCATTAGGAAATTGCCTTGGGAGTGATACAGAGCTTTGTTGGTTAAAGAAAATGTTAAGTGTGAAAACTACAGCCCAGGTTACCTCACGCGCGTATTCTCTTCAGACGTTTCTGAGTGTTAGTGATGTTGAGCCAACAAAACAAAATTGAGGATTTAATTCAGGGCGCTCTTTTCTTAGTGGAAAGGCTACTTATTGGGAGAGTGGTTCTGACTGACTTTGAGGTTTAATGTGAAGAGAAAGCCTGCAGGGACCGGGCGAAGCCAGCCCTGAAGGTGGGCCGCCCGTGTCATTCAGCTCAAGTGGGGAGCTGACCCACCGGCTCATTGACCCCTGACCTCTGGGCCAAGACTTCCAGAACTGTCCTTCAGTGTGGCAGTCATGGTGGCGGCTTTTGTTTACCTTCAAGGAGGATGTTTTGAGACCCTATTGATAAGTAATGCTGATTTGTATGGAAACTTTTCAAGTTGAAATTCTCGGTGGGTTTTTGGCTGCTTCTAGAAATCTGAGCTAAAAGCAAGGCCTCTGCCCCCTGCCGCTTGGGTTTAATAACAAAACACAAAGCAACCATATAAACAGACCCTTTTTATTGACTATAGGCCCCAACTTCTCCCTTCTGGAAACATGAGAACTGGGGCCTAGAACTTATACCATACGCAGAAACCGGATACCCTTAGAATCAGAAGTATCTCCAACACTAATTGGATTAAAAATCATGAAGCATACTCTCAGACTGGAGCATTCAAATCAAATTAGCCCCCATCTTATTTTTTAAAAATAAAGAATTAGTGCCTTGTGTGTACATTATCATCACAAGTTAATGAGGGAGGGAGCATGACTAGAGCCTCTCACGTTACCAGAACGGAACTCGGATACCACCAAATGCTCCTTTCATTTTTTATTTTTTTTCAGGCAAAACAGAGCTAGAATCTTAAAGTGCCACCACTTAATTCCCCACTGGGGTAGGATGACGGGAACTCCTCACTTTGCGAATGAGAAAGGGGAAAAACAAAGAGGCCAGGATAAGCCAGAGACCTCCCGGGGGTCTGGGGGCAGCACGTATGGGTGTCCTCGCTGCCCAGTGTTTCCTCTCAGCTGGGGGGAAGTGTGGTGGTCACGTACTGGCCTGGGTCAACCAGAGCTCTGTGATCACCCTGACCTCGTCAGACCCTGTGTTCTTCCTTAGCGTCTCACAACCACCGGCTGATAAAGGAGAAAAGAGAAGCAAAGACACCAAGCAGAGGATTTCTGCTTCCAGTTAGATCATCGAAGAATGAAAAAGACCTTTGTTTTTGGGGTAACAGCCAGAGAAACTTGGCAAACACAAGAGTGGGATTTTCTGTCAGGCTCCTTAAAAGCAGTGGGATGTACTAGCACCTGATGAACTGAGGACCAGAGAAGTGAGTCCTTCCTAGGGAGCAGCTTGCTTCCCGGGGGAGGGAGCGGATTCTAGGTGAGAAGGTGGAGGAGGGTCCCCGCAACTGGGGAGACTGCAGGGACAAGGAGAGACTCAGCTGAGTCTGACAGGGCCGTGGGGCTGGCGGGAAGGTGGGATTAGGAAGAGCCCCAAACGAATCACCCGGCCCATCATACTCTCGCGCATATTCTTTTTTTTTTAATTTAATTTTTTTTATTTGTTTATTTACAGCATAACAGTGTTCATTGTTTTGGCATCACATCCAGTGCTCCATGCAGTACGTGCCCTCCCTATTACCCACCACCTGGTTCCTCAACCTCCCACCCCCCCCGCCCCTTCAAAACCCTCTGGTTGTTTTTCAGAGTCCATAGTCTCTCATGGTTCATCTCCCCTTCCAGTTTCCTTCAACTCCCTCTCCTCTCCATCTCCCCATGTCCTCCATGTTATTTGTTATGCTCCACAAATAAGTGAGACCATATGATACTTGACTCTCTGCTTGACTTATTTCGCTCAGCATAATCTCTTCCAGTCCCGTCCATGTTGCTACAAAAGTTGGGTATTCATCCTTTCTGTTGGAGGCCTAATACTCCATCGTGTATATGGACCACATCTTCCTTACCCATTCGTCCGTTGAAGGGCATCTTGGTTCTTTCCACAGTTTGGCGACCGTGACCATTGCTGCTATAAACATTGGGATACAGATGGCCCTTCTTTTCACTACATCTGTATCTTTGGGGTAAATACCCAGCAGTGCAATTGCAGGGTCATAGGGAAGCTCTATTCTTAATTTCTTCAGGAATCTCCACACTGTTCTCCAAAGTGGCTGCACTAACTTGCATTCCCACCAACAGTGTAAGAGGGTTCCTCTTTCTCCACATCCTCTCCAACACACGTTGTTTCCTGTCTTGCTAATTTTGGCCATTCTAACTGGTGTCAGGTGGTATCTCAATGTAGTTTTAATTTGAATCTCCCTGATGGCTAGTGATGATGAACATTTTTTTATGTGTCTGATAGCCATTTGTATGTCTTCATTGGAGAAGTGTCTGTTCATATCTTCTGCCCCTTTTTTGATATGATTATCTGTTTTGTGTGTGTTGAGTTTGAGAAGCTCTTTATAGATCCTGGATATCAACCTTTTGTCTGTACTGTCATTTGCAAATATCTTCTCCCATTCTGTGGGTTGCCTTTTTGTTTTGTTGACTGTTTCCTTTGCTGTGCAGAACTTTTGATCTTGATGAAGTCCCAAAAGTTCATTTTTGCTTTTGTTTCCTTGGCCTTTGGAGACATATCTTGAAAGAAGTTGCTGTGGCTCAATTGATGCAGAAAAAGCATTTGACAAAATCCAGCATCCGTTCCTGATGAAAACGCTTCAAAGTATAGGAATAGAGGGAACATTCCTGAACTTCATAAAATCTATCTATGAAAGACCCACAGCAAATATCATCCTCAATGGGAAAAAGCTTGCAGCCTTCCCGTTGAGATCAGGAACACGACAAGGATGCCCACTCTCGCGCATATTCTACCCCATTCGAGGAGGCAGAGTGGAAGAAGAGCTGAAAAACGGGCCCCATGGTGCCCGGAGGCAGAAGCCCAGACAGATTTTAACCCACAAAGATTCCCAGCCTCTGGAATCCCAATGTAGCCCCTTCTTAGCTCCAATAGGGGCAGGATCGGAAAGGTGGGGTCTATGAAAAGAAATGAAGATCACTTGGAAGTATAAATGAGAGAGTAAATATGAAAGACTAAATTTATTAAAAATCTTTGGAAGGGCGATTGCTAAAGCCGGGATAGTAGCAACGTGCTATGGGGTTTATGACATATTTAGAAGTAAAACATAGGATATCATAGCACAAAAGATGGGGAGCATAAATGTGAATTTACTCTTAAAATCTCACACTTGAAGTGGTGTAACATTCATTCAGTGTACATTATATTAAGGATGCAAATTACACTCTTTGTGCAATCATTTTTTAAAAAAAGAACAACTAAGCTAATCTCTCAATCTCTTTGAAAAGTGAAGAGATGTGCTGCCCAGATGTGCCTTCAGCACGCAGACACTCATTCCCCCAGGTCTGTAAGAGCTGGCTACCAGCTTCTTGCTGAATTTCTTTGTAGAATTGCCCTTGGCCCTGGAAAGCAGCCTCGCTCAAAGCTACATCCCTTTCCTGGGGCGGCCTGCATCCTAGAGGTCCAGCCCCCATGCCTCAGTTGGAGAGAGTCCAGCTCCAGAGCTCCTGGTTGGATTGGCTAAGGTCTTCCCTACAACTGGCCCACAGTTTAGCTGGCCCACAGGTTAGCTCCTCCCCTACCTCTTGGAGGTGTTGGTCCGGAGACCACTCCCAGGAAAGCATGGCACACAGTCTGTGCTGGGGAAACTGACCTACAGAATTGGGCCCAGGAGGACGCCAAAGCTGGGTCAGCTGCCAGAGCCTGCAATGAGGACCTTGTCACCTGGGGTGGGTGTTTGCCACAGTGGTACACTTGCTGAAATTTTCACTGGTGGTGAGTTAGGACTCCGTACTTGGGAGGAGAGTGCCCTGATGGAATGCTCAGATGTTTAGAATTTCTTGGAAATTGTCATTAGAAACACTATAGAATGGCGGTCACTGCTGGAAATTTCCAGTGCATTGGAGAAGGGCAATAATGGGCTGGTGACAACTGATGGTCAATATAAAGCAGAGTATGGAAAGCAGAGAACCTCCTTGGCAGCATATGAGGAGACCTTCCTCTCTTGCAACTGGAGGGCAGAGATGGCTCAGAGGCAGCCCCCAGACTGAGTTGGGGAGTAGAGGTACCCAAAGGAGCAGGGAGGTCTCAGCGGTGGCAGGTCTGCCAGGCCAAGGTCAGGACCTTGTGGGGAAGTTGCAGGGGAAGACAACTGGGTTGACATATGAAAACATTGTAAAGCCCAGATCCCCTGGAATTCTCCAGGCCTGAAAAAGTATCCTGCTCTTCTCTTTACAGGCTGTCAGCCTTCACCCGAAGATGAAGACAAGGTCTGCTTTGCAAGACAATACGTGACCACTCTCTCCCACACCTCCCTTGGGTCTCTGTTAATCTCCTAGCTCCACCCCCTTCCACCAGAACAATAACTATGGGCCAGTCACAACATAATCTGGCCAGGGAAGTGTGGTCCTGCTGATGGAGGAAAGGGAATATGGCCCTAAGTAGCTGTGGGACCAACTACATGTGGGACCAGCCAACATGTCCCTGCAGGAGCCATGGGGGTGGTGAGGGTGCAGGGCAGAGGGAGATGAAATGTGGAATTGGATAGAGGAAGTGTATCAATAGGGGAGCACTCTCCTTTGATGCAGCACTTAACATCCTGGCAGGGGACCCGGCAAATGGAGCTGGTGCCCTGTGAGGTTGGCTAAGTGAAGTCAAGATCTCCTGATCTGTCATGGCAGATGGTGGAGGAAGGATCCAAAGTCTTGGAACAGTGGGCGAGCTAGAGTGGATATACTATGTAAAGCCAGAGAACCCACCAGCCGATATGTTCCACAGGAAGGCCTAGAATAATACTGCATTTGCCAAAGCAAAAGAATGACCTTGAAGTTCAAGGTTGACCCTTGACCCTGAAGGTCAGTGCTGCTGGGATAGATCATGATACAGAACTGGGCTCCCTGGCAGCAATGAGGGTGATAGAGGCCAGGAATTAGCACTTGTCATGAGGTGCAGGGAAAGTGTAATTATCTTCCTGAGCACCAAGGTGGGGGATAGGACCCACAGAGAGTCATGGAAATGGTTAAAAGAAAGTTTGCATCCTCAGAAGAAAGATAGGCAGCCAACAAGGGTATTTGCACAATCTGTACAGTTGAAATAAATCAAGGATGGATGCTCAGGAGGCTGAGGGCAGCCCTCCTAATAGAGGTACCAGTCCCTGCCTGCTTTCTCACACTCAGAACAGACTCACTGGAGATGATTAGTTGATGGCTGATGATTGGAGATGGCTCTCCAGTCCTTCCCCCGGGGGTCCTACACCATCTACTTGGCTCTCTGGACTCTGCTCACATATTCTGAGGATTGCTAGACATAGGTTGTTGCTGACATTGCTATATGAGGACCTGAAACTTTATTGTGCTTCCCATTAGAGGGGGAATAGAAGGTCCACATGATAAACAAGGTGCCGGTTAAGGCCCAGTTCACACCGGGTTCATTGGGCCTATCAATCCACCCCATAGTTATTTGCCCAGTCTCTGAATATATCATTGGAATTGGCAAGTGGCAACTACCCCCTACACCCACCATATATACACATTGGTACTTTGGCCTGTGGGGTTGCGGTTATCAGAGTAAGGAAGGCCAGGTGGAAGCCTCTGGAATTTCACCTCCTCACACCCTCACCCCAACCAACTAAGACAGTAAACCCAAACAAATGTTTCTTCTCAGGGGAAATTGTGGAGAATGAGGAAAAACCTGAAGAATACAGGGGATGGTGGTCCCATCCTATTTTCACATAACTCAGCAGTTTGGTCCCTGCAAACCCAGATGGATCCTGGAAGATTAATATGAACTCAACAAGCAGTAGCGCCCTTCTCAGCTGTGATGCTAGATGTGCTATTTTCACTAGAGAAGATTGGTGGCCTCATGTACAGGGAATGGAGCCATGGATCAGGAGAATGTGTTCTCTTCCATCCTATCAGGAAGGAGAACCAGAAGCAGTCAGTATTCCCATGAGATAAACCATCATATATATTTATGATCTTGACCCTGTGTTATCTTAGCCCTCCCACCCTTGGTCATGATGTGTTCTGAAGGGATCTGAGTTATCTGGCATTGGCACAGAACATCATATTCGTCTGGTACATCAATGACATCATGCTAGTCAAAATAGATAAGCAAGAAATGGATTTGGGAGGCTTTGGTTAAACATAAGAACTCCTGAGGGTGGGAGATAAATCCAGTAAAGATTTAGGGATCAACCACATCAGATCTGATTACATGATGTCATAAGAAACACTGGGGGTGGGGAAGGGGAAGAGAGGTGGATTAATGGAAAAGAGACCAGATGGAACTTTCTGGGGTGATGGAAATACTCTGTACTTTGACTGGAGGTGTGGATTACATCGGTATATATATCTGTCAGTACTCATGATGGTGCACACTTCAGGCTTGGGATTTTGCTGGATGTAAATGCTTCATTGAAAAAGAAGAAACAAAGCCAAAAACTTAGTGCAGGAGCTCCATGTTTTGGGGGATTTAAGACGAACACTTTAACACCTTTCCACTCTTCCCACCCCCAGAGATAACACCTTTTTAAAGGAATGATTAAGGAAACTGTTTGGATAGAAACCGCAAGGCTTGTACTGGGAGCCTTCCCAAAGGGAAGCCCCTCTCTGAACGAGTCTTCAACATTCACGAGGAATGAAGCAACTTCCTGCCCTGGCTCTACTCTTGCAAGGACTTCATTTGCAGAGTGGTTGGTACAAAGACCACAGGAGAAAGCAGGTATCTCTCCACCTGTGTGCCCCAGAAAAAGTTCAGCAAAGGCAACCACAGACTCTAGATTCAGGTTGGGAAGGGTCACCAGGTGCAGAGAGAAGCAGGGTCACAGCTTCGGGCCTTGAGATAATGGTTAAAATCACAAGCATTGAAACCAAAGTGGGTTGTATTCAAATCCCATTTTGGTCATCTCATCACTGGGATTCTTGGCAGGGGAACTCCTCTGAGTCTCTGTGTCTTGATCTATAAAGGAAACACTACTAGCTTCCTTACGGTGTTGTTTCTAGAGATTAAAGCAAGAGTAAATGAGCACAGTGCTGGGTACCCCATTCGTGGTCATCTCGGTGATCGTTGTTCCTATGGAGGGTTGTGAGCTCCGCAGTGGGTTCTGACAATACCATCTCAGAGGGCGCCATGCGCACACCAGTTTGGGTGGTGGTTGCTGAAGCCACTGCTGCTACACAGTACTGGTACCATAGAGAGACCATGAAACGTGGGAGAGGGGAACTCACATAAAAACATCACATAAACTTCTGGGAAGCGTCATCCCACCACAAATGTCAAAGATGGCCGAAAGTCGGCTTTCATTTTGTTCAGAGCAAAGAACTCGAGGAAAGTTGAGAGCAAATTCTATAGAAGTCTTCCTGGCCTTTCTTGCATCTGTTTCCCCTGCTCACAATGATCTTGGTAATGAAGACGAAAGAATAGAATATTTACCTCAAGAGTCAGAACAGACGAAAAATGTGTCGGCCTCGGGGGGAACTGAGTTAATTTTGGGATGATTGATTCTCTAAAGCTTCAATTATGCAGAACCCAGCTTTGTAGCAACTCCTTGTGTCTGGAATGTTTTTAGAAAATTTAGAAGTTCCCACAAGAGCTAGCCCAGGAGTTAAAAGAGAAATATCAGAGTTGACTTACAAGATGCAGGAGGGAACCTGGCCAAGCTTACCTGTCTGTGCTTTAACCAAAGCTATGTGACCTGCTTCCCCATCCCCACAGCATGGGGACCTCAGAGAGGCAAGCACTGCAGGCTCAGCGAGGGTGTGGACAGCAGAAAGCAAAGGAGGCAGGGGAGAATCAGCACAGAGCTGACATCAGAAATCAAAGAACCACAGCTTGCAGCCATTCTGTGGGGAGGCAATGGACCTGTCCCTGATTCAGACAGCCTGAGTTCCAGGAGACCCTTTCTAGGCCAACAGCCCTGAAATATTCACCACACAGCTAACAACTCAGGCCTTTCTCTTGGGAAGCAAATGCAAATGGATTTTGGCAGTCCACCACCACCCTTTCCAAGTAGTTCTAGCAAGGTCTGTGTGCACCTGCATCACAAAGATATATTTCGCATTATTGCACCAAGCAGAGTTGCAAAGTCCCTGGGAGAAATTTCTGTCCAGAAGCAATGCCAGCTGGGTGGTTAACATTACAGCTGAAGGCCAGAGACGGAGACCTGACCATTCTCTGTGCCTCCAGCGGGGACTTGCAAATGGATGTCGTCAGCACTGTGGTAGCCTGAATGATGGCCCCCAAAGAGCTCCAGGCCTGTGGAAACCTGTGCTTGTTACTCTTTGTGGTGAAAGGGGCTCTGTTGATGTGATTGGGTGAAGGGTTTTGAGATGGTGAGATTATCCTGGATTACCTGGTTGGACCCTCAGTGAAATCACAAAGGTCCTTATAAGACACATATAAGGGAGACATAAAGCTTAGAGAGAGATTAATCTCTAGAGAAGGAAAGAATGATGTGCCAACAGGAGCAGTGAGAGGGACAGAGGTGGGTCAGGACGCACTGAGCTGCTCGTTTTGAAGAGCCAAGAACCAAGGAATACAGGTGACCGCTAGAGGCTGACAAAGGCAAAGAAGAGATGATCTCCTGCAGGACCCAACCCTGCCGACACCTGGCCTTCAGCCCAATGAGACTGACATTGGATTTTTGACTCCAAGAGCTGCAAGATGGCTGGTGTCGAACCATGGTACTCAAGTATGTGGTAAATTGTTACAACACCAGCTGGACACGAATACCACCCCCTACCACTTCATCCCTGAGAAAGCTCACAGGAGGGATGGAAACATCTCCCCTTCAACTCAGACGCCCAGTCGTAAACCGAGTTCTGTGTCTGCTTCCAGAAATGTTGGGAGGGGCCAGGGGAGCCCAGTGCTGGACAGACATGTGAAAAAGTAATTCATGGCACATGCAGGAACAGATCCTTTATGAGAAACAGAGGGTGGAAACCAGGGTGGCATGATCTAGAAGATGTATAAATCAGTTTTTAAAATACAATGACTTCCTCTTAATCTCACAAAACAAACTGAGGGTTGCTGGGGGGAGGGGAGGGGGGTGGGGTTACAGACATTGGGAAGGGTATATGCTATGGTGAGTGCTGTGAAGTGTGTAAACCTGGAGATTCACAGACCTGTACTCCTGGGGATAAAAATACATTATATGTTTATTAAAAAAATAAAAAAATAATTAAAAAAATATAATCACTTCGTACAAAGAATAAAGGAGAAATAAAACAAAACAAAATAAAACAAAAACAAAAACAAAAACAAAACCCTCTTTGGTCTCCAGATCTCTCAGGGGCCCAAATTTTCTACTTTCTTGGTGTCTTTTTTTCTGCCTTTTTCTTCAATAGGTTGATTGAGGCATACTTCACCTACCATATCATTCACTTTATTAACGTGGATGGCAGTAGCTTGCAGTATATTGACAAAATTGTGTGACTGTCCTCACTAATTCCAGAACATTTTCATCACCTTAAAAAGAAAGCTTGTATCCATTAGCAGTCACTCCCCATCCCTAACCCCCTCTGTCAACCCCCAGCCCTAGGCAGCCACTAATCTACTTTCTGTTCCTATAGATCTCCCTGTACGAGGCATTTCATCTAAATGGAATCATAATATGTGGCCTTTGCATCTGGCTTCCTTCATTTAACACGATGTTTTCAATATTCATCTGTGTTTATCAGTATCAGGACTCGTGTTCCTTTTTACAGATGAATAATACTCCATTCTATAAATATACCATGTTTCATTTATTCATTCATCAATTGATGGACATTTGTGTTGTTTCTACTTTTTGGCTACAGTAACACTGATAAGAATAGTCACATGCAAATTATTTTCAGTTCTCTTGGGTCTATATCGAGGGATGGAATTGATGGGTCACATGGTAATTTCATGTTTAGCTTTTTGAGGAACTGTCAAACTATTTCACAAAGTTGCTACACCATCTTCTCTTCTCACCAGCAGGGGATGAGGGTTCCAGTTCCTCCACATCCTCATCGATACTTGTTATTGTCTGTCTTTTTGATCATAGCCATCCTGGTGGGTTTGATGTGCTATCTGGTGATGTTGGCTTGACTTTCCCTAATAAGGCATAATTTTGAACATCCTTTCATGTGCTTATTTGTGTATCTTCTCTGGAGAAATATCTACTCAAATCTTTTGCCCATTTTTAAATTGAATTTTTTGTTGTTTGTTGTTCAGTTATATGAGTTCCTTTTATGTTCTGGATATAAATTCATCATTGGATATACAATTTTCAAACATTTCCTCCCATTGTATGGTTTGTTTGTTTGTTTTTTGCTTCCTGAGTATCCTTAGAAGCACAAAAGTTTTTCATTTTAATGAAGTCCAATTTGTCTATTTTGCTGTTGTTGCTTGTGCTTTTGGTGACATAATTAATATGTCATTGCTTAACCTTAAGGTCATGAAGATTTACTCAAGTTTCCTTCTCAGAGTTTTATAGTTTTAGCTCTTCTGTTTTGGCCTATGATTCATTTTAAGTCTATTTTTATGTATGGTGTGAGGTGGGGGTCCACTTCATTTATATCTCAAGTTCTCTCAGCACCATCTGTTGACAAGACTATTCTTGCCCCATTGAGTGGTCTTGACACCCTTCTATGTTTGAATTCTCAATTTTGTTCCATTGAACTGTTTCTTCCTATGCTGGTACCACACTGTCTTCATTACTCTAAGTTTGTAGTAAGTTGTGAAATTAGGAAGTTTGAGTCCTCTAACTTTGTTCTCCCTTTTCAAGACTGTTTTGGCTACTCTGGGTCCTTGCATTTCCATATAAATTTTGGAACCAGCTCGTCAATTTGGGGGGAGAAAGGCAGTTGGAGCTTTGATAAAGATTGCATTTAATACATAGATCACTTTAAACAATATTGTCTTTTTAACAATATTGTCTTCCAATCCATGAACAAAGATGTCTTTCTATTCATTTAATTTCTTTTTAAATTATTTTAACTATGTTTTATAGTTTTCAGTGTAAATCTTGTACTACTTTGGTTAAATTTATTTCTAAGCATTTTTTCCTTTTTGATTCTTTTATCAATGGAGTTGTTTTCTTTTTAAAAACATTTTATTTGTTTATTTCTTTATTTGAGAGAGAGTATGAGATAAAGAAAACATGAGTGGGGAGGGGACGGGTAGAGGGAGAGGGAGAAGCAGACTTCCTGCTGAGCAGGGAGCCCCCAGGACCCTGGGATCATGACCTGAGCTGAAGGCAGACACTTAACCAACTGAGCCACCCAGGCGCCCCTATAAATGGAATTGTTTTCTTAATTTATTTTTAGATTGTTTGTTGATAGTGGGTAGAAATACAATTCATTTTGTATATTGATCTTATATTCTGCAACTTTGCTGGAATTATTTATTAGTTTTAATAGTTTTTCAAACTTGGATTTCTGGGAATTTTCTATACATAAAATGGTAAGGATCTACAAATAAAGGTAGTTTTATGTCTTTCTTTGCAATCGGAACACCTTTTATTTACTGTTCTTGGCTAATTTTCCTGGATAAAACCTCTAGTGCAATGTTGACTATAAGTGGCAAGAACAAATATCTTTGTCTCATACCTGATCTTAGGAGGAAAACATTCAGTCTTCACCATTATGATATGGGCTTTTTTATAGATGCCCTTTATCAGGCATAGGCAGTTCTCTCTTATTACTAGCTTTTGAGTGTTCTTCAATTTATTTCCTTAAAAAACAAAATTATACTCAGCTCAGAGTTGTGTGGACTTCTGAGTTTGTCAAACATCCTATACGCTCTGAAAGGTGTGGCTGTATTTGATAATCATAACGACAACTGGAAGACAAAAAGAGAAATCATTCTGTTACATCCCACGTTTTAGGAGGCACAGCTCTATATAGTATACTCTGAAGTGTTTCCATCCATAATGGTTTAGGTAAAGTGCAAAGTGTAACTGCTCCAAAGGCTAATTCCTCTTCCTGACCCATTTTCCCCCCACCCAAACCACAATTCCTCTGCCTGAGCTTCCACCTGAGCCCCAAGGTGCCTCTCCCTACTTATTCTCAGTTGACAGTTGAAAACAACACATTCAATCTATAATCTTTCTAATGCTTACATCTCAAGCCTACTCCTGGTTTCCTTCCAAACTCTAGTTCATCTTCCTTTCCTCATTTCTATGGGTCTCCCTCCACTGTAGTCTTATTTCCGTATTTTTCAATTCCAGGGGAAGACAACACCTGGTCTTTACAGAAGAGCAGAAAAAGGATCGAAGGGTCTTCACAGGGCTGCAGGAGGTTTGTTTGAAGCTACAGTGATGAACCCACTCTGCGTCCCTGCTGGACTAAAGGCTTCCCCATGGGGGTAGCTGGAAACCTACTGGAGGACACGGAAGTAGGACTCTGTCCTCAGGCTTGTCCTGAGGGCATGCTCCAGTGTGGCAACTGAAGGGGCTGCCTCTTTACTGGACTCCTGGGGCTTCTGGGCCACATCACCCTCTTTCTCAGTGTCCTCTATGCTCAGAGTGTGGCTGTCTCAGCCATGGCCAATGGCAGGGGCCCCCAATTCACTATTCATCTCACCCAGACATCCAGCCAGAAACTCTGAATAGATGTCCCTGGGTTTCCTACATCCTGATTCTTTGGATGATTACTTGTCTCCAGAAGCCAAAACAATTCAGTCACCTTAAGCCCCGAGGCTTGGATCTGTGCATGAAGCAACTAGCTTCTCCTCAGAAGCCTCTGGAAACCCCTGACTGAAGTAGGTGTATCCCTCCTAAATCACCCCCCACCCCCGCCCCTGCCCACCCAGAGCTCTCAGAGCACAAGGGACTCCCTGGAGTCAAGTGATGATTCTTTGCTCAACTTAATCTTTTTATTGTAGACTTTTGATCCTGAACAGGCTCCTGCAAGTAGGACAAGCAAAGATCTCACTATGTTTAGAGTCTCCATGGAGGCCAATTTCTAGTTTTCTCTGAGCACCAATACACCCCTCTTCTGATCAGAATCTCCAATCTCCTTTAAATAACAACTAATCTTCTCTCCGAGCATATGACTCAGACTAGTCAGCATAATTTCAGTCTCTGGAGACAGTGATTGCTTCAGGGACTGGCTCATATCCGGAGTCCTTTCAGAATAAATCAGCTACTCATTCAGAAGCTAACAGGATAAGATGTGTTCTTTTTCTCCACAGCCTTTTTTGGGCTCTGGAGCTTCTGGCCACCATCTTGATCTGCCACATGTAGTCTAAAAATGAAGTCCATATGAAGGAAGGAGAATAGAGCTGAGGGATAAAGACATTGTTCTGGATCAAGCCATGCCTAAACTCCATTTATCCCCTGAACTTTTAAATTCCATGAAAAGATAAATTCTTTAGGCCTGCGCCAATTTGGGTTAGATTTTCCATCATTTGTACCCAAAAGATTCCTATCGGACATAATCACTGTGCCTGTGGACATATGTAAGGCTCAGGCCCTGCTCCCCTCCTCCTCCCTGTACCAGGCCAGTCTTCCTTCTCCATGATGTAAATCTTTCCCATCCTTTGGAGTATTCCTCAAATGTTAACTTGGAGCACCATCTGATTTCTCCTGTCCTTACAAATTATCTTCTTGTGACATAATAAGATATATATTTGGCCTCTGCTCCCAGTTCCCAACATACAGCTCTTTAAACCTTTGTAACCTCTTGAGGAATAGGGGTGCTAGGAGCAACTGTTGTTGTAATATTTGGTCTTTGATCTTAGTTCCTGACACAGAGGTCTTAAATCCCTTAGAATTTCCTGAGTGATAGGAGCATCTTTTGTTCCAATGAGATGACTCTTAGTGGGCTCTAGGTATCTTTGGGATGGGAGTTGATGACCAGAAAGACTAAGCCATATTTAGATGCTTGAAATTCTCAGCCAGACTCATAAGTGGGCCTCCAGGGAGAGGACAGGGGCTGGAGATGGAGATGGAGTTGAATTTATCATGCCTCCATAAGAATCCCTAAACTATGGTATTCAGAGAGTTTCCACATTGATGAACACATCCACACATTGGGAAGATGGCATATGCCACCTCCACACGAACAGAAGCTCCCAGGCTTGGAAACTTCCAGACCTTGCCCTGTATATTGCTTTATATAGATGTCCATCTATATCCTTCACTATATCCTTTCTAACAAACTGGTAAATGTGTGTTCCCTAAATTCTGAGTTGTTACAGCAAATTACTGAACCTAAGGAAGAGGTCATGGGAACTCTGATTAATAGCCAATCAAAAGCCCAAATGACAGCTTGGGATTGGCATCCAAAGTGGGGGCAGTCTTGTAGGACAGAGTCCTTAATGTGTGGGGTCTTCACTGACTCTGGGAAGGCAGTGTCAGAACTAAATTTAGGACACCCATCTACTGTCTGCAGAGCTGGAGAATTGGCTCATGTGGGGAAAAGCCCATGTGTTTGAGATCAGAAGCGTCATGCAGTTGGGGCACTTGGGTGGCTCAGTGGGTTAAAGCCTCTGTCTTTGGCTCAGGTCATGATCTCAGGGTCCTGGGATCAAGCCCTGCATGGGGCTCCCTGCTTGGCGGGAAGCCTGCTTCCCTCCCTCTCTCTCTGCCTGTCTCTCTGCCTACTTGTGATCTTTGTCTGTCAAATAAATAAATAAAATCTTAAAAAAAAAAAAGTGTCATGAGGTTTCCCTTCACTTCTCCAAATGGTTGGGATTATAACCTATAACTCTGATCAAACCCATCCATCAAAGGGGTCGTTAGAGACCTCTTAGAGGTCTTCTCGACCCCAAACCTCATGACCTTCTTTAAGCGTAGAAACCGGGGCTTGTCTCTCTTGGATCTGCACCCCACCCCCACCCCCAGTAGGTCATTAGAATGAGTTCTGAGGAGCCGTGGGCTTTACAGAATCAAGAATCACACCATCTTGTCCCAATGGTTACCGTGGGAAGGGACAGGGGTTGGGTAATGAGCAGGATTTCTGCATTTTATTTTCATATTATTATTATTTGAGTCTTTAATCATAACTATTTATTTTAAAGCATTTATTTTGCCGAGAGAACCCTTAGTGGTAATAATTGAGGAGGGGTGGTGAATTGGCCAACCCTCTGCACAGCTTTCATGATCCCCTTGAAACCATGTCTTCTGTAGGAATGCCTCACTTGGTGCTTCAAGCAGAGACCCAAGCCTCCCATCCAGGGCTTTGACCTTGTGTGGGAAGAACTGTGCCCTGAAACACAGGCACAGGCACATGGCTTCATGAACATTTGATCCCCCAGAAAATCCGCCGCCCCAGCACCCTGGGCGCTGCCCAGACTCTTCAAATTCAAGGGCAAATAAAATAAATAGAAGTAAATATTGTACTCCCAAGCAATAGAATGCCTAGCAACCGAGAACAAAGGAGAGCTGAAGGAGAGTGTTGACTTTCTCAAGTCCTTGTGTGCAAACTGCAGTAAAAGTCTTTTTCTGTGTGAATAAAGCATTTTGAGTGTTAAAGTACAGAAGGTATATGGGACACAAAGGCCAACACCCACCAGAGAGCTGTGTGTAGGGCCCACCCTGGAGGAGAGGTCAGGGGTCACCTTGGCCTGCCTGGCATTGACCAGCGTGGGTGGGGGGGGGTCTCCCCATTCGTTTGGGGACTGGGACCTTGGGACCCGGGCCCTTACATGATGGTGGTACAATACATTGCTATACACAATGCAAAAGAAAATGCTAAGTGGCAGAATAAATGTAAGAGCTCTGATGCCTTTTTCCCATGACCATTTCAATGCTTTGTTAGAAATAATGACTATAAAGCATATTACCTTGTTCTTATTAAATTTCTATGATATGAAACTAATTTAACGTACTCCCTGTTGGCCTCAAGAGGCTCTTTTTCATTTGGTCTCTGTCCTCATGTTTTAATGCCCCTTCTTCATCAGGACCCTAGGCATATGTGTGGATTGACTTTTGGAAATCTAGGATTATTTAGGTTATACTGAAAACAGAGGAGAGGCAAGAAAAAAAGAAAAAAAAAACAGTGATGATATTTTTATAGGATCCATGAGAAATCTTGCTGGCCATTAAGTTTTGCCCCTATGAGACCCCCAGCTGGATGGGATGGGATGAAACTGCCCCACCAAGAAAGCACACATTTCGCTAGTGTCTAACTGACTCCAGAGAGCTTCTAAAGATTTAAGGTGAGAGGTATAGAAAGGGTTGTTGTCATTGTCTGTTACCGTGGCAACTCTAGACAGGACTTGGCATTGCTAGGATTTTTCCAGCAGATTTTGAAGACTGCTAACCCTAGGTCAGCGTGAATGGGAATGTGGATTTACAGGTATATAGCTGCTCCCTGGCATGGCTTCCCTAGAGAAGAAGGAAGGGCGATCTCCAGGGCCAAAGCCAGTAACAAATGTGGAGGAAAGATAGAGGGACCACTGACAACTCACTCTACTCAACAGGCTCACCCCCCCCCCCCGCCCACCATGGCGGGCGCAGGAGACATCTCGGTCCCAAGAACTCACACATCTAAGAAAAAGAGTGCAAAGCGTTCATACTTTATGACCTGCAACCCCATCTCTAGAAATTTCTTCTAAGGAAAAGCCAACATTTGCACAAAGATTTATTTTGTTTGAGGACATCCCTTGCAGCATTATTTATAGCAATAAAAAGGGTGGGGAGGATTACCTTCAGGTTCAACAATACAAGATTGGTTTAATAAATTATAACTCAGCCCTGCAAGGCAACACGAAACATCCATTCTAAACATGTGGAAAAATAGCCAATGATGTAGGAACTTTACAGATGGCCACAAAACATTAAGTGGGGAAAAAGGAAAGGTTGTAATGTTAGTAGGACGTCAATCTTATGTTTAAAAAATGAAAGGAAAAAGGAAGGGAGGGAGGGAATGAGAAGTCTAAACATAGAAATGTTTTTCAGAATATACACATTTATAGTTTTATCACCAAGGGGTTAGATTCTTCCCCTTTTCCCCCCAAATTTCTTATGACAAGCTTCCATCCATTTACAGTTTTAAAATTTTATAATAATAATAGTAAATATAACAGAGGGTCACGGGAAAGGGAGAAGAATGGCATGGGGTGGGGAGGAGGAGAAGGCGAGTCTCTCAGAAGAAACTTGGAGAAGGAAAGAGAAAGATCCGTTGATCCATCAAGGCTGCTGGGACCAGAAAGCCCTTCTACAAGGTTCATGAAGGGTTAAAAACAATTCTCGTACAAGAGTAGAGAAGGAAACAAAAGGAAGATTTAGAAGGTCTAAGCAATTATCTAAGAAGCTGTTGGCATAAACACATGCCAACAAATGTCTCAAGCCCCAAATGTCTTTGGAGAGAGTGTGACTCCCTAAGACGCACTTCATACCAACCTTGACTTTGTAGGTTGTGAAGGATTATAAAGAATTCATCATACTGTAGACAGAAATTTGTGTGAGTTCCGTGAATGCTCATTAATCCGTCAGAGCCCGGCCTCAAGCTTCCCGTGAGTCTATGAGCTCACAAGGGCCCGGCCAGGGCCTCCTGCTCATGAAGGAAGTGATGACAAAGCGGAGAAGCGGGAAGTTTTCCCTCCAGTCAGAGCGCACGCTCTGCGGTCCACTGCCAGAGAAACACTTGCAGCTCCCGATGACAGGCACTGGCTGGTGCAGGGGGAAACCTTAAAGGCACACGTTTCTCAGGGGAAAGTTGGCCAGTGTGGTCTGTCAGCAGAATGGTGGTGATGTCCCACCTGTTGTCCCTGTCCCCAGTTCTGCGCTGTTGCTGGGGCTCTCGGGGTGGGCACATGGGTGGGAGGATCCGCCAGGGCAGGGAGAGTCTCTCATACCCCATCCAGCAGGACTTACTGTCTCCTCTGAGCCCTACCACGTCACAGGAGGCCGGCAGGTGTGGGAGAACATGGCGTCCCACACCCCTCACAGACCTTAGGTGATGGGACACCCTCGGTTAATTCTCAATTGTCCAGGGCTGTTTGTGTTTTCAGAATCTCCGACTGTTTTTCCTCTCTCTGAACTCGGGTCACCTGTGCTGACTACAAGCATTTCCCCACGTCACGGCTGGGGGGAGATTTGAAACAACCACAAGGATGGGCCTTTCCGGTCACTGGCACGCTAAGTACCCAACACAGGCCTGCTCCGTCCTGGTATTTGTGGACTGAGTATGTGTTGAGTGACTACTCTGCACCCCAGCTTATTCTAGGCACTGCGGATAGACCTGTGAACACAACAGTGCTTACCTTCCAGGTAATAAGTAAGAAAAATAAGTAAAATGTAGAGTGTGCCAGGTAGGCTAGCGCTCACAAAAAGGAAGTAGCCAATGGAAACAGGAAGCACAAGACCTTGCAATTTAGATATGTGGCTGGGGAAGGCCCCAGCAAGATGGTATTTGTGTAGAGATGTGAAGGAGATGAGGGAGTGAACCTGGCAAGAATCTGGAGAAACAGAATTTTAAGTATGGAAACAGCAAGTGCAAAGGCCCTGGGGTGGTTTGTTCTTGACATGATTTAGGCAGTGTTTTGGGATGGTTTTTCTTGACATGATTAAGGCAGTGTTTCCCAGCTTCTTTTAAATTATCACCCTCCTAAGGAGCCTTTTTAGAGTTTTAAAAAACTGCTCCCCTAGTGAAATTTTAAAACCACAGATACACACACACACACACACATATATATACACATACCTGTTTAGGTACTGTGTGTATACGTACACTTTATAAATAAAAACAGCAACATTTTTTTTTGCTCAAGAGAACCAATTTTTGTATCCTGGGAGAGAAGTGCGGCAGCATCATCCCCATAGAGATGCAGGACTGGACTCAGCAAGACCGGTAGGTCTGGTGCAGAGGGAGGGAGAACATCCGGGAGGCGCGGGGCAGGCCCAGCTCAGACAGGGCCTTGTCAGTCATCATCCGCACCTTCTGTTCCAATAGGGCCAGAGAGTCATTGGTGAGTTTTAACTGATGAATGACATGGTCTGACTTACATTCTATTACAACTGCTCTGGCCATCGTGGAAAAATGTATGGGAATGAATGACAACAACCATAAAGATCTTAATAAAGGTCATAGTAGAGGAGGAAAGGGACATCTCCTTCTCCCTATTCCTTCCCTCCCTTCTCTCCTTCCTTCTCCACCTCCCCCCACCCTTCATCTCTCATTCCTCCTGTAAATATCTGCTGAGCACCAGTTTGGGGCAGGGGAACAAGACGGGTCAGTGCCCTCTGTGCTGAGTGGGAATAAAGGCTTCCACAGGACATTGCCGGAGCACAGAGAAAGGAGCACCCACTCAGTGGGGAATGGAGGAGGGGGATGGCTTCCTAGGGAACAAGTCATCTGAAGCCAAGTACTGAAGGAGGAACAGGGCTTGGCCAGGAGAGTGTCTCCGGGAGAGCAGGCAGCATGGCTGAAGCCAGAGGCAAGGTCAGGGCAGAGGCAGAATGTTCCAGTAGTTGTGCTTCATCAGAGGGAGCAGGGAGGCAGGGAGGCGGCAGAGAGTCTTGCCTGGATGCCAGGTGCAGCCAGATCTTGCGGGGCCTTACACACGACATTTAAGATCTTGGATTTAGTCCTGTAGCTGGGGAGCATGGAAGGGTTTTGAGCCACATGACTTCAGAGCACTCTCACTGGCTAAGAAAGTGGGTCTGGGGGAGCATAAACAGATGCAAATGGGGGCCAGGATACACTAAAGAGTTCAGGCGAGAGATACAAAGGGCCTAGGGTAGGACTTCCAGAGTTCGTGTCCTGTCCTCTCTAATCACTCTCATTATTCATTGGACTCTCAGGCTACAAGATGGAGTTAGAAACAGCCCAGTATCTGGAAAACCCAAATCTGCTCCAATATGGTTGTAACTGGAGAGACGATCAACACAGACATCACTGTGAGCCACTCTCTCTCCTTTCCACTGTGGACACCATTTCCAAAACTCCCCTGCACATTTTGAAGATTTTATTTATTTATTTGACAGAGAGAGATCACAAGTAGGCAGAGAGGCAGGCAGAGAGAGAGGCAGGCAGAGAGAGAGAGAGAGGAGGAAGCAGGCTCGCTGCGGAGCAGAGAACCTGATGCGGGGCTCGATCCTAGGACCCTAAGATCATGACCCGAGCCAAAGGCAGCAGCTTAATCCACTGAGCCACCCAGGCGCCCCCCCCCCCCTGCACATTTTGAAGAATGATAAAGCCAGAGAGAGGGAGGTCACAGACAGGACTCTCCCAGGGGCCTGGGCAGGAGGGTCAGGCCCATTTCCCCTGGGGATCCCTGTGAAGGGCCCCTGGGCATAGGGGTGCTTCTCTCTAAGAATGGAATGTTCTGTGTAGCACTATTAACTCTAACACAGGCGGTTCAGGAGCCCAGTCTGAACACCTTCCAATCTGCCTGTCTGCTCTCCTCTTTTTCATTAGCTTTAACTACACTTGGGCAGACCCATGAGGATAAATTAAGAACAGGACACACAAGGACCTGTATCCAAAGCAAGGACAGACAGTCCTTCTGGGGCCAGAGCCCATGAGCAAAATTGCTTCTGCGCATCATTTTTCATTTCCTAGCAGCCCTGTCTCCTCCAGTTTCTTAATCCCAGGAGGAGCCAGTAGCAAGAATGTTCCAGTGTCCAAGTTTCCGTGTTGGAGGAAGACAAGGCCTGGTGGCAGACCCCTCCCCACCGCCTGTTACTGGAGGGAAAGGATGACAACGCACACGTGACCCTCTCTCCAAAGAGAATGGAGTTTAAGTCACCAGAGCCCTAGACGGCTGCTTTCAGCAAAGCTGATCACGGGTGAGAAAGGGCTTTGCAGAAGCCTAGCTGCCTGGGGAGGTTTCTTCACACTTGCAATGCGAGGCCTGCAGGGACAGCTTGTGCCTGGGTGCACCTGTGGGAATGTCTTACCCGGATAGACATGTCTCACCCATGGCAGTGAAGGTGGTTGCCTGGCGGCCACACTTGCTATTTAAGATGCCAACCTCAGAGGCTGGAGAGAATGCCTAGATGTCCCCAGATCGTTGTTAATGCCCATCTCTTGCCCCATTCCTGTTGCCCCTCTGGGGACTGAGGCTATCTATAGGAAAGGTATACAATACTGTGGTCAAAGGGCCGGCTTTGTGGACAGAGCCATACTGGGTTTTATCTTGGCTCCCACCTAAGAAGATATTATACAGTACTGCACTGAACCAGGTTATCTACTGTGTATCACACCACACTCTGCCATGCCACGCTGCACAACCCCGCCCTCCGCTCTCGGCACTGGGCTGCGTTACTCTACAGCGGGCGGAGTGCCGGGCACTAAGTAAGTGTAGAACAAAGGGGAGTTACTACCTTGATGCACTAAGCCCAGCCCACCTGTCCATCTGGCAAACCTCCCTCACGCCCCTCTCTCTGCTTTCCTGGCTCCATTCAGACCTTCATTCTCCTGTCCTCCCGCTGGATCTTACACAAAACCCCACTGTAGCAATGATCGCCGTGGGTTTTGAGTGGGTCCTCGCTCCTTGACGCTAGGCACGGTATGTAGCCTTTTGTCCCCAGTGCTGATCACAGAGCCTGGCCGAGGGGGACCCTCCACAGTGCTGGAAGAAGGCAGAATGTTGCTCATTGGCTTCTTCACTCATGGAGGACCTTATTACATCATCATGGGCCCAGAACCTCCCCCCACTGAAGACTTCCTCATTTCTGTTGGGTAGGTCCCCAACCTGCCCCATTTTGGTACAAAGGCAGCCGTGTGAGTTAACTCTCACAGTTTACCTCTTTCCGGTTTCAGGGACTGCCCCTTCTTCCCGGTGGAAATTTTCTGGCATGTGAACATGGCCATAGCTTCCCCTTCACATGTTTATGGGCTGATATCTACATTCCCTGGGTCATCATCATTCCAGACCCAAAGACCAGTCTGTCTTGCCTGCTAGTCCTCATGCACACCTCAGCCTCTCAATTATTTTTATCCCTGTCCCTGGCCCTGCTCCAGCCCCGGCTGTCTTCCTTGGTGGGGCGGGGGCGGGGCAGCAAGCTCATTCGCTCACTTGAGCCCAGGTGTGAGCCTTGCACCTTGGATGGGCTCGACTGCTGGGCTCATGCTGCCTGATGCCCTCTTCTCCTCCCTTCCTCCTCTTCCTTCACCTCCTCGCTGCTGCCCTCCAGAGCCCAGCGCCACACAGAACCTTAGAGGCAGCCATTTCAAGTGATTTCCAAGAACCCTCATTGAGAAAAGCCTTGCAACCATCCAGCAGTGCTGATCTTATGTGAGCTAGCACAAATCCGAAATTAAACTAAGCAAACGGCACTAATCCCATCATGGTCGTCAAACCTAGCCCATTACAGGAGGCACTTGGGAGGGTGGGAGGCTGAGTTTCTGGCTTGTGTGAGGGAGGCCCCAGAGATCAGGTTGCCACAAGATCAGGTTCACTGGGGATAAGAACGGGCAGTTACAATTACAGGTGCTGTTTACATACTTTGCCCCTTGCCCTTGACACAGTCCAGAAGGAGCCCCAGGTGCCCTGCTCCGCACCTCTCAGGGTTAGCCGCAAACCCTGGGAGACAAGAAAAGCCACTCCCACCCCGAAAGAAAGACAGGGCCCATGCTATGTCCCATTTGGGCACCTCTGCAGGCCAGATGCCCTTGAAAGCGCTTTCTTTCTTTTCCCTTTTCTTCCCTTTCTGTCTTTCTTTTCAATACTGTTTTTACGAGGTGGAACTCCACGGCGTCACAAAAGAAAACCAACTCTCCTGCTGTTTTTAGCCTCTTTAAAAACAGAGGTATTGGTACAATCCCCAGTCTTTGAAACAAATTTCCCGTAGTTTTTCCAGGGACGGCCAGGGGATTTGGACCTGAAGAAGTGGCCCTTTCGTCCAGTGCAGGAAAACAACCGGGCTTGTTCATTCCGTACGGGTGCCACGCTTGCCCTCAGCACCGGCTGCAGGCCCCAAAGCCACGGTGGGGGACAGCTGCGGATTTGGCAGAGCCACCCCACCGTCTACAAACAACCTGTTAAGTCCCACAACAGGGGACTGCCGAGTGATACTGTGTTTCTGGGTGTTCGGGGGGGGGCATTTTCTCCCAAACTCCGCAACAACAGGCAACAAGACAATGGGTATGAGCACCTTGCCTGAGAATTTACAGAAATCTTCCCAACCCTCCACCTCGGTGCACCTGAGCAGTGAAACTGGGGACCAAGAAGAGAAGGGTATCTAGGATTCAGAGCTCTGGGTACACATGCTAAGGCGGCAGTGAAGAAGGGCGAGGAACGGGGTAATTTGCTGGCTGCTACCGGGGCTGCGCTCCCCGAGGGCTGGCAGGCGAACAGATTGCAGCCAAAGCTGCAGCCCTCACGTTCTCTGACTTGAGAGATAATGAAGCAGTAAAAGCAGAGGAGGCCGCCAGCAAGGATTCAGCCCCGTGGGGCTGTCGGGGCAAGAGCAGCTGCCCGCAGGCTCCCGCTCGGGGTGCAAGCGGGGACTGCAGGCCTCGAACAGACCAGCAGCACGGAGGACCGAATTCCCTTCTCCGGGGCCACCAGCACCTTGGTTCCCAGCACTGTCACCGAGGCCGTCCTCTGCCAGGCCAGCCCATATGGTCTAGCAGTTGTCGCCAGAGACAAGGAGCATAAATAAACCCTAGGAGTACAGATGGGAGGCTGTGGCCAGGCTGGCCCCGCTTCCTGATCGCATCGCGGGGGGGGTCCGTGTGGAAGCCCTGGGAGGCACCTTAACCATTTTCCAGGCCAACGACTTCATTTGTCAGACGAGAACCGGCCCCTCCCCTTCCAGAGGTTAAGGGACTTGCCAAAAGTCACACAGGGAGTCAACCATAAAGCAAGAAAGTGTGGTGGCTAGGGACAGAGCACGTCTCTGTTACCCTTGGCTTTGGCAAATCCCTAAAGCTGTCAGTTTCCCCATCAAGCCGGGAGTGTGAGGATAGTGCCTTCCAGGGTAGGTTCTTGGGACAAAGGCAAACGTGGGCAAAGCCCACTGCCTGGTTCCTAGTCACTGTCATGAATGTTGTGGGTGTGATGTCCATTGTTCTCGTGGCTGCTGGTAGCTGGCAATGGATCTCAGGGTCTCCTCTGCCCGGGACAGGGCTATCGTGAGACAGATACGGTCATGTGAACCATGGTCCGAATCCTGGCTTCCAGCTGTGTGACTTCAGACAAGGTACTTACCCTTTCTGAGCTCTCATTGTTCTCATCTATGATGTGGGAGCAGGACACCGCCGCTCACAGGCTGTGAGGATCAGCGGCAAGGGGAGGGCAGAGGGGAGGGCCGGGGAGGGCAGAGCCTTCGTGGCCATACACGGCAGCTCTTTCCAGCCATTCCAAAGCTCCCCCCGACTCAGCAGTGAGGACAACTACCTTTAGACTTTAGAATGGTTACGTTGATGCAGCAAAGGTGCTAAGAGTTTGGCTGAGGTAAAGGCTGGCAGAGCAGAGCAGCCGGCTGGTGGATGGCATGATTTGAAATAAACCATATGTTTAAAATTATGAACCCAGATGTTAGGCCTTGGTGCCTAACGTTCACACCATTAGACAACATCCTTTAGGTGTGTCTAATGGTCTTAGAGGCTCCAGGAAATCGACATTAAAATGCAAAGCAGTTCCCTTCAAAGGGAAACATATTAAGTTATCCTCTTTAGCGAAATGCTGAGCTGGGTTTATTTGGGGGAGGTTGGGGTGAGGCAGACAAGGCAGAATTTGAAAGGACAAAGACAGGAAGCTTTATCTTTCTATAGGAAGCTTGTTCTCTTTCTACCGAGCCCCAGGGGTGCAGCAAGGGCTCTGTGTAAGTGGAGTGGGAGCTTGCAGGGTGACTGGGGTCCTGGAGGAGGAAGGCAAGGAGCAGGGAAGCAGGAGCTTTTCACAGTCTTAGAATCCTCTCCTGGCCCAAAGCAGAGAGGGACTGCGTGAGGCTGAGGGATGGAGGCAAGCTGGGCTGGGCCGGGAGGCTTAGCAGGGTCCTAGGCGATGCACATGAAGGCAGTTGAGCCTAGAAACTAACCCTCGGAAAGGAAGGTCTGTTTCTTATGTGTGTTGTTTCCCTTAACACTTGACGTCTACACGTTGGGGTCCAGATAACGTTTGCACAGGGAAAACAAAAGCTGCAAAGATGAAAATGATGTGTTTTGTGCACAGAAATGAGAAGAATTCATTCCCTGACATTTACAGCCTCCTTCTCTCTTACTGTCTTTGCATGAGTAGGAAATAGCAGAAGGGCCATTTCTCTTCAAGGGGCCTGGGGTTGAATTCTTTTTGTTCTTTAAGGCCATCATTTCAAAATCTTTTACCAAAATTTAGAGTGTTGCGCTTTCAAGTAGGAATTATCTTATGTGTACAATATCTCTCTGTGCTATGGAGATATTTGCCTGTAAGTCCATCCTACTTTAACGATTTTAAAAATTTTAAAAATATAGAAGTCAAGAAACAGACCGTGTTCAGTGACAAAACCACCTTCGTATCAGGAAAAGCTTCTTCTGAGCAGCTCTCTAAGGTTTAAGAATTTCGGATTTTTAGACCTGAGTCATACCACAGCCTTAGTCTGCCCCAAAGTCTCCTGCCCCACAGCCACCAATCCCTTATTATTTTGATAAGATAATAGTGACTACCTCTTAGTGAGTCCTTGTTGGTCATACACCATTCTCATCACCTCATCACTCCCCATGTTAATTCTTCTACACTTTATAATAACTCAGAAGCATTATCATCCCCACTTTACAGATTACATACTGGGGCCTGGATGGGTTATTGGTGTGCGCCACATTCCACCGGGCAGGAAACCGGCAGAGCCTGGATACGAACACAGAGCTTCCCGGTGATTTACTGCTTGACTGCTTTGCCCATTTATAGGAGGAAAACCCATGAGCCCTGTCCTCAACATCGTTTTGTCTCTAAAATACTCTTCGAGCAAAGAGAAAAACCGCTGTGAAGAAAATACCACGAAACACACAGGACCCACCAAAACACAGACAAAGGAAGTCTAGGAAAGTCATGGATTGAGGAAATATGGATTTAGTTACGGAACATACATATTCGATACTTCCACCTGTCCGTAAAAAGGACATCAAAGGACTTTATTTATTTTTTTTTTTATAACATCAAAGGACTTTAAAAAAAACTCTAGCAAGAAGACACAGCAAATGGATCTTTTTAGATACCTTACGTACCTGCCTGGTAGTCACTCGATTTCTATGTAGTCACTGAGTGATAAGAATTTCCTAAAAGACTGTGGGCTCAAAGACCAGTATCTCCTGGAAAGATTTGTTTGTTTTTTTTTTTTTTTAAGATCATTAGATTGAGGAAGTCCAATAAAGCCCTTGTAATGATTTCTGAGGACGCTATGTAGTTCTGACTCTACTGCCCACCAGCTTTGTGACCTCAGGCAAAATGCTTGGCCACTCTGGGCCTCTTCATCCTTGTCTGTAAAATGAGAGAACACTTACGGTGACAAGGTACAGTGAAGGACAGGGCATTTGGCTCAGAATCCCTAGGAAGTGTTCTCCTTAGTGGGGCCTGGTTTGCTGGTTCCTGCAAAGATGCCTCATTTGGGGCACAGAGGACAGCCAGTGAAAGATCTGAAATGCAGTCCTATCCACCACCAATGAAATGTCTGTCAGTGCTGGAAACACAGAGCATCCAGGTGGCATGAGCCAGAACGCACTTGAGGGGATGGGTGCCAGGTTTAGGCTCAAAATCTGGCAGGCCCACTCAGTGCTCAGCCAAAGTGTTGGGGGTGGGGAGATTCTCTTCCCATTTGTGACTTTTCTAAATCCTCCCCTCTCCTATGGCTGTTTCTGAAGACGATTCACATTCCAGTTGAGGTAGAGGAGGGGGGCGGTTAGGGGGAATAGGTAGGGGTGGGGGTGAGCCAAGCAAAAGTCTTGGAGCCTTTGTCCCGAGTTGTGTGGCTTTTGCTGGACATTCATTTTCAAGATGGGCTTTTGTTCTTTTGGGAGAAGAAAAATCTCTCTTCCCTTTTGCATGTGGCTACAGCAAAAGCTGCAAGTCACAAAGCTGCCAATTTCAACACATGTGCATGGGCACACACACACACACACACACACACACGAGGAGATCCTAGTCCTGGCTCCCTCTGAAACAATTCATCTTCAGCCTTCACTGTTAATTATGACTCTGTGCACCAATAACCAAATGACACTGAGCCCGGAGTGGCTGTCCCTGTCTCTCCACATGACATCTTTGCAGGTTGATGAAATCATTCTGGGCAAGGTTAAGACAAGTCTCTCCAGAGCAAAGGTTCTGTTTAAAACAAACACTGCTTGCTCTTGGGACCTGGCAGGGAAATTAAAAAGAAACCCAAGATGCTCTAGGCTTCTGTCCTGGTTTCCAGGCAACCAGATGCTGGGTGCAGGAAGGGAGAGGGGCTTTCTTCTGGTGCCAGACAGTATTGATAGACAGTGGGCTAACTTTCTGAGCCAAGGAGATGGGGAGGGACAGAGGAAGCCTGCATAAGCCTCATTACCCTAATCAACCATAGAGTCGGCTTGTTGGCAGAGAGCACTGAAAAATGAGCCCATCTGCACCGGCTGAGCTGGGGAGAGATGCTTTTCTATACTTTAAAAGACTGGGTGGCTATAAGCATGATTCCCAGGGAACCATCATCTTGGCAGCTCTAGATGGGTGTGCGGTTCAGGTAGGTAGAGACAGCCGGGCGAGTGGGTCTCGGGGAGACCCAGCAAAGACTCACCTGGCAGAGGCGGGAGAAGACAGAATAGTTGGCCCTTTCTCTCTACGCTACAATTCCACAAGGATCCTGAGAGACTGCATCTACCAGTCAGTGTTAGATAGGATGCAAGGAAGAGGAAGATGGACAAGAACCAAGCCATCACATCCCCTGCACTATTCCTTTGTGCCCATGTCCCATGCCCCCAGGGGATCACGTGGTGTAGTAGAACCATCAGGGGCTCCTCGACAGACACAGGTTCAAATCTGCCCTCTGCCCCTTCCAAGCAAGCTTCCTTTCTCTTCTGTCCACGGTGCGGTTGTGAATCAGCATTCAGCACAAAGTATTCCTACTCAAAAAGATGAGAGGTTTACATCTCAGGAGTTTCTATGGTGACAGTAAATTCTGTCCTAGCCCAAATGGCAAGAATCCCTCTGGTTTGAACAGTGCAGAGATCTGGCATTTTCCTCGTCCCTGAACTTGCCGTTCCCCGAGTGCCGCATGGCACACACGACCTGGGATCCTTCTGCGTTACAAGAAGAGAGGGCATGCCTACAGAGTGTAATTACATAAAACCGCGTAGCCCAGGACTCGACGCCAGCAGGGATGTTTCCGTTTGGTGAAGGAGGAAAGGAAATTGCAGCGAGGGTACGAGGTCTGCTGAAGGCCACGGGGCTGGTTCATAACGGAGTGGGGTCTCCGTTCCAGCACCTGCGGGAGGGGGGAATGGGCTAACCTAGACGGAAGCAAGAGGCACCCCAGCTCTGCTCGCAGTCACAGTGCCTCTGCTCCCCCAACCGCCGCCAGGACTCCCACCCACCAGCGTGGTTCCTGGGACCCCCCCGAAAGGGGGAGTCAGGCTGCTCTGCCTGCCTGAGCCGCGCACTCTCTGTAGGGCCCTGTTGCCCCCACTGGAGTTCCGGCCTCTCATCCTTGAGCACCGTCATGGTTTTGTTTTCCCAGGTGGCTGTCTCTCCTGAATCTACAAAATCAAAACAAAATCTACAAAACAACAAGCAAACAGAATCAGAGAGGAATCAAGTCCCCAGGTTTCCGTCCTGGCTCCCTGTTTACGGTGTGGCTTTGGCCAGTTCCTAGAATTACCCAAGCGTCACTTTTCTCATCCCCCGAACACAGACAGCGTCAACACTTCCTTCTCACTGGTACAGCACGAGATTTAAATGACAAAATGCAGGAGTGCCTGAGTGGCAAGGTCGGTTAAGCTTCCAACTCCCGGTTTCGGCTCAGGTCATGATCTCAGGGCCACGAGATCGAGCCCCAAGTCGGGCTCTGGACTGATTGGAGTCTCCTTGAGACTCTTTCCTCCCTCTGCCCCTCCCCCTACAAATAAATAAAATAAATAAAATAAATCTCTCTCAAATAAATAAATTTAAAAATAAATGACAAAACCCAGATAAAGTGCCCCACAAAGAGCACCTTTCTTGTTAGCAAGCACAGAAGTTTCTCTTATAAATTCTTCCTAAGGGTCATTAGAAGACAGCCCTCTGAGCAGTTTTGTGCAACGCAGTTTGGCCTCCTCCAGTGGGAAGTAGGACAAGAGGCTTTACCAGGTCTGAGGCAGCAGCAGTGACAACAGGCAGCATTTTCTGGGGACTTCCTGAGTGCACGCTGGCCACTGTCTGGAGCATTTCTAGGGTTTGCCTCGTGTGTTCATTACACTGACCTTGCAAGGAAGGTAGACCCTGTCATTGTCGACCTCATTTTACAAATGAGAAAACTAAGGCCCAGAGAGGCTGGGAAACTTCCCCGGGGCCACACAGCCTCCCAACCCAGGGCACTTACCCCCAGTCTGTCTCCCTTGCAGGAATACTTGGGACCAAACCTTTTCCAGGTGGCTGTTCGGGTCAGATGAAGCCAAGAGCATCTCGGAATGAGCCTGAATGTGACACCTGTGCTCAGGGGGCCTGCAGCACTCTGAGACCAGGAGCACTGGTGGGAAGGGGACCCATCCTCTGTGCCTCACAAATGCCAGATTGACCGCTTCCAGTTAGAGAAAAATATCAAAATTCATAACGTGCATAAGAGTGCCCGGGGAGAAATGTATTACCCAGCTGTCACCACTGGTCGAAAGTCCCGGGGCCTGTGGGTGATGCACACAGAGCTCTTGAGCGGTGGGGACCTGCTTCCCAGGCCAATCCCTGGCTCCCACCATGACCCCCACCTCCCCCAGAGCAGCCCTCCTCGTCCCACCGCTGGGCTGCTTTCTGCTGTCCCGCTCTGACTCATTCACCTATTTTCTACCAATTCCTCACGCAAACGGCACCTTTTGCTCCTTGCGGCCCTTCTAGAACAAAAGGGGTTTGGACGAGATGGGGTTTTCCAAACTGGGCTTCTGAGAAGAGCTGTGGCCTTTTGAGGGCCTCCCTAGAGGCTGCCAAAGGGACACGGCGGTGGGGAGGGGGCGGGGGTGTGTCCAGCGCAGATTTGGGGTCCCCGGGCTTACATGTATCTGTTTGACATTTGTAGAACTCTGCATGAAGTTTGTTTTCTTTTTTTTTTTTTTCAACAAAGAGCTTGGTGGTCAAAAACCCATTAAGCAATTAAATAGTTAAATGCATAAATCCGTTACATCAAACTGCTAAGAAACGTGATTTCTCGGTCCCCTGTAGAGTGAAACCCTCTCTGCACCATCAGCAGAGGACGGAACCATGGGACTGTGGAGTGAGAGGAAGGACCGCGCCACCCGCGCTCTTCTCTGGTATTTGCCAGGGACACCGAGACAGCCGGAAAATGGCTCATGAGGGGCCAAAGACGATGCCAGAGGGGACCCGAGCTGGGCACGTACCCGGGAGCCCTCCTCTGCTCCTGTGTAATGGCAGAGACGGGACGTCATGGCCTCGGTGTGCGGCCGGGAAGGGGGTGGATCTCGCTCTGCTGCGGAGGGCCCCCCACACCCAGACCCTGATGTCCTCGGTCCTCAGCTCCGAGTGATTCGGAGTCCCAGGGACAGCAGGCACAGTGTGTCTGGGAAGGGGTGACAACCAGCGCTCGTCGATGTGTTGTGGCCACAGAAGAAGTTCTGTTAATGGGAAGAAGTGTTAAGCATTTGCACTGTACGCATGTGCGCACACACACAGACGCACACACACAGACACACACACAGACGCACACACAGACACACACACACAGACACACACACGCACACACAGACACACGCACACACAGATGCACACACAGACACACACACAGACGCACACACACAGACGCGCACACACAGACGCACACACAGACGCACACACACAGCCACAGAGATGCCCACATACACAGGCCATTCATTTTAGAAAAACCACGGTTTATTGAGATGATGCTTTATGTTTCTTTCTAAATTGGATTCAAATTGGCATAAAACCATGTATTCTGTTCTTTCTCGTGGCCTCTCTTAATCTCATTATCTGATCTTCTTTTGAAGATTAAGACGCACGTCTATCACAGCGGACACAAATACCAAGGATTAGCAGAAAACAGCTTGGAATGGTATAAAGATAAGCTTCCAGAGTCACAGGGCACTTGGCATCCAAGGCCTTGGGGCACTTGGAAGAGCACGTTTGTTCCTTGAAGTCAGTCAGACTCAGCCTGTGTTTTCACACTGTTGTTCTGAAGAAGGCCACGTCCCTTCTAAGTAATGGTCTTTGAACTCACTCCATCCCATGGCCTGTTGATACAATTCACAGCACTTATTCTTACCTTATGCCTATTGCTTGTTTATAATCTGTTTTTCCCTAGAAGAGGGAAGAGTCTGACAAGAGCAGGGAGCTTATCTGTCTTATTCACCGACATATCTCCGTCTTGGAATAGGGGCTGGCCGAGTGTAGGCTCTCACGTGAGTGAATGAATGAATGAGAGGATGGTGTACAGTCTTGTCTTCACGGTTACAAAAGTCTGCGGCAACCGTGGTGCAGCAGAGATGTACATCCAAGAGGTCCGACGGGCGACCGCGCAGAAATCCCTGAAACTGACTCCCCACACCTGCACCTGCGCCACGGACATGACCTCCCCGCAGCGGGATCGCACGGCGTGCATTCAGTTCTGAGCGTGCGAAGCTCCCACGTGTGGTCTGGCACGTGGTAGGAGTCCACCAAGCATTCCCGAACCCGAGATGGCTTTTGTCTTTTCCTCCGTGTCAGAGAAAAAGAAAACTGAGACTCACAGGTAGAGTTCCGAGGCAGATCGAAGTGGTATAGCCAGGAGTCATGCCTGCATCTTAGGAGGATGAACCTCAGATCACAGCTCTCTCTGCCTCTTCATGCCACTTCTCTAGAAAAATCTCTCTCTCTCTCTCTCTCATTCCCACTCCGTACGTTTTCATGGTTTACCATTTTTTAAACATAAAATTAAACTCTTTAAAATTAAACGAACATCTCCGCTGAACAGAATCTTCATTTTTCTACTCCGCCGGCAGATATAAATCCCACATAAAGGCTTCAGATAGACAGATGGGAAGAGGGAACAAGGGTCATTTTCTCTAGAGAGTGAGCTCAGCCCTGAGCCTTTCCTGCCTGCCACAAAGGGCATCTCGCTGATGGTTCTTTCCACAGTGAAGCAAACACCTTTCCGTCAGGTCTCAGGGAATGAACCCCAAGCCAGGGCACTCTCCTCCTAAGACCCCCCAAAGGGGCAGCTGGGTCCTCCGGACAGGAGGCAGAGTAAGAATCAGACCCACCTGCTCACCACTCAAGCCTCAGCCGAGGGACAAAGATTTCTCCTGCAGGAGAGGAAGATCGGGCAGAGGCTTCTGGGCTGTGCCACACCAGGGTTTCATTTGATCTCGTGGTGAGGAACAGCCGTGTCCCAATGGGGAGGCATTGAGTCTCCTTTTTGGTAAGAGCTGCTGTGGGTTTGGGGAACAGGGACAAGACTGAGAATTAAGTTTCTTCCCAGCAGCTTTGCATACCAGGCCCGAGCTAATCTCCTCCCAGGTAACAGACACCAGTGATGGGTCTCTGCTGTCCCTGCTCTTAGGGGACCTTCTGTCACCAGAGAGAATGAGAGCAGACTGCGAAGGTCAAAAGGACACAGCCGGCCAGCTGAGGAGACAGAGCAGTGGGAGTCTGCTGGAAGGTACCAGCATTCCGGGGGACAGGGAGACCCACAGGGCCGAGTGCAGGGTCAAGTAGAGGGGGCCCAGGGTCCATTTCTGCCTCCCCTCTGTGACCTCAGAGGCCCAGCTTTCACACGCGTGTGCTCACAGAACGAACGTGCGGGAATGAAAGGAGCCAGCCTGTCCAGAGCCCTTTGGTCGTCTCGGAGGTGTGAGTTGAAAGGGGGAATGAACACTTGGTCTTAAGGAGGGGCAGAAGCAGGCACTTGCCGCCGCGTCAGCACCTCGGTTCCCGAGCTCCGCTTCTCACTCGTCTGCCCAGTGGTTTCTATTGGGACCAAACTGTGCAGCCTTCCTGCTCTAACGACCAGTTTTCCTGAGCCTTTAGCCTTCTCTGCCCACTTCTTATCTGTCAAATGCAGAGCCTGGTGCGTTTAGGGCAGCCCCTCCCCTCGCACCAGCACCTCCATGTTCCGTGCTGATGACCATCACCAGGGGTGCGGGGGGCTGAGAAACAGACCTCAGGGATGGGCTCACACTTTCTGTTTTTGCCAAGACCCACAGGACAAAAGACATTCATTCTTTACACTTTACGTCGCAAGTCAGCACACACTCGTACGCACAACTGAAATGTTCCTGACACACTACGCTCACCCTATCTGCTTTGTGCTCTCTCCATGCCGTTTCACTCCAATCGGTTCCCCTCTTACACTCAAGTTCATCTTTAAAAGCGCTTGTTACCACCCAGGCACCTATTTCATTAACAGGCTGCCAATTTTGAAAAACACTGGTTTAGGGTAGGATGGTCATGGGAATCTCTCCATCTGGCTGTGGACTGGCGACCCCCAGACTCCGGTCTTCCAGCTCCCCGCTGAGGAATCGTCAGGGCCCATGATAGATGACCGGTGAGCTTATTTCCAGGGTTTTCACCAGAGGCTTGATACCACTTCAGAGAGTGGTCAGAGCTGGACTGTAGGGTGGGGGCTCGGTATCACTGGGACGAAGACTCCCTTCCCAGGGCAAGAGAGCTTCTGGTTGGCCTAGATGAGTGGGAGGCCACCTCTTGGTCAGAGAAGGGAAGACACTTTGATGGACAGTCCTAGCAACACCATATCCTTTGGGACAGGTAGAAGAAAAGAGCACGGATGCTGTTACGGACTGTGTGTGTCCCACTGAAATTCACAGTCAGAAATTCTAGGCACACCCCCCATGGGACGGCACCTGGAGATGGAGCCTTCGAGAGGTGATTAGGTCATGAGGCTGGCATCCTCCTGAATGGGACTGGTGTCCTTTGAAAGAGACCGCAGAGCACTCTCTTGTCCCTTCCACCAAGTGAGGACACAGCAAGAGGATGATCATCTCCGAACCAGAAAGTGGGCCCTCACCAGACTGAAGCTGCCAGTGCCTTGATCTGGGACTTTCCAGTCTCAAGAACAGACGCCTGCTGTTTAGAAGCCACCCAGCCTGGGGTAGTTTGTTAGAGCAGCCCAGACTGATGGGGAGTGGGCCCGGACTGTCTTGGGAACACCCAGGGAACGGCCGGCTAAGCTCTCCTCCTCTGATGCTTGTGCCCTCCCCTGTTCTTCCCAGGATACTCAGCGTGGCGCATACAATAGGCATCTACTGCATGGGGATTGCACAGAAACTAGGGCACAGTTGCATTTGGCCCTGGGTCATAATACAATCAGGTTTTTGACTCTGTGCTTCATGGACACAATTGAAGGCAAACTCCCGGAGGTCCAGCATTGACTGATGACAACAGCATCTAGAAGATTTTTATCTTATTCAACGAACTCTTACTGTGGCAAGCCAATGTTGTGAGAGCTTTATAAGTATTGACTTGCTAGGTTCACATAAAAACCCTGTAAGACAAGTACCCTTACATGACAGGCACCACTGAGGGGCTGTACCCATATTGTCTCTAATAGTCGCACCTGTCCTCTAAGGGGCAGGGGCTCTTTGGCTCCATAGATGAGACGCTGGGACTCAGAGAGGTCTTATAACTTGCCCAAGGTCCCACAGTCAGTAGCAGAGATGCACTTTCAACCCTACTAAGGATGAAAGAGTAACACTAGGAGAATCTCCGAAACGGTATTTAATCCTGGAGTTATCAGTTCCTGCAAGCTCAGGACAGCCTGGGGCTGGAATGGGCCAAGCCCTGGGTGGGGAAAGAAGCTCCCTCCTTGTAAACAGAATCAGAGACACAAACCAAAATGACTCACGGAAGTTCCAGAGGTGGGCAGGATGCCAGTAAACACATGAAACCCCCAGCAGCTGGCTGAACATTCCTATGGCTTCGATGTGCCCTCATTCTGTTAAAATGTCGCGAAAAGGAAATTCATCACTGCTTATACATTTTTTTTCCCCAATAAGAAGAAAGCTCTATTTGCTCATAGAGACTTTTGTTCAAATGTCAAGCTCATTTTAATTCTCTAGTAGCAAGGACTGCAATCAGCCACACTTAAAACAATGACCCCAAATTCTTTCCCTGCCCTCACTGCGGTGACAATGTTGTTACAGCTGAGTAAAATGCTTTCTCGCTTTGTGTGGCTCACCAGTGTTTTCTGAGCTGAATACGTCTTTCTGGGTTGTCCCAGGTAGGTTCTGGGATGGAAACTCTTGCTCCTGATTTGGAAGAAAGGTCGCTGAGGTCATTTTAAAAGAACAAGTATCCAAGTATATATTTCTTCATAAAAATAAAGTGACTTGGTCTGTGGACTTAGAACCGTTCTATTTAGCTATTGGATCCAAATATGTTTTCACAATTTTGGATTTCTATTACATGGGAATAGTGCCCATGATTCTGATAGGTTTGAACAGAAAGAAAGGCGTGATATTGGAGTTTGTATGCAATAATTACTTCCCCATAAATGGCAAGATTAAACATGCCCTCCTTCCTGAATTTCATTCAGTGGAATGTGAACATAAAATTAATTAGTTGGAAAGTGCATCAGTTATTCCTTGCCACGTAACAAGCCACCCCAAAACAGGGTTGGTTTGAAGCAACTTAAGTTGCTTCGTGTGTAGTCAACTTAACTAAGATGGCCTGACTCATATGTCTAGGGCCTTGGTGCCGGTTTCTGGCTGTGCCTCTCTCTTCCTAAGATCTCTTGTCATGAGAGCTCTCATGAGAGCTCTTGGTGGTGTTGAGCTGGGGCTTTCTACTGTGGAGCAGTCGTGTGCCAAGAGGGCCAGGGCTGAAGCTGCGAGGTCCCTGAGACCCCTTAATGTCACGTCTGGTATAACCTATTGGCCAATGGCAGTCACAAGGCCAGCGTCAGTATAAGGGGTGATGGGACAGATTCCATATAGGAGGGACTGGAAAATTATTTTCATTGGCCCCCCCCACAAAAAACGCATTCACCCCCTACCTAGAGGTCTTACCGCAGGCGAGTGTCAGTTTCTGTGTCAAAGTCCAGGGTCTTGAGTGTCTCAAAGCAAACACAGCTGACACGCCCTGGATGCAGGTCCTCAGGGGCTGTTCTCCAGAAGCAGCTCCTCTGGAGCTTGGCAACTGTCAGCTGAGGGGACTTACGATCTGCCCCAAGTTGGAAACATACTTGGTCAAGTGTGTCATCACGGTAGATACTTCCATTCAAAAGCAGAAGAATGGGAAGTACGTGGCGGTTGCTGATCGATGGCATTCTGACATCCAGCCAGGCGCTAATTTCCAATTTGCAACCAAGCACTATTCCACTGGGGCCTGCTTCTCCCTTGGGGTGGGTCTCAGTCAGTGAGGGCGGCTGTAACAGAGTACCACAGACTGTGGTGGACGCGGGGAGATGCTGACAGAGCAAACCTGGATTCGCAGCTTCACAGTTCTGGAGGCTGGAAGTCCAAATCAAGTCACCCGCAGATTCTGTGTCTGGCGGGAACCCTCTCGTGACTGCAGATGGCTATCTTCTGGTATACGACATTCTCACGTGACAGAGAGAGAAGCAGAGTGAGCTCTAGTCTCTTCATCCCCTTATGAGGTCCCCATCTCATCATGGGGGCTCCATCACCATGACCTCACACAAACCCAGTTACCTCCCAAAGTCAAACACTGCCTCACTGGGGATTAAGGTTTCCAGATAGGGATTTTGGAGGGACCCAAACCCCCCAGTCCACAGTAAAGCTGCTCCGTAAGCTGTTCTGCTTCTTGGCTCTTCATTGTTCTCCCTGGGTCTTGGCTCTGCCTTCTGAGTTGTCCTTCCTTCTCTATAGGAAATGGCACAGGCTTGCAGTTGAATAGTTTTGTGGGTTTTTTCTGCCTGCTTCTTCCTTTAGAAAGTTGGGGACCCAGAGGCTGTTTTCATTTTCGACTGTGTTTGCCGATTTAGGCACAAGTAGGGGTGTTTTCACCAATACAATGTCTTTAAAACTTTGTCAATTTCCCTTAATTCTGATTGGGGTAGAATCTATGACCTCAAAATCATATAAGCACATCTATTCTCCTCCTCCTACTACTCCTCCTTCTTTTTTTCTTTTTGAGAGAGAGAGAGAGGCAGAGCATGAGCAGGGAGTGGGGGGTAGGCAGAATGAGAAGAAGAGAGAAAATCTTAAAGAAGCTCCACACTCAGAGCAGAGCCTGACGTGGGGCTCAGTTTCATGAGCTCATGACCTGAGCCCAAAAATCAGGAGTCAAATGCAAAACCGGTTGAGTGACCCAGGTACCCCACAACTATTGTTCTTTTCTGAGACAGCTATCTCTCTCATCTGGGCTGTGGACCTGCTGTGGGATGCTCTCTTAAGATTCTTAGAAGCCTTTGTCTAGCTGAGAGGTTCCTTTAGGCATAAGCTTAAAACTTTCTGAGGTCCTAATAAGGGACCTCACGACCACAGCCTTGATGGATTTGGGCCCTGTGCCTTGTTTCACTTGGAGAATGTCTTACTGGCTGGGGTGGGGAGTGTGTGCTGGAAATGAGAAACGGTCTTGTTTTCTAATCAGACATGTCCAGAGCCTTGTCCATTTCCTCTATATTCTGCTGCTAAACTTAGAGGTTCTTTAGCTCACCTCTCTCTTCGTGTATGCTATCATATGGAGCTAGGAAAAGACAGTGGGTACTCTCAATATTCTGTCTAGATATTTCCTTGGACAGGTCTATGAATTCAACAGGTAATTTTCTATCTTCCAAGTTACCTTGGGTGACAGTCAGGACTATTTGGAATTATTGTTCCACCATTATATAGCCCGGGTTTCTCTTTTCTCCAGCTGCCGATAGAAGTTTCCACCCCTTCTTTCCAGCCCTGCTGATGGCATCCTTCTCATCTCCTGCCCACCTCCTCGTCCACAGCCAATATCATTAACTTAGGTTTCTGTTTCTCTAGCACCTCACTTTTAGGTACCAACTGTGATGGTTAATTTCACGGAGAACTTGACTGAATGATAGGGTGCTCAGATATTTGGCCAAACATACTTGGGTGTTCTGTGAGGGTGTTTAGATGAGATTAACATTTGGGTTGACAGATCGAGGAGAAGAGACTGCCCACTCTCTCCGAGTAGACCTCATCCAATCACTGAAGGCCTGGATAGGACAAAAAGGCTGGCTGTCCCAAGAGTAGGAGGGTTCCTCCTGCCTGGCTGTGAGCTGGGACATGAGTTTTTCCAGCCTTTAGACTTGAACTGGAACATAAGCTTGCTCTTGCTGGATTTTGAGACTGCTGATTTTGGGACCAGAACACACACTATTGGCTCTGCTGGTTCTCAAGCTGTCAGGCTCAGATTAGAACTACTTCATCAGCAATCCTGGGTCTCCAGCTTGCTGACTGGAGCTCTAAGCATTTCTCGGGCATTTCTCTGTAATCATATAAGCCACCTCCTACTGGTCCTGTTTCCCTAGACAACACTGACTAATACACTAAATCTATGTGTTTTTTATTGTTGCATTTCAAAACACCCCCAGAACTTGGCGGTTTAAAACATAGGTAGGCAAACTTTAGCAAAGAGAAAGGCAGCACCTAGTTTAGGCTTTGTGGGCCTTGTGGTCTCTGTTGTAACCTCTCCACTCTGCTATTGAGCCCAAGAGAAACCACAGACAATTTGTGAGGCATGAGTGTGGTGGTGATCCAATAAAACTTTATTTACATGAACATGTATCTGTTCAGATCTGGCCTGCAGACCCTGACTTAGAACCATAATTTATTGTTTCTCATGACTCTGTCGGTTGACTGAGAAGTTCTACTAGTCTTGTTGGGCTCACATTTCACTGCAGGCAACTTATAGTCAGCCAGTGGCTTACCTGGGCCTGGAGAGACAAAGGGGACCCCACTCACATGCCCTGGAGATTTGGTGCCGGCTGCAGCTTGGTCTTTCTTTTGGCATGGTCTCTCAACACTCAGAAGCATCATCTGGGTTTCTTTATGCAGTGGCTGGATTCCAAGAAGGAAAAGGCAGAAGCTGCAAGGCCTCTTGAGGCTTAGACCCCAGAACTTACAACTTTTACCACGTTTTATTGGTCAAACCAAGGCAAATCACAGCCTGGCCAAGTTCTGAGGATGGAGAAGTAGACTCTGCCTCTGGAATCTAGAGGGAGCTGTTCAATATATTCATTATTTTTCAGCCATCCCAGAAATGGCCAGGATACCTTAGCTTTCACATCTCTGCCAGTAGATAGAAATTCACTAGGGTCTCTGAGCACTTTAGTCCCCTTGTCACCAGTGTGAGTCCATGGAAGCCAATTCACTGGTCCTGAAACTAAACTCCCTTTCCCACCCTGTCTATACATTTTTTGATAGCTTTTCTTAGAATCTTAGTCCAGTTATGAAGGTAGTCCAAGGTCGGAAAGGTAATCTTCATTTGAACCCTGGAAAATGAAAAGGAAAAGGCTCTAGGAGTTGGCTGTGTCTGTCGACAAGGGGAAGAGGAATCTTCCTCAGACTGGTTCTTCCATGACCTGTCTTCCTGCTCACGACTGAAACTGCGGGGAACTGAAGATGCTGCGCCGTCCTCTTCCTCCATCCCCACCACGCTCACCTGCGTGTGCGCCTCCACAGTAGGGAGCTTTCAGATTTGCAGCTAGGTCATGAGCGCTTCCCGGCAGGTGTTTCTAACTCTCCACCTTCTCCTGGAAACTTCTCTGAGTGTTTTCACATCTCTGTTTCTCTCCAAATTTGAAATCAGAGTAATCATTTTTTTTTAACAAAAAATTAAAACCCCTCCCTGATCCTGGCCCTCAGATATTTCCTGTGGGATACTGATCTTGTTATTTTTAAATAAAATGTTTTTGGATCTGTCTGCTAACAGATGCATATTTAGCTGTAGGAAGTCTTTGATGTGTAAGCCAGAGGACAAAACATTTACTGATACTGTATATAACACATTTTTATCTTTAAAATAAAGTGCCATGTAAAAATATAGATGAATTAAATAGATATCTCCAGAGGCTAAAAACGTAGCCTCTAAAAGTCTCTCCCTCCTCTGCTTAAACTGTCCTTTTTCAAAGTAGCCACTTTGGAAAGTCCTCCTTCAAATGCAGGAAAATGAAACCTCTCAAGTCACCAAGTCATTTTTCCACAGAGAGTGCAAATGTGGCGATCATTTGCCTTTTAAAAGTGTTGAGGTTTTATGACTTTTTGTTTAAAGCTATTTGTGATTGGAAAGGCTGCGCAAAGAATTCACTTTCAAAGAGCCTACAGTGGTATTATGAGCCATGTGGACCAAGAACACTTGTTCTCTGAAAAGGTTTTAAATCAAAAGCGTTAAGTAGAGTTTAAGCCCCATGTCATTTTAAATTCCAAGCTTTAGACCCATGAAGCATGGATTTTATGATAGAAACGACAACTGACCCTCATCTGTAACAGATACAGAAAACTAACTTTGTGGCTTCCTCAGGAATTCTCTGCAAGCTGGGCTGGCACACAAGGTATGAAAGATGGGAAGGCAGGCGTAAAAATCAACTGGCCAGCGAGTGGCTCCTGGGGTTTACCAGCGGTCCCCTTGATGCTCGGCTTGTGCTCCTGTCTACTTCTGCTGCAAGAAGGGCTTCCTGCCTCCCAGCCTTTTGGTAAATTCTATCCCCTCTTTCACAGCAAACTTTTTAGAATTTATACAATCATCATGAAATGACTAGCAATTGCCATTCATTCAATTCAGTGCATGGCATATGGCCATTCATGCCCCATATGCCATGCACTGGGCAACATTTGATTCCTACGACAACCCTGAGAAGCACAGAGAAGGCTTCATCCAATCGTAAAAACCAAGAAACAGAAATGCACGACGTAAGGAATCTTTTTGAGAGGCTGGGGGAGGGGGAGATCGCAAAGAACAAAGCTGAAATTCAAACCCACGTCTGTCTGCCCTAGAGCGTGAGCTCCGGTCTGTTGCAATAGTCGATCTCCCTAATTATGGTGTAAGCTTCTCAAGTAGAGAGACTCGTTACATAAGTCTATGGTATCTTCCAAGCTAACTGGCACAAACACCCAATAGAAGGAATTTATCTTCTATATTTCCCCCATAAAATCTATATTTTATAAAAATCTATATTTCCCCCATAATTCACAAGTTTATAATATTTATCTCACAAGCTCACATCTTTTGGGAAAACTTTCAGTGCCAACGTGCAAAATATTTTTCTTTGGCTTTCAGTTTCAATTTGATCAAGCTAGCAGGCCATATTTCCGACAAAACTCCAAGGAGGCTGAAACAACACAGGGGGTGAGGGGCTGGTCTCCATGAGAAAGCAAAGGAATGCCCCCAAAATGCATCCATCACACCATGCTTCGGATTACCGCTGTCTCCTTGGACGCGCCCGCGAGGCTCTGTATTTGAGAGGCATGTTAGCATTAAAGCTTGATAAAGTCCTTTTCATCTAACAAATTGCACTGTCACCTCATTAGATATGAAAAATAGAATGCTTTAGGACACTTGGAGATAGTTTTGGTAGAAATAACATTTTTTTCTTTACGAGGGAACTGAAAAATTGCCGCTAATTGCATGGTTAGCCATCACGACAGGCCGCCCAGTCAGTGGGGTCAGGACCAGCAGTCCCGTAGTGTAAACTGTCCTCCATGCTATGAGCATTTCCTCCCCAAAGAGAAACTGTTGTTAAAACCTTAATTGAGAGGTCAGCAGTCTCAGGACAGGCCGGAGATAAGCCACTAGCTATGTGAAGTAATGTCAACTTTGATCCGCCAGGCCTTTTGGCATGGAAAGAAAGCCAGCGATGAGCCAGAGGTCCTCTAATCTTCTTAGAGATAAGCTGAAGCTGTTTTGCTGGGGTCGGGGGGTCCAGCGCAGGGAAAGGGCTTTTCTCTGTGCACTGTGGCCAGGCTTATGAATGAATCAGTTTCAGCCTGACATTCCTGCCAAGCTCTGTAACCACACTCCCAAATGGGGAGGGAACCTACCCTAAGGGTGCTTGTTCCAAGGATGAGTCTATGGGGGTTACCGCCATCGCTTTCTCAGGGGCTGCTTTGGAAGGTGTCCAGTGAATGGCTTCCCCGAAGAAGCCAGGATCAGCCCAGAGCTGGTCAGAATGCCACAAGACAGGAAGCCAGGGAGGGAGGGAGAAAAAAGGGAAGAAGGAAAGAATCAAAGAATTGAGTTGTTCTGAGTCTCTGTGTGATGCCACGTATATGAAAATGGAAACAACGTTACACTGAAAAACATGTCAAATTAAAAGACCATTTGGTGGGGGGGGGGGGCAGGCGATCTTGAAATGTCCAAACATTTACTTAGGGTTAAAAAATTAGTCAAAGCTCAGGACTTACTGCACAGCAAAAGACTGACTTAATAAAAATTAGTGGGTATATAAGCAAGAAAATGATGCTATCTGCTGGGAAAGATGGGTATTCAGAAGTTAGTAAATGCATTGCCTCCCACTGATTAGGAAATGGCCAAAATGATGGATTCTGGGGATTGGAATATTCACACACAGGACACACTGGGACCAACGACTGAAGGGGACTTGAGCACTCTGAGAAGGAAAAAGGACCAGGGTTCTTGTAGGACTTTTTGTGGGACCCTTCTGGTCTTACAATGTTTCTTAAGATGTCATTTTATAAAGTATCAACCAAATGAGGTAGAAATTTTGGGTGCTTTGGGGCGCCTGCATGGCTCAGTGGATTAAGCATGGCTCAGTGGATTAATCCTCAGTGGATAATTAAGTGGATTAATTCAGCTCAGGTCATGATCTCAGGGTCCTGGGATCGAGCCCCGCATTGGGCTCTCTGCTCAGCGGAGAGCCTGCTTCCCCTTTCTCTCTCTCTCTCTGTCTACTTGTGATCTCTGTCAAATAAATAAATAAAATCTAAAAAACAATTTTTTTAAAAAAGAAATTTTGGGTTCTTTGCAAATGCATGAGCCAAGATGCATAACTTCTATTTGTAAAACAGAGCCCAGCAGGTATCCCCGGTCAGAGGAGACAAGGGGGCTCCAGTTCTTGAGTTCAGAAAGAATCCATTCCATCCAGTGAGGGAGCAGAGCTCTGACCCAATCAGGATGCACGTACCCCCTACACCAGCCCAACAAACAGGAGTTGGTGGGCGTGATGTCCCTTTGTAGCGTGGAATGATGGTACTGCTTTCCACCTGTAGAGGGCTGGACCAGACCTCGGAGACATCATCTTGCTTTGGCTTTAAGATTTCCGAGATGTTTTACGGTAGGCAGTGTTGGTGGCCACTGCCCTTTTGGATTTTCAGAACTGGTGTTCAGGAAGATTAAGTGATTTGGCTAAGGTTTAGAAAGGTTACTATACGGCTAACAATGTTTAATGTTTGGCTTATAATATCTCATGAGAGGCAGTAACCAGCTCCGCATCCGGATCTTTGACCATGAGTCAGAAAATATCCTATGGAGATACCATGCCGTGAAACAGCAAAGTTAACTTCCGACCTAAAATTTCACAGTAATGGTAATTTAGAATAAAAAGGAACCTCAGAAGGCAACTCTCATCCAGCCAAGGAATTCCCCACAGATGGGCATCTGGGCCTAGACCCCTGCCTGTAGAGTACTTATACTACGTACGATGTGACCATCACAGATGACCGGGCCTCTCCAGCTGATGGAGCATTGCCAGTTGCTACGGCAGATGGAAAGAGAATGTGGCAAGTTACCCTCTGTCTCCTTGCTCTGTCACTGACATTTCATTGGCCATATCAAGTCGCAAGGTCATGTTTGGTGTCAGAAGGGGTAGGGAAGTGTGAATCCTACCATATTCCAGGAAAAAAAGAGAGGTAGTGAATGTCTGAAAGACCTTTCCAGGGGCACCTGGGTGACTCAGTCATTAAGCATCTGCCTTCGGCTGAGGTCATGATCCCAGGGTCCTAGGGTAGAGCCTCGCACTGGGCTCCCTGCTCCACAGGGAAGCATGCTTCTCCCTCTCCCACTCCCCCTGCTTGTGTTCTCTTTCTTGCTGTGTCTCTCTGTGTCAAATAAATAAATAAAATCTTAAAAAAAAAAAAAAACAACCTTTCTAGTTCTTCTAAACCGACGGTGAGAGGTTTTCAAACCTGGCAACTGATAAGCAGCGTTCAAGTCTGCAGGTCACAGGTTTGAATTTGCTGGTGTCTTTTGTGAAGCACTTAGCCAAAAATGTTTGGCTAGAGAAATGGTATTATCTTTTTTTTTAAAGACTTTATTTATTTATTTGACAGAGATCACAAGTAGGCAGAGAGGCAGGCAGAGAGAGAGGAGGAAGCAGGCTCCCTGCTAAGCAGAGAGCCCAATGCAGGGCTCGATCCCAGGACCCTGGAATCATGACCTGAGCCGAAGGCAGAGGCTTTAACCCACTGAGCCACCCAGGCGCCCGGAGAAATGCTATTATCTTCATGTAGCTCGAGAGAAGCAAGCCATCGTGACACAGGGATTTCTCCTGGAGGAGACATCTTTCAAAATGGACGACAGACCCAGAGAGGACGCTCAGATGGGGACTGTTTCTCCTTCTGGAAGCACTGGGATCATAAAGTATGATAAACACGGTCCTCCTTTCCCCCATTAGCCTCTCAGTCTACCTTTCCCACACGGAGAAGAGAGAGCAGGGGAGAAATGAAAAAGAGAACAGGAAGAGCAGGGAAGGAGCCTGGAAGCAGCTGTAGAGAAGGTTCTTAGATGTGCAGTACTGTGCTTAGAACAAAGAGGCTCCCCCCCAAACCCCAAAATCTTCAGTTCTCCAGAAGACACAGAGTTTCCAAATAAACAAAAGAAACCCTCCTGACTGGTCCCCCTCCTCCGTCTCCATTTCCTGAGCACTCTCCTCAGGGCACGCCAAAAAATGGATCTCTAAGATACTTACTGACAAATTCTAAGCATCCAAAATCCCTGAAAGACGCCAAAGCTACCCATTTTAATATTATTTATCTCCAAAATATGCATTGCCTCATTATTATTATCCATTGGATATATTCCCAAAGGAAAAAAAAATTAATTGCCCACCAGAAATGTTTTGAAATGTTTACATGGGTTTCTTTGTATAAGCACGAAAGTAAGCGTGTGGGAGCCTGTTTATAAGTCAGCAAAGTGTTAGTAAACTCTGGTTTGACACTGATAAGGTTCATATGAAAGTCAGCACTGAAACTGTTGCCTAAATAATAAACAGGATCTCTTGGCTTACGCTCTTTCAAGCATGCCTCACTAGATTAAAATATAGAGATACTATAACCAGAAAAAAAGTGCAAAATGTACAGGAAACATGGCCAAGTTATTACTGTGCTCAGTGAAATCTGTCGGTGAGACCCAGGGCTTCACGGCCTGGGATCTCCTTCGGGTCTACTTCAGGCCGTCATGGAGGCTCAGTCTTCCTCACTGCTAACACAGTGATGACGGTGCTTCTCCTCTAGGGTTTCTGCCCGGATTAAATGACACAAGGCTTGAAAGGGCATCTAGAACAGTCCCAGCATCCAATAAGCCCTCAACAGGTACATTAGTATAAACTGTTATCCAAGGGAGCTTGAGTTTTCTCTAAAGATCAGTTGTCCTGCTGCCTGAGAAGAGTCTTTCTGCCATCACACCTCACCAGGACGAGGCTCGCAGTTCGGGGCTCAGAAGGGCAGGGTGGGATGCAGAAGGCCCCAGACGTTCCCTCATGGTGTGGGGTGTAGTTCTGGGTCTGCTGCTAACTGGGGGGTGGCCTGGGGCAGCACACTGCCAGTCACCTGGCCCTCGGCTTCCACATCCCCAAGTCAAGAAGGCTGATTATATTTTAGACACCATCTGCTCTTAAATGATATCCTCCCAAGAGTCGACCCGGAGAAAAGCAATAAATGTAACACTGTTCTGGCTTCCACAGCGTGGAGAGATGGAGACGGGCCCGCAGGACCCTCCTTCTACCTTTGTTCTACACGCTTCTATGTGCTGGCCGCTGGGCTGGTGCATCACGGATGCCCTGTCCGTCTCCCTCTGTGATGCCCAACATGGCACTCCCCTGCAGCAGGAGATCAATAAGGGGGACATCACGTCTGCTGGGTTCTAGCTCCTGTATGAGAAGAGTCCTGTGCTCCTTCTCCGCGACGCTTGGCCCAAGATTATGGGACAAGCAGCTCTTCGGTCATCGACAAATACTTAGGGAGAACTGATACCGGGCTAAACACAGAAGGAACCACAATAAAAACAACAAACCTGGTTTTTGTCCTCCCAGAGGATGATTCTAGAAGGGAGTGTATGAAAATGGTGTTCGTCTGGCAAGGCTGAGTTTGGGCCAGGCTCTTCTACTGGGCTTATAAATGCAAACACTTCAGGCAACTTTCTTAACCTCTGAGGGTCTGCTTCACCTACATAATAGAAGTAATAACCCACTTTCTACATGGTTATGAGCCTGGATTGAGTCACGTGCTAAAAGGGTCCAGCATAGATCCGGCAACCTGTTGGCATGCAAACAGTGGACGTCCCTTTCCCTTAGCGGCTGAGTGAGAAGAGTGTGGGGCTGTTAGCGGCTTGAGCCTGTATTTGTCTCTATAGCTTAACAATGCCAGTCTGCATTTGGGACTGCCCCGCCCTGACCCAGTTTTAGGAGAAAGGCTGTCCAAGCCCAGTTCTGTCTGTGGTGGGGCCTTAATTACAAGGCTCCTGCGTGAAGGGCTCCCACCAGCTGTCATTACCTCTGGACCAGAGGCTGGCAACGGCAGTGTGGGTCCCTGCTCCGAGCGAGCCGTTGTTCCAGCCCTTTCCTCCATGTGGGGCTCGGATGGAGCCAGGTCTTCTCCAGCCTGAGAGGCTGCTCGGAGCGGTTTCGGGAAAGACAAAGGGCTGGATGTGGTCCCGACCCAGCCTGTGCATCAGGCAACCACTCACCGAGCCGGCGCTCCCAGCCAGCTCCCGGGCTCCGAGATCCCAGGGCTTGGCCAGGCCAGGCCAGACAAAAGAGACAACGTAGCACAACTACCCTCGCGTGGGCGGGTGGCAGCCGGTAGGGGAGGCCGTCCGTCCCTCACTCCATTGTCATGGCTGTATGGCAGGAAAGCATCTCGTTCCCTTCTTTAAGGGCAATAGTTCTTAAAGGAAGAAAGGAACCTGGCATTCTTACGTGCCCGAGTGTGACGCTGCTGCCTGGTAGAGTGTGTTTGTGCAAGAAAGGCCAGACTGGATTACACCTGGCCAGGGAGCATACTCCCTGAGTATGAGGCTCATGCCTCAACGTCGTCCTAATCAGCGCAGTCACACCCTTGTAAATTTCTTTTGCTCCCTGCGAAGGCGCCAAGAAATGGCTTTGTGTTCCCAGGAGCCAAACTGGATTTAAAAAAAAAAAAAAAAAAGGTTCTTTTTCTGCACCATTCTAAACATGTTACGGTAGAATGGCAGACAATATGCAGGGGAGGAGAGAGGGCTCTGAAGCAACACGGCAGAAGCCATTTTGGTTCCATGCAATCGCTTGCTCCCCTCCCCTGCAAATCCCATGCCACGGAACCTTCTCTGCCCTTCCATGTAGGTTTTGTCCACACTTAACCACAGTGGAATTCCTTAGGCTTGTGTCTGTTTTCCCCATTAGCGGGGAGCTCCAGGAGAACCTGCATTAGATGCCTCGTTTGTTTCCATTTTTCTCCTGACACCCCAGCAGGAAACAGCAAAAACCCACGGCTCCATAATGCTTTCTGAGTCCCTGAGACCTGGAAGAGCGCTCCACTGTCGTGTCTTATAAAGTAAGACTGGTTTCCATTTGCTGAGCATCTGCAGGCTAGATGCTTCCATACATTGTCTCCAGTCCTAACGTGACCCCCACTTCAGAGATGAAGAAATGGAGGTTCACTCTTGATCTTTGAAAGGAGTAAGTTCCCAGACGATCTCACATGTGGTAGCCCCATGTCTCTGACCACGTATCTCTACCGCCCACCCCACGTGGGCCGTCCTCATCTGTGGGTCACCACCCACTGGCGGCTCCCAAATTCCTTTGTAAGCCACATCCCCAGGAATCTCTGCTTAAGTTTATGTTTAAACAGTTATGCTGCTAAAGTTTAATGATGAAAAACAATTGTAGCAGATTTCCAGTTAGTCACTAATGACCTATTTGTACCAATTTGCATTTCCATCTGCTCTATAAGGCAGAAAAGGGTGGTGATGTGGACTGTGTTGGGGGAAAGAGATCCCATCGCCCTCCACCCTCTCCTGTGCTGACCATACCCCAGTCCAAAGGGACCCGCCCATATGGATACCCCATTCCTAATTGTGGCAACACACCCATGGACGGCTCTACTTTCCAGAAAATTTGGAGCGCAGAGTTTTTAGGAATCTGGGCTTTGATGAAGGTTGTGATAATCCTCCGCATTGTGATGGGGAAGGACTGAGAACCCCTATTCTACACTAGCACCCCTGGGAGACTTCGACCTCCACCTGCTTAAAGTGGTTTTCGTTTAAAAAGTTCCTCACCACTCAGCCCCATTAGTACCCACCCCCCAACCCATGCTACAAAGAATGATAGAGAATAACTACTTTGCAGAGTGTTTTAATGTACTTGATCAAATCTCCTATGTAAATTTATTCTCAAAATTGCCCTAGAAAGTAGACTGAGAATACATTGACTGTCCCGTTTTATGGATGATAGAATCTGAGCTGTGGGCTTGTTCAACGTGTCTTTATAGTTTTGCAAGCCCAGATTGCTGTGCTGTTTCTATGCTCTAAGGATGCATCCAATAGTCAGGTAGGCATGCAAGGGGCATATCAGTTTCAGCAGGGCGCACTTTTAAATGAACAAGCAACAGTGAAGGAGAGGCCTCAGGCCAGAAGGGAAGTGTACTTTTCCACGGTAAGATGGGCTTCTAGCCGGGAGGCTGCTCATCCCTGGACTTAGTGGGTAAGAATGAGCCACAGGAACTGAGAGTGAGAAGGGAATGACCCCCAAAGGAGAGTCAGGGTGCTGCTACCCTGAGACAGAAAGAGGGTGACGAGCTAAACCAGATGCCCATTGCGGTGCCATGCCCCAGTTCTTAGACTTGACAGTGACCTTGTTTAACTTTGGAGCCAGAAAAGCTAGGATGCAAACCACTACAGAGCCACTTGGCTGGAATCTTGGACCATATGCTTTGCCAAATTTCTACTTCCTCATCCATACAGTGAGAACAAGATTTAGACCGGAGCCAGATATAAGCACCTGGCCAAGTAACTAGCACATAATCAATATTCAATAATCAACAGCCAATCTTACCCTTTAAGACCTGATCATTAAGTAGCAGTGGCCTGGTTCTTTTAGCTGTAAAATCCGTTTAAGCCGGTAGCTCTCAGCTCTCCTATGTCCCCAAGATACCCAAAGAATGTTATGTAACCCAAGGGAAATTGCTTACACTGGCAAGGAGTGATGGGAATGGTCCCCCTTAAGCTATATGTTAGAGTCTCCCAGGGACTTTTTATGGAAATGGTCCCCCTGCTATTCTGGTAACCCAGCTCACCCTCCCACACACCTTGAGAATCATTGATAAGCTATGAAACCAGCTTATTAGAGCATGCCACAGCCAAATTTTCTTTAAATTCTGTCTCCAGCCAAAAATAATTTTAAAGAGGAAAAATATCATTCAGAATCAATGTGTACTCCTCCTCCTGCCCCCCCCCCCCAAACAGCAGAAGGAAGATAATTCACAGTTACTCTCAAGGTTCTAATCATAACCCATCTCCCTTATAACCATCCATGGTGGTTAAGAATGTGCCTGCTATTTTAAGTCCATAATTATTTTTTAATAGTACTATCATTTCTTTCCATTAAGTCTGTGTCAGTGAACTAGAGGTTGGCCAAGAAGAATGAAAATACATGTAGTCAAAAGTTGACTGATAATAGAAGTATGCCTTTTTTTCTTAATCTCTGATACCAAAATGAAAGGGATAAGAGAAACCAGGAAACACAACAAATGACAACTATTAATTTCGTCGTAGTGCGATTTGCATAGTAATGCAGGAAATGTGCTGCTGATTATTGCATTTGCTCTATCATTAGAACCCTGAGAAATGTTCTGAACTTGACTGCATTCTCCACCGGTTAACACTTTTTTGATAACGAAGCCATCTTCATGATATGAATTATCCCATCGGTTCAAATTGGCAACCCTCATTCAGGAGAGTTCGTTTTTTCTAAACCAGTAATCTCTTTTATCCCCATCGGTATACATTGGAAAAAATATATAGAAGTCAATTGTAGCACATTCACATTGGCTTTGGCCCATATATTTTGAAGCACCTGTTTTTACCTATTTGCATTACATTTCATGGAGATAGTGGACTCAGTTCGTCTCAGTCACTGAGAACCCCCATTTCAGGGATTATACCACCTGAGCCCCTCAGATCCTACCTAGGACTGTTCAACCAGTAGGTTTCTAGCAGATGTAAAATTCCATAAAGAGAAGCCTAGCACATAACAGAAGTCAGAGAGGGTAGGTGCTGGAGAAAAAAAAAGAAGAAGAAATATCAAGGAAAGGGACCAAAAGATTGGGAAATATAAGATTTTACTTCATTTAGTCTAACTTTTTGGTTAATTACGTGCTTTTTATACTTCCACTGTACTAACTTTCTTAGTTAACTGGTCTACCCAGAATTCTAGGACCGCTTCTTATAACTTCCTGTCTCTACTTACTTAGTCATTGTGTCTTCCAGGCCCTGTCTTCCAACTTAATTCAACCGCATTGTCAGAGGGCAGTTCAAATCCCAAACCTTCCAGGATGCTGCCCTTGGTCAAGTTCAGCCAATGGATTCACTCTCTCAGCTACTAGGTCAATTTCATCCATTTAATACCATTCGGAACATCTACTCTCATCCTTTTCATTTCTCATGTAATCTCTTCCTAAATATTTTATTTCATTTAACAAATGTTTACAGAAGATCATGTAGGCGTGGGCAGTACAGGAGAAATTAAAACAGGCATTCTGCCATCATGAAGTCTCCTGCTTGGTTTATAGTGGAGGAACATCAAGCAGACATTCAACTATTGTGGAGGGTGTGGGAGTGAAGCTGAGTGGATTAGGGGAGAAAAGGAAGGATAGGGCAATTCTCCCTCAGTGAACAAGCGCCTGAATCAATGTGGACTGGACTGGGAGATAAGTGTCTATCATGTCAGAGATGGCTCTGTTGCATCTCTCCCCATCCCTCCCTACATTTTTTATTGTGGGATTCACAGAGTGGACACACTCTTATTTAGTAAGCATTCTCTAACATGGCTCCTAGAGGCAAGTCAACTATTTCATTTAGTGCTCAACACAAGGAAGGAGTGATTAACTGCCAGACCAGGAGGAAAATGGAGTGTTGGAACCTTTGAAAGAGGAATGTCAGTGTACATCAATGTCCATCACAGTGCTTCCTCGGGCAGTGTTGAAGACGAGAGATTTTTGTCTTAGGGGCTTCTGGGCCCGAACCTGTCATCTGAGTGAGATGCTCCTTTCTGGGGAAGCCTTCCGAGAACAGGTGTTTTGGCCATTCCCTCCCTCAAGGTCTAAGAGTGCCTAACAATAGCTATTGCCTAAAGATTCCCAGGCTCACAACAACCTGAAGACTGGATGGGTCAGATCAACAGTTAAGACAAACCTGGATACTGCTGAGAGTCCAGACGGAGAAGACGTGGGATCACAGTGGTCTCAGGATACTGGAGCCTGGGTGGATTGTTTTGCAACAGAAGAGCAGGGGAGTTACTGGGCTGAGCTCCAAGCTCCCCTCCTACTTCCCTCCTTCCTTTCCACAAAGAGCTTCTTTCAGTAAAAGGAATTCTCACAATTGGATTTGCTGGAATACTTTCTTCACTTGATGCAAGTCCAGGGCATTTCCCCTAAGGACCTCTGGTCATGTCAGAGGTGGCTCAGAGTTGGTGAAAAGAGATTGGAGTTTAGTGGTGAGATACTCATATTATTACATGTTTTCCATTCAGCTGGCCAGGGTCTTATCTTCTCTCTAACTGCACCGCGCTCCAGCATTGGTAAAGGAAGAGCAAAGAGTGTGAGCCACATGCAAATTTCACAAAAGCCTAGGATTCTGAACCTGGACTAAGCTCCTGCAAGATCTATTTTTATGTTTGGGTAAGTAGTACCTCCTAGGACCATTACCGCATCAAAGAGTCATATGAGTTCATGACCCTGATCCAGGTGGTCCTGCCCTGGGGCTTGGAGCCAGCGAGAAGAAGACAACCTGGAAGCACTTCAGAGACAGAGACTCTCAGAAGATCCTCTGGCACTATCTAATTTTCACACCTTTCCCATAATATGGGAGGTTCCAAGAGCAATTCTGCTACTTACAGAAATGAAGGTCAAAATGGGAACTATTCCTATATTGTAAAATATCTTTTGAATAAAATCCCAAAGACAAAGCTCAGCCTTGAACAGAAATCAAGTCTTAAACATGAGCTCAGCAAAACAGCATGGAAATAAATCAATCATCCACGCTACATGTTTCAGTAAATATGCCAACAATAATAAAAATGTAGGTGTGGTCTTCAAAAGCCAGTGCTTCTTATGTTAAATTCCCTGTAGCACTTTTGAATTGAGTTGAATAACAAAGTAGAGCAGTTTGTATATTTATGGGATTCCTCCCTTCAGAAACTTTTTGACTCAAGTAAAATGCATCCCATATGGATGGATGATCGCTCAACTGCATTTCCATAAGGCAGATACTTTCCTTTAACACCATTTTTCAGTTAATGGTTGTTTCAAGGGACAGCTTTCCAGGTTCTCCTCAGTTCTCTCAGACAAGATGTTCTAAGAGGAAAAAAGGGAAAAACTAGAAGAAAATACTTCATCATTATTTATAAACAATAAAACAACTTGAGAAGTCCATTCAATTGCGTCCACCACCTCAAATTCAAATTCAAATGAACTGTTTCCAGGGCTTTTCATTCTCTGACGTTCAGTCGTGAGAGCCACAAATCAAAAGAGACCCCTTGTAAGATGGCAGACAGGGAAGGATGTGAAATTGACGCACGCGCATGCCCACGCACACACACGTGCGTGCACACACACACACATTCTTCAATGATAACACTCTCAGAAACAATTCTTTGAAAAGGAAACAAAACAGCTCTCAGCTAATTTTTCTGCCCTCCCAGCCCTACCTGTGAAAGGATTGTAAATTAAGCTTGAATTCATTCAACAAATACTTACTGGGCATCTGACACATCCTGGGCCCATTCCGGGGCCCTAAGGAGGCAGAACTGATGGCTGTCAGTGGGGAGAGGGAGATTGGAGAGGTGCTCTGGCTCAGGTTTTAGGGAGGGGACTATCAGGGAGATTCCCCAGGAGAACTAATGTCTGAGCTTCACGATAAGTGGGAAGGTGGAGAGAGGGGGGCCACGGGGCCAGGCAGTGGGGCCAGCAGGGCAGACAGGAGAAGAGAAGGCAAGGTACCTTCCCCATCTGCAGCCCCAGGTGGGAAGGGGCCTAGCCAGGAAGGGGCTGGAGAGCCAGGAGGGCCAGACCACTAGGCTTGCAGGGCATACACAGGGATTTGGGCTTCATTCTGAAGGGAGTAAGGCGCCCCCTTGAAGGGTTGTTATTGTGCAGTGACACGGTGACTTCTGGGCTTTCATCAGGGAAGTGATAAGGTCAAGGTTGTGCTTTTTAAAATCATTTGAGCTGTGACTCAGAGACTGGATGAGAGGGGAGCCAGCCCAGAGGCTGGAAGGGCCTTGGCAAGACAGCCTTGCTCAAGTTCTCAGAGCAAAAATACCTCTTTCCTCATCGTGTGGCATCACTAGCTTTCCAGAAACCAAGTGGGACACGTGACAGGATGCCCTCAAAATGGCGCAGTCCTTGGACAGAAACCATAACATGTTTGGCTGACACCTTCAGACCCCCAGCTGTTGCAGGCAACCCTTGGTCACTCTGAAAGTCCCATGAGTCATTGGATATTGGGTAGCTCACAAGAGGTTGCTTTAAATTTGTAGGTTCCAACTTCCTTATCTGTTACAAATGTGAAATATTTGTCTTTTAAATAAAACGGAGTACAAATAATATTTGGAAAATGGTAGGAATTTCAAAACATGCAGTGATATGCCCAGATCTGCACCTCCCTCTACTGTGAGGGACCCCTAATCCCAAGACTCTTCACTGTAAAGGCCTGTAAAATAATAATTAGTCAATGGGGTTTCTTCTTGACCTCTAGGACAGGGGATGGTGTACCAGTTAAGAACTTTGTAGAAACATCCGAGAAACATGGGTTAGACGATCAAGAAGAAAAAGCATTTCCACAGGTCTCAAACCTGTTCTTAATCCTCAAAGTATCAAATTAAGCAGCAGGCCTCCATACATCAAACTGGGATAAGGGATCTGGGAAACTCTTCAGATGTGCATTTTTTTTTAATTTTTATTTTTAACTTCTAAAGGTTAGATGTGAGAATAACATGATGATAACCTCTTTATCTACACCAGGACAGCACAATCCCAGCTAAGGATGAAACGATGCTTACATTGATTAAGAGAAACTAACCAGTCCACACATTTGCCTTAAAAGTTCCCAGATAACCTGAGAAGTGACAAGAAACAGAGACCATAAAGGGAAGTGCCCCAAAGAAAGAATACAGCCCAACCAGCTTTGTCCTGTCCTACAGAGAATTTCTCTTTCATGCTACACAGCATGAAAGCAAAAGGAGAGCAATCTATTCTTCCTAATTCCTTCTAATTCTGTCTGTTTACCAAAAACAAATTCCAGATAGGGTTCTCGGATCCTTTCTTGCATATTTCTCTAAAGATTTAAAACCTTGCACAAACAGACTGTACCAGAAGAAAGTCTCACTTCTTTTAAAAGGATAAATAAGTCTATGGCCATACCATCCTGAATGTACCCGATCTTGTCTAAAAGGATAAATAAGATTTGATTTAAAATTTTAAATGGTAGATAAAGATAAAAAGGAAAAATAAGAAGGAATGATAGATAACCAGAGGCCTTTGTAGCTACCATGGGCCCTGGAACTGTATTTTTGCTTAGAATATCAAATATTTTTAAATACATATTTGCTCTTAACTCCCAGAAGAAATACTTTACTATTTAATTTTATAAAATTAAGAAAAAAACTTATTTTTACCTCAAATAAACCTGGAATGATTTATCTTTGCAGAAAATAAATGGTAGTTGGACCACAGGAACATCTCACCTTTCTGTGAGTATCACAGGTTATCTGCCTTGGAGACTCACATGGATTCTTCCAGGGTCATTCTTATAGATCCCGAGACGTACCATGAAGTCAACTGATGAGCGTAAAAGTTGGAAGCTTATTCAGGTTGGTCCTTATTCAGGACCTTTGATATTTTAAATAATACCTGGCACCAGCCAACCACCCAACACACTTCTCTGTCATAGAGAACACCTGTCATTCTGTTGTCCTCCAGACTCCAGTGATCTTTCTTTTGTTGACACTATTACAGTTTGCCTTTGGGAAATGACTTCCTGCACCATCAGTCCACGTGGTTCAGTGGAGCCGACTCTAGCCATGCATGTGGAGGAGGCCACTGACTCAAGCCAGCCAACAAGAGGATCACATTCTTCTGGCACAGTATTGGGTTCAGGGATAAGGGATTTGACAGTCAGAGCTAATGAGAGTCGATGGCACTTGCTGAGAGACATTCAGTGCCTCCTATTTCTATTGGACTCAAATCCAGCCCAAAGTGAGGCTTGGGTGGGCCATCTTTCCATTTTAAGGTGAGAATCTGCTGAGAATGGAACTTACATTATACCAAGGGCATAAGTGAGAGAGAGAGGAAGAAAGAAACTGGGTCTTAGGGACAACATTTGAGCTTGTGGATCAGATTTCATGTGAAATGACATATCCCTGGACTTCTCAGTCATGTGGATCCATCATTTTCCTTTCCAGCCTCAAGCCAATCCGAGTCCAATTTTGCACCATTTGCAACAAAAGGAGTCCTAATTGATACAATTGTATATAGAAGGAGGAACTGATGATGATACAACTTTGGGCAAGATAACATTGGAGATGACTGGAAATAACTCAGCCATGCTGCCGAGTAGGGCTTATTCTCTTCCTAATACCATCTTAACATGGCAGACCCTTTTTTGGTGTCTGCAGTGCTCCTGAATAAATGAAACTTCTAACATTTTTTTTAAAGTAATAATCCTAAAATAAAATATTAAATCCATAAAGTGAGATAAAAATGGAGGTTCAGGTTTAAGGAAACAAAATGAGAACAGTAACAATTTATTATGAGACTAATAGCACAGAATAGATACTGTTTAAAATCACATTCCTATGAAGTTTCAAGTCCAGTAATGGTGGGATAACTTTTATTGTAGCTACTCTGGACAAAATATAAAAAGCAACTATTTAAAGTTGCTAGAAGGCAACTTAAATCAGGAAGAACAGGGAGAGATTTAACCTTGAAAGTTGGAGGTGCACTAGGTAAGAGCTATGCTTAGATGACTTTTTCCTTGAGGAAGCAAACTCTTCAGTCCACAGAGTACAGAGTGGCCAAAGCTCAAGCAGAAAACCACAAACTTACTGGCTTGAGGTGTTTGAAGATGGAATTTTCAGCTGAAGGAGCATCTGAAAATTAAGGAAGCCCTAGTGAAGAGCCCCCAAATATGTATATATTATTTTCCCATATCCGTGGTGCCCCTGAACTGCACATGGATAGAAATACTTCAAGGATTATCAGAAAGAAACAGCTAGAAGCCTAAAAAGGCTGAGCAGAGATTTCAGCTGCCAACCATAGCAGGGTAAACAGAATGTTGAGCTTGGATCCTGACAATTTACAGAGTCTTGGCAAATACCTCATGTTTTTCATTGAAATCCCAGAAAGATGATTCTTAGGGATAAAGACTACATCTTAGAACTAAAGATTTGCCCTCAGACAAAGGGCAAAATCAAAGCATAACCACCTTAAAAAGTGTAAAACCAAACCTTCACAAGTCCAAGATGATTACCCAGTAATTTAACTCCTTATGAGTATAAAACTCCACACTCTTCAAAGGAAGATAACAGAATCTCAGGTCTCTACACTATATCACCCACAATGTCCAGGCTACAATGAGAACAAAACAAGGCAAAACTAAAGGTGAAAAGAAAGGAAAATGTAACCTAAACCCAGAAGTCAAAATAGTCATTGAAATGGATCCCAATTTGACACAAATGTTGGAATTAGTAGATGATGATTTTAAAGTGTCTAGTAAAAATATGTTTAAGGACTTCTAAAAAACACACAGTCTTAGTAAAAAGGTGGGGAATCTCAGCAGAGAAATAGAAGCAAATAAAAATCCTGGAATCTAAAATACAATATATTAAATGAAAATACAAGAAATGCTAAAGAAAGTTCTTTAAGCAAACAATAACAAAGAAAAGACAATAGATGAAACTTGGAACTGCAAAATGAAATGAAGAATACCAGAAATGGTAAACATGAACTAAAATCTGAATTCATATTACTGCTATAGAGGTTTGAAATAATCAAGTTAAATACAGAGTTTTTAAAAAAATCACAAAGATGGAAAAACAATGAAAGAAGTTAATAAATATAGAAGTCAGAAAAAAAAAAAACATCCAACATAAAAATAATTGGTGAAGGGCACCTGGGTGGCTCAGTGGATTAAGCTGCTGCCTTCGGCTCAGGTCATGATCTCAGGGTCCTGGGATCGAGTCGCGCGTCGGGCTCTCTGCTCAGCGGGGAGTCTGCTTCTCTCTCTCTCTCTCTGCCTGCCTCTCTGCCTACTTGTGATCTCTCTCTCTCTGTCAAATAAATAAATAAATAAATATCTTTAAAAAAAAATTGGTGACCCCCATGACGATACAAAGGAAGCTAAAGATGTGTTTAGATATAGAGCAGATGACAATATACCAATTAAGAAAGACCCAGATCCTCTGACTGAAAGAGCATACAATATTCCAGGAAAATGTGAAAGAAGATGCTTAAATTAAGACATACCCTTTTTGAATTATTAAACTTAAAGGACAAAGAAATAATTCTTCAAGCAAAAAGGCAGGTTAAAAAAAAGTCCCTGTGAATGTGGGGGAGAATCAAGTTAGCCTCAGAATTCTTAGAAAAATTCAAAGCCAGAAGACATTGGCACAATGGCAAATACCAAAGGAAAGAAAGTATGTGCCAAGAAATTTTTACCAATCTAAGATATCATCCAAGTATAAAAGCAACTGAGACAATCTCAAACATGAAAACCCATTGGGTATATGGTCATAATGAACAACTTTGAAAAAGCTGCTTGACACAAAATCCAGCCAATTATATGATAAATTGAAAGAGTGCATCAGGAATGGAGAACCATATTAAAATGACCGGTAGTGGACACTGAATTCATTTTTATGTCAAAGCAGCACCAAACGACTACAGGAATTGAAATGATAAAGGTAAATGTTATGAATCTGGTAGAAAGAGGTGAGGCAGAAGTGTAATACTGCTAACGTTTGATCCTATCGGTGGGAAATCAGTGACTATTGATTATGACTGAAACAAATAGTTAAACAAGGAAGATGCAATGACTCCAGTTTTTGAGAATTCCCGCATCACTATTTCATTATAATGTAAGTGGAGCTGCCCACTGTGATGTGGGCCATCCGAGTGGGGAAGCTGGTCTGAGCATGAAGCAAACTAGAAAGAAGAGCAAGAGCCACGGGTGAAGGGAAAGATGAGACCTGGTCATCTCACTGTCGTTCCTGGATCCAGCTCCATCGAGAATAACACTTTCTCCTTGGACTTTCCAGTTACACGAGCCAATAAATTCTTTTCTTGTCACCTAAAAATTACATTTTTAGCTTTAAAGAATTCTTTTAGAAAAAAATCTTTCACAGGGTGCAGAAATCCCTGTAGTTCCAACAAATATTCTGTTTCAATTCAGATGTTTTAAAATTATACTCAAAGTTAAATCTAAGCACTTGTCATTAAAAGAATATGTACAGATTAAATCCGTCTTTATAAAGGATTTCTACCCAGCCATCTAATATGTCTGTCCATAAGTATGTATGTGTACAGGGAAGAAATGATGTTCAATTTATATTAAGAATATTTGTTTCTGAGGGTAGGATTTCATGTGTGTTTTCTTAACTTTCATCTTTGTACTATTCTGCATGGACTGTACAAGTTTTTGCTTAATATGAGCACATACCCCATTTAGTATATTAATCATATGATTTTTAAAAGAGGGCAGGAGGCAAGAAAGAGATTCAGAGGTCATAACACCAGCCTATTCATTTGAAGTGACGGGAATAGAATGGTTGTTATTTTCTTCACTTATTTTGTTTTAGAAATCTCCAAAAATGAAAAAAAAAAAAAAAAGCAAATAAACCAATAAAGAAAACATCAGGAATGAACAACAGCAGCATGAAGCTGGAATTCAGATATGTCACGGGTGGAGGGAATCCACCCCCAATCTAAATCATTCAGCCCAACGTCCTGTGACACAGCTGAGCAAACAGGACCCAGAGAGGCAACAACCCCCTGCCGCGTAGGGGGGCATTGCTGGTTCTGGAGCTCTGATCCGCTAACCACCAGCCTCATGCCCTTTACATGCTCTTCATAAAACAAGAGTTAATTATATTTTTCTACAGACTTCCAATGGATAAAGGTGGATGTGAAGTGCCCATATTGTGCTTAGGGTGTGTGTGTGTGTGTGTGTGTGTGTGTGTGTGTGTGTGTGTGTGTGTGTTATTTTTTAAATGTGTTTGGAACATGGTTGAAAGCTTTCTGACAGAGCCCTGATTGTCTGAGGGGAGGCAGCGCTAGCAAAATCAGAAGAATGTGTAACATAAAAATGAGGTGAAAAGGGGCTATTGTTCCTATAACTAATCTTTATGTTGAATCTCTTCTAGCAAAAGGGCGGATATAGCATCAGTTTCGGCTCTATCAAAAAGGCCTGATGTTTTTGTGAGTGGTCCAAAAACTACACAGGTTATAGAAACCCTACCTGTGACCTGGTCACATAGAACATGTCCTCTACAGTTCCTAGAAGCCAGCAGATCTCCTGGAAGCCAGTTCTCCTACTGGTATGAAGAGAATGGCTAATACGAGGAGATGGTAATAACACACACACACACACACACACACACACACACACACACACACACTTTGAACACCTAAAGCCAAGAACCACAACCAACCACCAGCTTCAAAAACTCAGGAGTTAGACCATACCATTACTAAAGAAGAGAGAAAAGACATCAGTATTTTAGATTTAAAATATTGGAGGGGTATAGTTTCTATTTGGCATTTCTACAGTCTAGAAAAGCTATTTATCCCAGCCAGCCTTCTACGGGGACATTTTGTCTGCCACATGGGCTTTATCTCCAAGGGTGCCAGCTTCTGAAATCAAACAGGAGGGGAGAATGTCAGTCAAGTTCAGAACAATAGCATGCTGAACACAGACAGAAAAGACTCTGGTGGCTGGCTCTGAGGAAGTTGAGATAAATCCTGACACCCCTCTCCCAGATGCCTTTGGATGACGAACCGAGGCTCCAAACACCACCACACCACCTAAGTCTCTAGAACTGGCTCAGCACAACTGAGAGAGGGCTTGGTTTTTCTTGGCAGAGGGGGCGTTCTTTGCCTGCCTTCTTTGGGGTGCTGCTTATTTCTTCCAGGAGGGAGTGACTTTCCCTCATAACGTTCCTATTTTAGAAAATGCCTTGTCCAGGAGAGTTATCTGAGAGCAAAAAGAAGTGCAGATAAAGAAAGTAAAGGTCAGAGGTGGCTGGGATGAAGACATAGGATAGATGAGCTCTGGAGAGCAGTAAAGAACACTGATGTGGAACATCTTCATATTATCAGAGCTTAGCGACCTGTTGGGCACTGTGCCAAATGCTTATCCTGTGTTACCTATGAGTCCTCATGGACACCTTAAGAGGTAGATACTCTAATTATCCCCATTTTACAGATGAGGAAATTGAGGCTTGAAAGAATTAGGGAGTTTACCCAAAGACGCAACACTAGTGAAGAGAGGACCGGAGCCGGATGCTGCAGACTGAGTGCTTGTGTCCTCCCACCAGATTCATATGTTGAAATCCTAAAGTTCAGTGTGATGGCATTAGGAGTTGGGGCCTTTGGGAGGTGATTAGACCATGAGGGTGGTCTCCCAAGTAGGATCAGTGCCCTGATCGAAGGAACCCTAGAGAAATCCCTCACTGCTTCTGCCATGTGAGGACACAGCAAAAAGATAGCCATTTCTGAGCCAGGAAACAGGCCCTCACGAAACACCAAATCTGCCAGCACCCTGATCTTGGACTTGCAGCCTCAAGAATGTGAGAATTAAATGGGGGCGCCTGGGTGGCTCAGTGGGTTAAAGCCTCTGCCTTCGGCTCAGGTCATGATCCCAGCGTCCTGGGATCAAGCCCCACGTCAGGCTCTCTACTCAGCAGGGAGCCTGCTTCCTCCTCTCTCTCCCTGCCTGCCTCTCTGACTAGTTGCAATCTCTGTCTATCAAATAAATAAATTAATTAATTAAAAAAAAAGAATGTGAGAAATAAATGTCTGTTGTTTAAGCTCCCCCCAATCTGTGGCTATTAGCCTTCACCTTTCCCCTTCCCCCTGACCATACTCCCTCTCCCTCACCCCAAAACAAAAGCCCTCCCCCTTAGGAAGGATCTCCTGTCAATCACCCATATCTTACAATCATATGCTTGGAGACAATAAGGGGATTCACGACCTCTTCCAGGAGATAAACCTCTCAGAAATTCTCTCACATGGTCAAAAATGATGTTGCTATCCCCAATAGGGAGTTTCCAGTATGGATGGAGTCACTGAGGTGGGAAGGCAAACTCGGCCTAGATGTGATCTATGTTCCCGAGAGCAGTGAGGGATGAGGTGGGCATTATACAACTTTATCTCACCGGTGAGGCAAGTAACGTCTGATGGTGCTGGCCAGGAGCGGTGGTTCCACAGGCATGAAAGCCCATGTTAGCCCTATCAGCATCCGCGCTGCCCTGGTGGGGGCAGGGCGGGGCAGTGCTGCAGGGAACGGCAGAGGGCGTTCCCATGCCGAGTTTCCTTCCTCAACTTATAAAATGAGAACATTGGACCAACAAATGCCTAAGGAGTGTTCAAGATCCACGATGTTGTAATATCTACGGGAAAGCCATAAGGACTCCATCTTCAAAAACCTTCACATTTAATGTGGCATTTTTCATGCATCAGATTGGCAAAGACTGAGTTTTGAAACACACTGAGCTTAAGAAGGGATAATGAAACAGGTGCTCTTGGCCCTCTGGTGGGTGAGTAAACTGGCTTGATCTGTTTGGCTATCTATAAAAAACAGCGATAACAACAAATGGCAATCATAGTAAATTACAATGCATGTACCCATTGGACACTGATAAACCACATTGAGGAGATTCTCCTATGAGATAAATCTTACAGGGAAGGTAAACAACAATGCTGTCTGTTGTAATAGAAAGCTAGCAATGAACTGTATGCCCTTGGGTGAGGGTTGATACATTAAATCATGCTACGTCTCATTTTGAACACTACACAGTCATTAAAAAGAATAAGGTAGGTGAATGCGTGCCTTAAGGAAAGATCTCCAAAATAAACTATTAAGGAAAAGGTGGAGAACAGTACAGTGTGTTCCCGTTGGATCTGGCTATATGGTTTGAAGTTGTGTGTGTGTGTGTGTGTGTGTGTGTGTGTGTGTGTATGTGTATTGACCTGCTCTGGAATGATTCACTTGAAAGAGGATTGTTAACAGTGGTTGCCATGGGGAGGGGACTTGGGGACCCAGGATGAAAGGAAGAGTTATTTTTTATGGCAGAGCTTTTTATACTCTATATATTTTGCTTTGTACATGAAACTACTTTTTCATAAAAAAACTGGTTCAAAAAATGTTTTTCAGTCTTTCAGAGGTCAAGACAAAGACATAAAAATGTATCAGAGAAATTATGTCAACTATACTATATAAAACATTACCCATCCATGATAGAATTAATATGTCAACTGCATTACATATATATATATATATGTTTTATATATGTCACACATAATAATTGAAGAATTTCTTGGCCCAGTTGGTTGTAAGGAGCAAGTTCATGAAATTCCATTCACTAGTCTCCCAGTTTGGAGACGTAGCTTCTTTCTCCCATCACCACACACTTGGCCAGCCATCTTACACAGTGGACTCTCCAAGATGAAAGACGGTGCTTTCCCCCCTCTCATCCAATGGCCAAAACTCTCTTCCACATCCCCAAGAAGTGAAATGGGTACATTCAGCATCCATCCCTGCCTGAGGCCAGAGGACATGGGCAGAAAGGCTTCATTGTAAGGCACATTGCCGGCAAATCAGCCAACTCTTGTTGGCCATGACCTGAAATCTCCAGCATACACACAAAACAATAAAACATCCCTGATTCACGTTTATTAAATGTTCTCAAGCCCTGAGAGAAAGAGTCAAAAATAGCTAAGAGTTTTGAAACCCTTTAGGAAAAGGCACTCTTTGGCATACTTGTTTTTTCAGCATTCAATGAACAAAAAGGTTCACTGTTTCGACCACCAAGAGAACAGCCAAGTTTTTAGAAATGCAGTCACACTTTTGGCTGACATAAGGAGATTTTCCAACTGGGCTTTCATACGCATACTTACGGGTGGTCTGTCCTACCTACCACAGGCTTTCCTGTGCCAACAATTTTGTTTGTAAATCTAAGTGTAATAACAAAGCTTGTATACTCATTGAAAGCTAGATGTTCAAGCCTTTTTGTGAAAGGGGGAAGACAAAGGTGCATTTAGATGTCTCCACTGGGAAGAAAACCTTGATTCTTTGAGAGATGTAGAAGTCAGCTTAAACAGATCTCTTACATCTTTATGGAGAAGTGTAGCCGACTCACAATTCCTTCTAGAGAAACTCGAGATTGATTTATTTCCAGTGGGCAGATTAAAATACACAGTGTTTTCATGTGGATGACGGGACTTCATAAATTTGTCACTGCCTGGCCATGTGCAGGCTTTGATCCTTTCAGTTGGGTCTTGTTTTGAGCCCGGAGCATTGAGCCGCCTGGGTGTGATACATATGTCTTTGCATCTATCCCTCCTGCATGTTGAATTTGGCCATCCTCATCAGAAAGCAAGAGATGGGGCCAGCTCTCACCCTGCAAGGGTGAGCCATTTCTATTTACAAGTGAAGCTGCTCAGAAGACCCCAGATCAAATGGCCCCTGTCTGAAAGGGAAAGGTAGTCTGGCTACTGTGTCTGCCTTCTTCTTAATCACTAGGGTGTATTCTGCTGTTTCTCCTGGCCGATCATCATTCCTTTTCTCCAACCCTATGCCCTCAGCGCTCCATTTCAAGAGGATCCTCCAGGAGACAAATACTCTTCAATCCAATCCATGCAACTCACTGAAGAGCAACAGATAACTCCTGAGCTTGCTAAGGGCCAGGTGCCGGACTGGTATCAGGAATGGAAGAGAAGGAGATACAGCCCCTGCCTTCAAAATGCTCATCATCTAGCAAGGAAGACAGACTACCTAACCACAAAGTGGGCGACATGCAGATAGAGACATGTCTTGTGGACCTGTGACAGCCGCAGTGGGTCTGTGGGTGCTGAAGGAAGGCAGGCCAATCATGGTGAGCTTCCTGTGGAGGTGGCCGTGAGGTGGTTCTTAGAAGATGTGTAGGATGTGGCCAAGGAGCGATGTTAGGGAAGAGCCTCCTCAGGCAAAAGGGAGAGAATGAGCAAAGGCACAGATGTGAGAAGTAGCACAGAAAAGTAGAAGGTGTTTGTGTGGCTAGAGAGCGGGGTTCAAGACGGGGGAGGGCAAGGGGTAATGGTTGTATTTCATGGCATGGACTGGCCTCTTCATCAAGTCCTAAAAATAATAACGATGATACTTGGAGTTTTATTCCATTTTATAGATGAAGAATCTGGGGGTCCACAAAAGTTATAATTGGCTCAAGGTTCTCCAGCTAGGACTCAGCAACCAGTGCTCTAACCCAGGTCCAGGGGATGCTAAAGTCCTTGTTCTTGACTGCTAAATACAGGTTTAAAAAAAGTCCGGGGTGGGGGGCATGATAGAAACTCTCCAGTAATCACAAGATAATTGGAGAGACAAAGTCCCTGCTTTCTAGAAGTTGTGAGGCTACAGAAATGATCACAGTGCCAAGCAACCACTTGGCTGGCATGGTGGTGGTGTTCAGTGAAGGAGGCAGTGGAGTCCCCAAGAAAGGAGCCCATGACAAGAGATGTACCAGGACGTACTGGCGCCCAGAGAAGGTCCCCCAAGGGAGGGCCAGCACCCACCTGCAATGGCCACACAGCGGTTAAATGTCATGGCGCCCACGAACAGAAGCAGGACAACAACACACTCATCGCCAGAACAGTGGACAAGAAGCGGGGAGGAGGACCTGGGCAGGAGTGAGAGACAATGTGCCCTCTCTCCGGTAAGGACACTGGGTCTCATATTTGGTGAGAAAGCACATCAGGGAATCCAATCGCCGGCGAAATACTTTGAGTAAGAACCCACTACCTCACCTACTCGGCAACTCTTTTACTGATCACCTACTGAGTTCCAAGCACGTTGTGAGGCCCTCGTGATGCAGGTGTGGTCGACCCATCACCTCTGCCCCTCTAGAGCTCATGTCATCATGGTGGGGACAAATAAACAAACAAATGGTTACACAATGTAACATCCTTGGATATTGGCTATTAAGATAAAGGTCCATGTCATGACGAAAAATGTAGCAGGATAAGAGCTAGAAAATAACGGAAGAAGACTAGCAGACTATTTAAATAGGGTCGTTCAGGAAAACCTGCCTGAGAAGAGAGAAAATATCTGTAAAGTTTATTTTGAAGTGTATGTCAATTGTACATATACCAGAAAGACTGAATGGATAAATACCACCACGCCGATGGTGACTATTGCCCTGCCTGGAGAGACATAAAACTGACTTTGATTTTCACATGTGTATCTCTTTATATTTTCCAAATGTTCCATAATGCATATTGTTTGGCTTTTGTATTTAGAAAAATAAATAAGGCACATCGCTCTCGAAAATAAAGCAGAGAATAAGTGATCTAGGGCCATTCACGGGTGGTAAGAAATTTCTCTGCAGGCTGAGAGGCCGGTGACTTAGAAATGTTCCACAAATTCATTTTAAAATCCTCTTAAGGTAAGCTATCTCTAACCACATTTCAAAAGCACCTGGAGCTATTATTTTAGGTCTTCTCGATATGTCAAATAAGGTTCCGCTAGCCACAATTCAATATATTAAAAAGAACATGAATACATAAGAGAAAGCAAAACAAGACTTTCTAAATCTGGAGTTTGGGGGGACTCTAGGGAGTCGTGTGGTCTCAGCAACCCTATTAACTGTGCACAGAGATCTTCAAGGACCAAGTAAGGCACTACTTCCCCTGGAGATGAGGGGACATTCAGGAGCATCCAGACACGGCCCCACGTCTGCTGGAGGGAAGTGTGGTGGCCACCCCAGCCCTTGTCCCCTTTCTCAAGGTGTCCCGTCCCATGAGCTTCCGTGGCGGCAGGATGGGGGTTAACACACAAGAACCATTTTAACAGGAGGTGAACCCCACAAAACCTGACACAGAAACACAAGACGAGACTCATGCACTCCGTGAGGTGCTCTGAAGGGTCGTGGCTTTACCCAGGAGGGCAAATGAGAGCCACAGGCTTCTACACTCCACCTTCCCGGGACCTGAGCAGACAGCAGTAATCGAACCCGATGCTTTCTGGCCAGCACAGATTCTTCCATAGAACCCTTCATTCCAGGTGGGCTGATGGCCCACCACTGGCCTGTGAGTAGAAACCAACCTGACCCAGGACAGGCAGACTCCCCCAAAACGAAACAAAACAAAACCCCTTCACTGATGTCCCCACCCAGGTCTACCGATGGATTGCCAAGTCTTACCTAAGATATTTTAAATGGCTGCTGGTTCCACCTCAAGACTGCCGAATCGCACGGTTTGCTGCGGACCCAAGGAAATGAGCGCTGTGCTCCACTCCTCTTGGGGATCTCGTCTCACTGCTAACCACCTCCCCTTTTTGTCCCACCTCCATCACCCCATACCCTTTATTTCCCAAAAGAGCAGGGCCTCTGTATGTCCTATGCACAGGCTTCAGGATCCATGACACTTTGTGTATGTCTTTTTTTTTCTTTTTTAAAAAGATTTTACTTATTTATTTGTCAGAGAGAGGAGGGACACACAAGTGGGGGAGATCAGTAGGTAGAGGGAGAAGCAGGCTCCTCGCTGAGCAGGGAGCCCAATGGGGGACTCAATCCCAGGACCCTGGGATCATGACCTGAGCCAAAGGCAGATGCTTAACCGACTGAGGCACCTAGGCATCCCTTGTGTATGTCTTTTTAACCTCTTTTTTTCTCAACACCACCTCTCCTGAGCATCTCCAGGATCCAGGGCCTTGTCAAGACCATAGGAGACATTCAAGCAACCTCAACACAATTAATTCAAAGACAGAGCCACGTCCACTCCTCTAAGTGATCAGCCTGGATAAAGAGGAAGGTTACCCCACGGAGCCCTCTGTTGTTTTCCTAGGCTCCTTCCAAATCCCCATGGGAGACATGGGGTCTCTGCCTGGTACCGGGTGCCTTGAACAGGACTTAGGGCCCCTTTGATACACGGGAGGTGTGGTGACCCTCAGCACATAGGGTTACCGTCTCTGACCGCATTTCTCCTGGAAACAACCCACGTTGGAAACGCCCTGCGGTCCAAGACTGAAACGAAGCGTCCTCACGGCCAGGCCTGGGGGAGTCATCTGCACGCAGGAGACATTAAAATAAATAGTCACTCCAGCAAGACCCAACTTGACAGGAAGCCTGCATAGCATCCAAGGGCCCTGGAACGCTCACCACTTCAAAAGAAGAGTCATTGCCAGAAATCTGCAAAGGGGCAAAGGCCTCCAGGCCACTTGCTCTGCAAGTGCCGCGCGGGGAGCAGCGGCCCTGACCGCCCAGTACCCCGACGACCGCCCAGCACCCCGACGCCGAGCAGACGTGTTACCACAGCCCCTTCCCGGCTCCTGGGGGGTGAGGGCCGCCCGCCGGCCAGCACCGCGCCTCCAGGCCAATTAGCGTCATCCGTGCCTTCTGGTAGGAGGACATCCTGTTTATTTTGAACCCGGCTTGCTTGTGGCCGGTGGGATGGGGGAGACCTACTTATCATTTCCAGGCACTTCTCCACTCCACCCCACCACAGCTCTTGAACCGTCTTGTCTGGCCTCTGGAAGGCTGAGTTCTCCAGCCACGCTCGCAGGCTGGCTCACGTGGGGGCTTCCGTTGCACCACGGCCGGTCCCCTACACAGCTCCAGGCTCTGCTGGTGTCTCCCAGATCTGGTTCCCCCATGCCTCCTGCTAGAGACGAGATCAGGACTGTCCCGGTGAGTTGACTTGAGCAGCAAATCAAATTCCACCAGAGTGAAGGCTAACATGCAGTCTTACTCCATTACTTCGCAGACATTTTTAAAAATACTGGAGAGTATCCCCCCTTCGCACACTACTCATGTTCCTTGCTCTTTCCCACACACACGCACACACACACGCACACACACACCCCTTACTTTGCTTTCTCTTAGAACAGATTCTCAACCTCAGCACGACTCACGCTGGGGTCACGATACCACCGTTCTTTGCGGCGGGGGCCGTCCTGCACCTGTGGGATGTTCTGCCGCATCCCCCGTCTCTGCTGCATGAGATGCCGGCGTCACCCCACGAAAATGCCTCCGGGCAACCCTCAAGGAGCAAAATCGCACCCCCCCACTTTGCAACCCCCTGTTTCCTCAAACTTAAAAGATTCATACGGAACACGATTTCTAGCCTCTCGTGGAGCCCAGAGATGCTAGAAACTGGATAAGAAAGTTCCCTTTTTTTATGATCTGTGTCTGGGATTAGAGCATCAAAAAGTTTAAGTAGTTGGGACAAAGTCCAAGAGTCCATCTGAACAGAAGCCTTGTCAGGAGGAGTCAGCCTGTCCTTCCTGACATTGAGGGGCTTCCATGGACAGCACAGTGGGGGGGCACTGTCAACTCTCCGCCGCCCTCCACCGTGTCGGATGAGCTTAGCGGAGCAGGCCTTGGGGACGGGAAAATGGCAGGATCGCCCCGGCACCTCCGCTCTGTCTCCATCAGGGTCAGCTTGGCCTCAGCCAGCCTCCTCCATTATGCCAGAACAGGAATCGAAAGGGACAGAATTTTTGCCAAACCAAACATTTTTATCAGAAGACAGAGGAAGCAAAGGACAGCTCGCGGATGGGGGTGCCGCTGCCACGTGCCTGCTCCCCTCGGCCCCCCGAGCCCCTGCAGACCTCGCTGTCCCTCGGCACCCTACACCGGGGTCACTGGCCTGTTGTCTGCCTCTCTCCCTAGACCATGGCCTGCCTCAGGGCGAAGGCCGCATCCCTCCTTGAGCGTGGCATGGAGCTTGGCCCACGCTGGTGTTTTACTACTGGCAGATGTGTACGTGATGCTCGCCTGTACCGGGTTCTGAGCACTAAACCCTTTATGTCCGCCGCCCGCTCCCAGTGTCCCCCCAGCTCTAACAGGCAGATTCCCGGTCATCCTCATTTTGCGGGAGTGGGGAGGGAGATGCAGGGAAGAAACATGGTCCAAGTCTCCCAGCCGTGGCAGAGACGGAGCCAAGCCTGGGGCCCAGGCTGCGCAGACAAAGCCTCCTAATACCTGAACATGGCCAGGCACTTGATACTTGATGAACTAATAGATGAAAGACAAACTTAACGTGCCCCCACCCCAGGGATCTTGCCAATCTGAGAATGTTTGCTGCACGGTGGTGCCTGCTGGGAGGGCTGAGCCTCTCGTCAGAGGGAAATTTAGGGCACGGAGATGCTATCTCACCTCCCCTCACTGTGCTGAACACCCCCGAGGGGAAACTGGAAAGTTTCCTCTGCAGCTTGGCAGTTCTTCCGGCCTGGGAAGGAACAGTCCCTCCGCTTCGGGCCGCCCCCTTCGCGGTCACCTCCACCACGGTGCCCACCTGCGTGGGGATGGGGGGCGCGCTCGGCTGTGACCTGGGGAGAGTTAAAGCAGAAACTGGAGAGCCAACAACTCGGGCCAGGGCCTGGTTGGTTTATTTGGGCAAACGTTTGCTGACGACAACGCTGCCACTGGCGGGGCCGGAAACTGCTTCGGCCAAGCGTGGCCCTTGCCTTCCGGTCCCCCCGGGGTAGCAACGGAGGGTCACAAACCCAGGGAAAGCTAATACAGACCACGTCCCGGCAAAGGTCACAAGCGGGGTCCAAACAGCTCCACAAAACAGGGGGCAAGTGGTTCACTGTGCCCTGAGAGACCGGGAACTGCCTGGGAGAGGGGGCAGGGTGCCACCTGGGCCTGAGGAAGTGACCGAAGAGGGAGAGGCCCCGTGGGACGAGGCCAGGCAAAGAAGGACCACGCGGCGGTGGCTGGAGGCGACGTCACAGGAAGGTGCTGGGCTCTGGTGGGCAGCGAAGCTGAAAGCGAGACTGGGACCAGACCACCAGCCCTCACGCTTCTCCCTCCATGGGAAAATTCTGCCCACTTGGTTCAAAGAACAACAAGCCATGAGTATTCTCTCCTTCTAGTTTAGATCCCACTGGAAGTAGAGCCCGAGAAAGAAGTATTTCGGTGCAAGTTGTTTATCTGGGAGGGAATCCAAGGAAGCGTGAGGAGGCTGTGGGGGACAGAGGCAGCGAAGGGCAGGGGGCCAGGGCAGGGCGTGTTAACGAGCAGGTGGCGGCCACGGGCGGCCGGGCCTCTGTCCCATGGGCAGGCACGTGCTGGGACTGACCCTCAGGAGCCAACTGTGTGCATGTTTGCCCGGCTGTGAGCTCACCGACATCCATGAGGAGCTTGACTTGCACCTTGGTGGGAGGATCTGCACCGCCGACATGGGCAGGTGTTGCAGATTAAGGCCTTACCTGTGCCTATGCCCCTCCCAAGAGCTGCTCAACAGCAGGTAGCCGCCTGCGGGGGCCTCTGCAAGATGCTCTCCCGGGGTGGAGGGCCCTGGGGAACTGAGAGCTGCCCCTGGAGGACTGCCCAGCATTCCAGCCTGCCCTGGAACGGGACGAGCGCACATCCAGCTGAAGGATGCCCTCAGGGGGCTCTTAGACCAGTCAGGCTGGTGGTTTGGCCAAGAATCATTTACTGCTCAGAATTCTGGAGGCTGGACGTCCAAGCAAAAGGTGCCTGTGGACTTGGGCCCATTTCCTGGCTCATAAATGTCTGTCTTCTTGCTGCCTCCTCAGTGGCAGAGGGCACTAAGGAGCTCTCCGGGGACTCGTTTATAAAGGCTCTAATCCCCGTCCCGAGGGCTCTCTCCTCGTGACCTAATAAGCCCCTCCTAAAGTCAGACATACCATCACACTGGGGGTTAGGATTTCACCACGTGAATTCCGAGGTGACACACACATTCTTTCTGTCTGCAGGAGGCTGGGAGCCTGAGTTGCTTGCGGTAGAAAACCTACACGTGCGAGAAGAGGGAGGGGCTGAGGGGTTAGACCTGGGCCCTCACGGTACCCGCTCTGGGTCTGATCCGCCGGTGGGTTCCTTTGAATAAGATGCCCCCTGCCCTGGGAAAAACTGCCAAGTAAGAGGTGTGGGACCCACACACCATCTCCATCAGCCAGCTCCCTTGCCTTCCCCCGAAACACACATCTGTAAACCTGCTCTTGTTGGCAAGCAACTAATTCCAACAGATTTAGCCGATGAATGAAGAATTCTTCACGCGGGAGCTCACACACTTCCTAGGGATATTTTCACTTCAATAGGGCTCCAGAAAGACAGAAAACACTTCAAGATCTCTGAAGGTATGAAAATGGCATCTGCGGAATAGATATTTCACCTATTCTAAGCTAACACCCCCCACCCCGGCTGCACACACACCTACCCACATGCCCAATAACTGAAGTTCGCTCTGCTCCCCCAAAAGTATCATTCGAAATACATGAAGCTTAGGGCGGGCAGAAGGCAACTTCCTTAAATAAGGAAGGACACATCTTCTCCAATAACAGACACGGCACCGCCTGGATTCTCCGGAGAACAGAGCCTTGTTAATCATTTCTCCTTCTCCGTGCCCTAGTTTTGCCACTTGGGAAAGCTCACGAGATGTGACCGTGGCAATGCCAAGATTTGAGATTCAGCTCTTACTGTCATCCAGCGAACTCTGACTCGCTCCACTCCCCCACTGCTTGGGGACTTTGTGGGCGACGTGGAGAGGCTGTCTCCGAAGTGCTGAGAGCCCCTTGGAGGCAAAGCCTCGCAGCAAGATAAGGCAGGCCGCGCGGTCCATCTCCTGTCCCCGGGCTGTAGGGGGGCCTGTCCCTGGAGCCCCCGCTGAGGGGACGAGGACGGGACAACGCACACACGCTTTCCTTCATAGAGGCCGGAGTGCGACAGGCCAGGTCGGAAAAGAGAGGACAGATGATGACAGAGTTTTAGTGTTTTACTTCTCACTCCCCCAAACCCCCAAAAGGACAATCATGTCCAATGACCGCCCCCACCATCATATTCCCCGTAAAATATCCCTTTCCAGCGTGTGTCCCAAATAACGAATATAACAAACAATGTCTTCTTTACTCAGCTCTCCAAAAAAAAAAAAAAAAAATCCTTTTGTTTAACCACAATCCGCAAAAACAATTTCTCCATTGTAGATAAATCCCCAGACTCCGCAATATACCCCGATCCAGGAAAACACAGGAGCATATTTTATAAGCTCCGTGTACTTCCAAACAAGGGACAGTGTTTCGCCATAGAAACGCTATTTCTGAGAATCCTCCTGACGTCGATCCCGAGACAGGGCTGTTCTGGTGCAAAAGGAAGGCAGCGAAGGAGTGAGGTGCGGGGGGAAGAAGGGGGTCTCTCTGTTCCATCTGCTCAACCCACCGCCCCGGGGTCCTGGGGCAGGACCGGAAGCTCTGAGGCCACATGGGAAAGGGCCTCCCGGAGCGGGGCATCCTGGCTGGACCGGCGCTAACAGCTTCCACAAGATCATAAGGGATGCTGGTCTCAGGGCAGCAGCAGCCTTAAGCACGAACCCTGTAAGCAAGGCCACAACCCCTGAGGCTATCAGAAAGGAGCGTGCACGCGCAGACACACACACACACACACACACACACACACACACACACACACACACACGGAGGGACGCCTCTCCTAACTGGCCTTTGGGGTGGGGGGTTGGATAACCGAGGTGCTCCCTTCCATCCCCAGAACCTTCTCCCCAGCACATCACTGCCCAGTGGGCACTTGAAACATGATATCCTTCTGGAAGTAGAGGTCACTGTGGGAGCTCCCAACAGCCCCCAGTCATTGGCTGGAGCTGCTCTGGGACGGTCACCAGCCAGGTATTCCAGCCTGCCCTAGCATGGGACAAACACTCCTGCCCTAGAAAGCCCTCAGGGTGGGAGCCGCAGCTGCTTGCCGTAGCAAACTCTTAGCATGTCGGGGAAAGGGGAGAGCATCTGCTGTGGGCCCAAACCACCCAGGGGCTATACGGACTAAAACGTCCCATGCCCATGCTCTGAGGCTTTAAGGTTATTTTTTTGTTGTTGTTAGAACTTCTTCTGAGATGTGACTCATGGTTCAGTGGTCTAGAACCTTCAACCCTAACGGGTGCCCTTCTCAGTTGTTCAGTTACTGAGTTTATCCAAAGGGAGTAGGGCCAAGATGGACCCTGCTGTGATCTCAACCTTACAAACAATGTCTTCTCAAACCTGCTGCCCTCTGAGGCTGACCAAAGCTCTCCATGACCTCCCCAAAGTGGTGGTGGGGGGGGCGGTTTGGAAATTGCTGCTCAAGCTCAAGGACAAGGTACCCAGGGGAGGAAGGACCATCATCCATTGGGGCACTGCAGAAAGGGAAGGAACCACAGGGCCAGTGACCTCTCCTAAGACATGGCCAGCACTCAGGATGATAAGCCTAGGGACACCCACGGAATGTTCTGCTGTCCCTATCCTTGGCAGCCTCAGACACCACATTGTCTATAGTTCCTAAGTATTTGGTCATTTGCTGTTTCACATCTTGTTTTCCAGGTTCCTCCAGCCCACTATTTCTGTTGTACCCATTGTGAGGGTGAATAGCAGCTGTCCAGGAAAGAGACAATGAATCTGTGACTCGGTGCTCTGTTTGCACCCAGTTCTCAGTCAATAAGCTCATGTTTGGGGGCTGCGAACACTTGCTCTGAACCACTTTGGCACACAGGGATTGTGTGTGCACGTGGATGGGGTGGCGCTGGGGTTCGCTGCTCTGGGTCTACCCACCCCCCCTTGGCCCGAAGCATCCCTGACCTCTGTTCAGACCCATACTCTGCCCTCTCTGGAACAACAGCCAAGGAATAGACTCACACCCCGCATCTAAGTACTCAGCTCCTTCCCCTTCCCTGTGCCATGACTTTCTGAGGGAGAGGACGGCGGGGGGATTGATCTAAGCTGGTCTAATCCAAATCACCTCAATAGTTTTTCTGGGCATTCTGGGGCAAGGAAGCTTCCTCTCCTGTGCTGGGTGTGGGGCTGCTGGCAGGCAGGAGTGGAGGATGGAGACCCTCAGAGGACATGAGGCCACAAGAGGGAACTGAATCAATTGTGATTAAACCGATGTGCCCCCTCCCCCCCCCCAACTTTCAGCTTAAAAATAAGCAAATTCTCTTGAGGCTTAAGACTTTTGGAACTGGTTTTTCTATCACTCCCATCTTCAGAAAGAGTCCCAACCAATGGGCTTTGTAACAGACATTCTCCTTGCTTTTCAGAGGATTTTCTCTCATCTTCTGAGATGACAGATGCTTCCCAATGATCAGCTTTGCTAGTGGTAGGTGGGGCCATCTGTGCACTGGTTGGGTGTGGTGGGGCCCTGCTTGCCTCCTTCCCTGCTTCCCTTGACCTTTGCACCCAGCCTCTGTACAAGCCAGAAACCTGGGGGTCATCCCTCATCCCTCTCCTCTCTTGCTGCCAGAATCCTATCAACCATCATGTCTGATTAATTCCACCTCCAGAGAGCGGGCCGGCCCGTCCACTACTTCTCTTCTCTGCAATGTCCTTAGTCTGAGCTCCCACCACCTTTGGGAAGGTTATTCAAATAGCCTCTAGCTAGTCTCCCCCCACCACCTCCCCAATACCTGCCCTTTAATGCTTTCTCCACCTAACACCCAAGTGGAATCACAAAATGTAAGTCATATCATCATGTCCACCATCCCCTGCTGAACTCGCTCACACCGTTCTGAGCCCCCCTGCTGGCCTCTGGAATGGGCCAAGCTCTTTCCTACTTCTGGCCTGTAGGAGTTTCCTGAAGTAGCTTAAGGCAACAGAGATGTATGATCTTGGGTTTCTAGAGGTCAGCAGTCCCACACGCGTCTTACTGGGCTGCAGTCCACGTTTGGTAGTACTACATTCTTTTCTGGAGGCTCTGGGGGAAATCTGTTTCCTTGCCCCTCAAACTTCTAGAGGCTACCTGCATTCCTCGGCTCATGGTCCCTCCTCCATCTGCAAACATTGCCTCTTCCTGACCTTTTTTCTATTGTCATATCTTTCTCTGCAGCTGTGAAATGTTCTCTACTTTTAAGGACTCTAATGATTAGATTTGGCTCACCTGGATCTTCCAGGTTATTTCCCCATCTTAAGGTCTATAACCTAAATCTAAAAAGTCCCTTTTGCCATTTAGATAAGATAACCACAGGGTCTGGGAATTAGTGTGTGAATATCTGTAGGGGGCATCATTCTGCAGACCACAGGCCCTTTGCATGTGAGGTTTAACCAGAATGTTCATCTACTCACTCTAAACCAGGTCAGTCAGCTCCTTTAGGCCAAATGACAAATCCCCAGAGAGGCCTCCCTAGAGGACACTTTATGTTAGTTAGACCTCTTGGTTACTCTACCAGGTTCCTATTTCTTTCCCTCCTAGCACATTCAACAGTGTATAATCAGATAAATTTCACTAATTACTTGTTGCTCATTTTCTTCATTAGACTGCAAGCTCTGTGCAAATAAGAGCTGTATTGATTTTTCTAGGTGTCTGTAACAGTGTTAGTCACATTGTAGATGTTCCACAAATATTTGATGAATGAAAAAATAAATGAAATTGGCCTGAACTTTAAGGTCAGCCCTGCCTCCTTCAGAACTGATCCTGACTCGAGGCAGGATGCATTGAAGGAGCTCCAACCTGGATTTCTGGATTCAATATCCAGTCCCCCTGGCTGCCTATCCATCCCTGCCTTATCCCCACTCATGATGCCACATGTCCCCTCTGATTCTCGGAGCCAAAGCCCCAGCCTGAATCTCCTGCCTTGTCTACTCTTGACCACAGGACCCCCGGATTGGGGTCTATTTTTGACCTTGGCTAGGGAGGAACTTACTAGAAGTGTTAATGTCATATGTTATTGTTCATCTTTCTCAGTAAGTAGTATGTACAAGGAAGAGAGCATTTGCTTCTCTTTTATTCCTTATTGGGTCCACAAGGAGCCTATCTAGTGCCTGTCGCTCTGCCCAGGCACTCATTGTGTGCTGGAATGAATGATGCCCAGACAACTCTGTCCTGTCTGCAGCTCCCAGGACTGCCCTTGGATCTACCTTTGGATCTGCCCTTTGCCACATCAGAGATCCCCAGAGCTGACTGCTCTGCTGATGGACCCCAGACCCTCCAAAGGCTCTATCTGAACTTCTACTTCCCACTCCCAGCCCAGTCCTTTTGCCTCTATTTCATGCAGCAGGAATTTTATCTTTAATGCCAATTGTGGGGTTAATACCAAGCTCAGAAATAGGCACAGGTCCAGAGAGAATATAGGATTTATTCAAACACTATTATTAAGAACCTGAGTTATTAAGAACCTGATCCATGCCAGATCTTGAGAATGGTTCAAAAATGAGCAACCACAGTAACGACTCTTAAGAATCTCACAAAATGGCAAACAAAACAAAACAAACATACACAAATAACTACCCCAGAATGAGAACTGCCCTTTTTCTGGTGCTACAGCTGTAGGAGTAAGGTACAAGGGAAAGAGAAAAGACAGGAGTTTCCAGATGCCTCTCCACCAGACCAGCCTCCTAAGGGGACCCATCAGGCTGCCCCACCTTGGCTTAGGTGGAGGGGAGGCAGTGAGGTCCCATGGACAAGGTCTGGGGTGGAATCAAGGCTCATGACCATGATTCTACCTCTCCCTTAAATGTAATTAATGTCTAATTCTGGCAAAGCAGAGGCACAATCTCAGATGTTGAGAAGACTGGAGAAATTGGAAGGTCTGTTCTCCAAACAGACACGCATCTGTCAAGTGAGGATCCGCTTGGCTATGGGAGGGCTGGAAGGAGGAGGAGTATAAGCGGTGGACGCAGGTGTCTGGGGCAGGGACAGCCACTACCCATCTAGGAGGAAGGATACTGTCCCCCTTCTCAGAGAAGGGCCCCCCTTCTCAGAGACTCATCTCAGATGCCAAAGTGCTCAGTGGGGAAAATTACAGAAACAGTAGCAAAAAGATTTTCCCATTGGAAAATGTAGCCCCAAATTAACTGATATTCACCAGCCTGGTCATGAAGCTCCATGATTCGTCAGCTGTGATGGGGAGATCCTGGGGCAGCCAGAGGACCAGCAGGCAGATGACACACACACAGGAAGGGTGTCATCCATCCCGTTGGTCTTGCTCGCCCGTGGAATCCCATCAGAAGGCTGCTGGGAGGATGGTTGTAAGGTTTGGTGTATTTATCCAACTTGCAAGCTGACGTTAGTCCTTTACTCTGGACCTTAGCTGCAGCTGACACAGAGTTTTACTAATGCAAAGTGATCTGCCAAACCATTTTGGCTGTGTTTTGCTGGAAGCCAGAGAAAAGACAAAGAACACTATAAAAAAATAACAAGCAGGGCAGAATGCGCTCTCTCCCTGAGGTGACACCAGCTATTTTCCCATGAAAATAAAGAGCAAGGAATAATTAAGGGGCGGGGGGGGGGAGAGTCAGAAACCCATCAGTAAAAATAGGAGGGTATTCAACGGCTTTTCGGTAGCAAAAGAACAATTATTATATTATTCTGAGGGGATTCAGAATTCTTGAACATGGAGAGAACTCGAGAGTGAACTGATGTTATTGTCGGGTTTTTTTGTTGTTGTTGTTGTTTGTTTTTTAACCAGCATTTTGAGATGTTGTGTGAGCCTTGAAATAAGTCTTAAGAACTGCCACTCCGATCCTCGATCCTCAATGTGAAGGGGGTTCCATGGTGCTTCTAACCGAAATCCGGGTAAGTAAAGAGTGGATTAAGGCAGTAATTTTCAGTAGCTAAGAAAGAACTACAAAGGCACAAATGCTACCAATTACGTCTCAACACAAACCAGTGCCTCCTTAAAGCCTCGACGCGGAGCAGGCAAACAATTCCATCGTCAACCAGGGTGTTCTCTGGAAAGCCTGGGAACATGCTGGGCGCATTAAAGGGGAGCTATCTCGCATGTGCAATTACTCAACACATCTTTAAAACTGTAAACACTTGTTCACATGTGGAGAAGTTTAGAGCCGTGCGGGCTTGGAAAGCCCACCTGGCAGGCGGGCTCCTTCCATCTCTCTCCTGTTGAGTAACAGACTGGGCACCCGCTGTTCCTCCGAGAGCCAAAAGCTAGTCAGCGGAGAGATCATTAAGGAGTAGGGGGCAGGAGTTCATGCGTGCGCTATTTTTATCCAGAGCCTTCCTTCCCTCCTCCCCCACCCCCGATTGATCGGCTCCCATCAACCTTGCCCCTGTTTCTCCGCGCCCTGCCCAGATGCATCTGTGAGCGCGCGCGCACAAGGATGCCACTTGGCTTTGGCGGGCTGCTTTCTCCACCTTGGACTGGCAAGTGGCACCGAGGAGGCCGACATTTCCACATAAACCCGGCAGAGGAACATTGCCCAGCCCTGGGTTTTGAAACGGCAGGGCTGTGTGGCCTCAAAAGAGAGTCCTCACTATGCGTGGAAAAATAAATCTCTGCCCAACGTGCTCAACACAAGAATGTTTAGAACCCAAGGACCCCAGCCTAAAAAGATAGGAATAAAATAGAAAGAAGGCAAGGTTTGTTCTCTCCTGGCAGCCCCTGGCCTGGCTCACTCGAGAGCCAGCATCATCTATATCGTATGAATCACACGGCAAACGTGGAAAAGACCCATGAGATCATCCCGGCTCATCTGGTTGTCCAGCGAGAGGGCACGCCTGTTTCTCCTTTACTGGGGCTGATGTTACCCGTCTCCAGCAAGGAACTGATTGTTTGGTTTTTCTGATTTAATTTGCTATTGTGAAGCTGCGAGGAGGGAGCAAAGCCAATTCCCTGGTTTTTCACACACACACACACACACACACACACACACACACACACACACACATATTCTGGGTGCTAGAGACCAGTTCAAATGGACAGAGTGCTCTAAGTGCAGAGGGGAATACACCCAGCAGTGGAAAGATGGCAATAAATCCCTGGGAAATTAAAATTTCACTTGAAGTGGAAATTTTACCATCACCCAAATCTGCCAAATTTTGGATTTGGGGAATCGGTAAAGAGGGTTCCAAAATGAAATGATGTCTACAAGTTGTTTGTTTTAAAGGACGTAATATATAGTAAAAATGAAATAATCGTCCCACCCGAGTCAGAGTTATTTCTCTCCCAGCAGACCTTTTCTAGGTCTAGTAATTCCGCTGTTAATGGGCAGAAGGGAAGCCGTTAGTGCAGTAACGGGCACCACCAGCACTGAAGTCATTTCATTAGAACCAGTAAATGAGAGCTGCCCAGGTGCTCCGTGCAATTAGGGGCGCCCCAAGCATCTCCCACGTCGGCCAGCAGTTAGAGCCTAGGGCGGGGAACGAGGTGCACTTGGAGAAGCTACTACTCCCGCTGAGAACAGGCCAGAGGTCCAAGAGGCCCAGCAAGGCCAGAGCCCCTAAATCCGCAAGAAGTCATCACACTTGAGGGAGAGGCAAAGATATGACTTATGAAATCACACAATGAAGCGTTTCCCAGGTAATGATAGACGTTATCTGGGTTCTGAAGCCATATCGTCTAGGTTTGAATTCTAGCTTATGCTCTGAGCAACTCACTGAGACTTTTGGTCTCTGTTTCTTCATCTGCAAAATGGGGATAATAATAAAATGTGCCTGAGGCACAAGTAAGTTAATACAAAGTATGTGCTTAGGAGAGTGGCACCTAGTAAGAATTTCTTTCTTTTTTTTTTTTTTAAGATTTTATTTATTTATTTGATGGAGTGAGAGAGCACAAGCAACGGGAGTGGCAGACAGAGGCAGGGGGAGAAGCAGGCTCCTCGCTGAGCTGGGAGCCTGATGCGCGGCTTGATCCCAGGACCTCAGGATCATGACTGGAGCTGAAGGCGGATGCTTAACCGACTAAGCCACCCAGGTGCACCCTAGTAAGCCTTTCTAAAGTGTTGTTTTCTTACTATATTATTTTTTTAAAAATTCTTGTTATCATCATATTCTTATCTTATTGGATTTTCTTTAAGGTTTATTTATTTGAGAGAGAGAGAGCACGAGAGTGCCCTCCCAGGGCTGTGTCTGTCACCACCCACTGAGGTGGACCTGAGCCCCAGGAAGCCGGTGGGCCATTGCTGATCAGGGTACTCTCCTCCAGGGAGGGAACTGTCATCTGTAGAAAAAAGTCATTCAGGGCAGCGGTACCCTGAGTCAATGCTCCGCCTCCTACAAACCAGTAACTCATCGCTAGTCCCTGCTGTGGCTGTGGCAGGGGTGTTGATGGCTGAGGCAGGTGCCCTGAGAGGTTGGTTCCTGGCTAAGGTGGGGGAGGGTTCAGGGCTATGACAAGGAGTCGGCATTCAGTTACTCCTCAGAGACTGGTTGGAAATACTCATTGACCAAATGATATGGTAATTATCCAGAGGGCTGTCAAACTACAAACGTGTTCAGAAAGTGCAGGTTATTGCTACCACATGTAGTGGGTGTTAAGAAGCATTTTCCTTATTGGAAAAATGCCCCAGATTTTGAAGTCTTTGAAGATAAGAGGATCATCCCAACTTACCCAAGACAGTTGCCCATTGAAGGTATACCCAGCAGTCACAGGTTACAGGTGCAGTGGGAAAACTCACAGTGCTGGCCTTGGAAGTGGGAACATCACCCTTTGTTAGTGGTCATGGGATGAGGAGAGCTGTCCTGCCTCAGAATCCCTTCACTGTCAATTCCCTTCCTCCCAGAATCCTCAGCTTTTTGGTACTGCTTTCCTTGCTAGAGCACAAGCATCCTGAGGACAGAACTATGCCTTATTCCCTCACTTTATCCCCAGAGCACATAGTAAGTTCTCAGTAAATATTTCCTAAAATAAATGAAGGGGTTGAATGAATATAGAGGTACTCCTTTTCTTTACAAAGCAGCTTTCCCACTACCCCGAGGAATGGCTGCATTCTGCCAATGGGCTGGATCACCAACCAATCAAGGAGCAATACTGGGATGGGGGAAGGAGCTTGGCCACATCCAGTGGCTCAGTAGGGATCCTACCGCCTTTTTGAACAAAATCGCTCTTGTTACAGGAGACCTGGCATTCTAGATCCCAGACAGTCATGCCTGGCTCACTCCCTGGGCCCCACAAGGACTGAACACCACTGGTGGAGAACCACAGTTCCAACATCTCATCATAGTGGCCACCACCATTTCTACTGAAAATGTCCTGCTGTCTGAAAAAGACAGAGTCACCACTCACCAAGCATGGGTTTTTACTAACAAAAACACAAATGTTACACAGATCCTGTGGGCTTTACTAATAAAACTTTTTAGAAAGGCGGGAGAACATTATTCATGCTAAGGTGACCAGCAGTCTGCTTTTGCCCAGCACTTTCTTGGTGTTAGCATCCCAGGAAACCCCTCCATCCCTGGCAAACCCAGATGGTCGGCCACTCTAGGAACCAATCTGAACCACAAAGGGCACATGCATTTTCCCAGAAGCTGACCTACAGCCCCACCATGCAAAGACCCTCTCAGCTGCAGATAAGAGGAGCAAATCCCAGAGAGGCATGTGACTCTACCAAGGGCATCTGGCAAGGGTTTTCTACAAGAGCCATTTCCCACAGGCAATACTGACATGCAAAGTAAAAGAAAAATTCAATATAGCTTACAATACCCTGTGTCTCCTTAAGGAATTAATTACCTCTTCCTTTAGCCCCATTTCTAGGAGTCGGTAGAGCGTGGCGGGGGGAGGGGCCACACAATGAGATGATAACCAGGAATCCTGTGATCTGTATCCCATGGCTTATCAGATCAACAGTGAAGCCATAGGTATGTATGACGACATGAATCAAATTATATTTCAGGAGTTTTAGTTTCTTGCTAACTACATAATGAATGTAGCTGCTTGCTAAATTGCACACTGAGATATTGGGGGAAATTAGCCATCGCAGCTATTTTCATTTAAAAAGTAGGGATAAAGGAACGTAGGCCCTCGTCCAAGCTCAGAGAGTATCTGCCTATCAAGTTACCTTTAACTCCACTATTAAAATGCAGACTGGGGCGCTTGGATGCGGCCACATGAAAAGCACCCCAGGGGCTATCTCACAGTTGGCCGCACTCCCCAGAACAAGAAGGGCCTTTCATGCAGGGGTGTGGGTGCCCAGGAGTGCAGCGAGGCTCGGGGCATCTCAGTGTCCCAAAGCGGGGGCTTCATATCGCAGCCGCTCAGGTGGAAAGGGGGCAGCTGGCCTGTCCCTCCTCTGCTCCCGCCTGAGGTCACAAATGAATAGAGCCCAATTGAGGAGTGGAACTGGCATCACCCGCAGTTGATGATGTGCGGAGGAGGGTGTCCTGTTCGGAGATAAGACCGGAGTCAGGGAGGCTGCGGGGTTCCCCGGGCGGTCAGAGGATAATGACAGAGACAAGACAGCATTGTCGGGAATGGCCACCTCGCTGCTGGGCAAGATGGGGCAGGGAGGATGGCGTGGTTCACGTGGGTGCTGATGGGAATGATGCCTCAAACACCTTCCAGGAGGCTTAACTTCCAAGAATAAAAGGCCAGCTTTGAGTTATACTCACACACTTGCCTTGTGCCCTCAAGTCATTTTTCGTTCCACATAACCTCAATGATACAAACCACCGATGGAGGGCCAGGACCAGGCAAGGGGAGGGCAGTAAGCACAGTGAGTAGGAGCACAGGCTCTGGAGGGGCTCCAGATCCTGCCCATAGTAGGTGCTCAATTCACAGAAGCTATGCTTTAGTATTATGGAGACATTGTGAGAGAGGCAGCCGCAGGCAGCAAAGGCACCTGTGGAAGGAATAGGCCAATCAGTACTGCCTGGGAGTGGAGCTAAGATGGCTGGAAGTGTCAAGGCAAGTGACTCTACTGTCTTTGCCTGTTAACACCGGGCCTCCCTGGAGGAGTTCAGCAAGTGGCCTAACTTCCTTGGATGGATTTCCAGTTCCTCATCTATAAAATAAGGGCATTGGAGTCCATTATGTTTCTTTTTTTTTTCCAAGATTTTATTTATTTATTTGAGAGAGAGAAAGAATGGGAGAAAGCACAAAAGGAGAGGGAGAAGCAGACCCCTGCTGAGCAGGGAGCCCGATGTGGGGCTCAATCCCAGGACCCTGGGATCATGACCTGAGCTGAAGACAGCGGCTTAATGGACTGAGCCACCCAAGTACCTCCATTTCTTATGTTTCTATCAGATCCAAATTTCTGTGGTTTCTGGGCCATATACTACTTAGTTGCTTAAAACCCAAGATTGTCCATTTTCAGCTTTGCATAAGTATATAAGATAAACTTACGTAAATATATAAGAAGTAACAAAAGCTTCTGCACAGCAAAGGAAACAGTCAACAAAACAAAGAGGCAACCCACAGAATGGGAGAAGATATTTGCAAATGACAGTACAGACAAAGGGCTGATATCCAAGATCTACAAAGAACTCCTCAAACTTAACACATACAAAACAGATAATCATGTCAAAAGATGGGCAGAAGACATGAACAGACACTTCTCTAAAGAAGACATACAAATGACTAACAGACACATGAATAAATGTTCATCATCATTAGCCATTGGGGAGATTCAAATCAAAACCATGTTGAGATACCACCTTACACCAGTGAGAATGGCCCAAATCAACAAGACAGTAAACAGTAAGTGTTGGAGAGGATGTGGAGAAAGGGGAACCCTCTTACACTGTTGGTGGGAATGCAAGCTGGTGCAGCCACTTTGGAAAACACTGTGGAGATTCCTTAAGAAATTAAAAATAGAGCTACCCATGACCCTGCAATTGCACTACTGGGTATTTACCCCAAAGATAGAGATGTAGTGAAAAGAAAGGCCATCTGTACCCCAATGTTCATAGCAGCAATGGCCACAGTTGCCAAACTGTCGAAAGAGCCAAGATGCCCTTCAACAGATCAATGGATAAAGAAGATATGGTCCATATATACAATGGGATATTATCCCTCCATCAGAAAGGATGAATATCCAACTTTTGTATTAACAGGGACGGGACTGGAGGAGAGGATGCTGAGTGAAATAAGTCAAGCAGAGAGAGTCAATTATCATGTGGTTTCACTTATTTGTGGAACATAAGGAATAACACGGAGGACACTGGGAGAAGGAGAGGAGAAGTGAGTTGGAGGAAATCAGAGAGGGAGAAAAACCATGAGAGACTATGGACTCTGAGAAACAAGCTAAGGGTTTTGGAGGGGGTTGGTGGGGGGTTGGGTGAGCCTGGTAGTAGGTATTAAGGAGGGCACATATTGCATGGAGCACTGAGTATGGTGCATGAACAAATTCCAAAATGAATCTTGGAACACTGAAAAAATAAAATTAAATTTTAAAAATAAAAATAAAAAATAAAAGAAGTATATGTCCCTGAGGGTTGTCTGGGTGGCTCAGTCTTGACTTTTGTCTCAGGTTGTGATCTCAGGGTTGTGAGATCAAGCCCTGCATCAGGCTCCATGCTCAGCGGGGTATATGCTTGAGATTCTCTCTCTCCTTCTCCCTCTGCCCCTCCTGCCATGCTCTCTCTCTCAAATAAATAAATAAGTTTTTTTTAAAAAAGAAGTATATGTCCTTGAATATAAGACAACATTAATATAAGGCAGTTTGCCATAGTCTTAATGAGATATTAAATGCATAATATATATCATATTTTATGATGTAGTTACAGACCAATTATAATGTATGTTATATATATGTAAATGTGCATATGTATTAGAAAGGTAGATGATATATTCAAATGTATACTTTAATATTTAATTCATGAATTTAGTTGCACATATGCATTTAAGATCATATATAAAGCAATAGATTATTTTTAAAATAATCTCACTCAAGCTCTCCATGTGTATCTTTGTCACTAGGGTCTTTGTAATCAATAAAGCCAGGCTTTGAGCCATGGGACACCCTTTGCCAGAGCAGCCACTGTGATTTTGTCTCAGGTTATTTGAGGCCAGTTCCATCTGCCTTCATCCCTCACTGCTCTCCCCCATTGCTCACCGTGCCCCAGTCACATGGGTGGGTGACAACTCCCTGATAGCTCCCTGTCCCTAAGAGCATACTCCTATTTCCCATCCCCTGTCCCCACTAATACGTGCATGACTCAAGTCCTCACATTAATCAGATCTCTGCTCAAATGTCACCTCACCAAGGAGAGGAAACCCTAGTGTCTTCCTCAACAGCTGCTGTTGGATTGCTAAGCAAACATTGATTATAACATCACCCTGATTCCAGAGAAATTTCTCAAAGTGTGCAATGCTGGATGCTGCAACATCTCAGCCAACTAACACAACAAAAATGTGTATCTCTCATATGCAAAGTTCAGTGAGGTGTGGGAAGCTCCCCCAGTCCTCTCTCCTCCATGTAGTGATTCAGAGATCCAGGCTGCTCCATCTAGGATTTGCTGCTTCCCATTTCACAGCGTAAGGAGAGAAGAGGAGCGGAAGTTGCACTAGGATGCTTCAAGGACCATATCTGAAGATGGCTTATGTTACATCACGCACACCTCTTTGGCCAGAACTCAGTCTCTGGGTAGTTGCTCACCTCCAGGATGCTGGGAAATGTGGGCTTCCACTGTACCCTAATGAAAGGAGACCCCAGAGCAAATGCAGAAAAGTAGCATCTCTGCCAAAAGATTTGCACCTGCATTGAAATTCTGCCTTAGCCAACTGGCTCAGAACACTTTGGATCTGTTTCTTCAGTTATAATTTGGAAATAATGATGCCTACCCACATGATTGGCAAGATGTCACAGACAGAGTAGCGATCAGTAAATGTTTGCTTACTGATAAACTCAGATTTGGGAAACTTGTATAGGTCTACATGCTTAGGTTAAATTTCTATAATTTTTAAGTACTAAAACATTCAGCAAATTATCCTTGGAACTAGTGGATAAAATCTTATCCACAGGACAGTTGAATAAAATGGCACTATTAAACATAAGTAATCCATCAACAATTGAATGTCCATGTCACCCGCTTTTCTACTCTATTTCCACACATGGCCCTTCTCTTTCTTCTCTGCCTCCAGCAAATTATTCCTCTACTCCTTGTGAAATCATAAAAATGTGAGGAATAATTTGCAATTTTTTTCTAATTCTAATTAACATAGTTTCCTATTAGCGGAAGACACAAATTAGGCAATATATTATGGAGAAAAATCTCTTAATAACCCCAAAAGATTTAGAGTAGATAATTAAGAATTGATTAATCACCTATAAAAATTTCCATAGGGATTAACTATAGCAGAGAAATGCAATAGATAAAACTTTGGAGTAAGCGCTTCTTCATTAATTACAAAAACCACTTTTTTTTAATCCCCAAAGGTGACAGAAGACAATAGAAGGAAAAACCATGAATGAAACTGAGAAAGAAACCCACATACACATGGGGGACACCCCCAAGAGTAGTCTCACATGAGCCAGGGGAGTGTTGAAGAAGACAGTAGTTGGCAGTGTGCAATGACTCAGACCTCTCACCGGGTAAGGACTGAAAAGAGAATTTGGCATTTAGAAGCCTATGGTGACCTATACCCAGAATGTTCTCAACAAAGTGTGGGGGTGAGAGGCAAGATAAAGCATGGAAGGGATAAAAAGTTTCAGGCACATGGAGTCTACTTTTTTAAAAAAATATTTTTTATTTATTTGACAGAGAAAAATCACAACTAGACAGAGAGGCAGGCAGAGAGAGAGGAGGAAGCAGGCTCCCCGCGGAGCAGAGAGCCCAATGTGGGGCTCGATTCCAGGACCCTGAGATCATGACCTGATCCGAAGGCAGAGGCTTTAACCCACTGAGCCACCCAGTCGCCCCTGGAGTCTACTTTTTAGAACATTTTGTAATAAAGACAATGAGAAAGGAAGAACTACACCTTGACAGAATGGCAGATGTTGGCTATTTGGTTGTTTCAAGGAGAGAGAGAAGGAGCTTTGTAGAGAGGATGAGAGGAAGAAGCAGGTAGAGAGGACAAATAAATCTGTAAGAAGAGGAGTATAGAAGAATGTCTTTGGTTGACCTGGGAAGGTTGAGTCCAATCATGAGTGGAGGGGATGGCCCATGGGTGGAGAAAAAAGAGGGAAGAATGGGGGAATATATGGATAAGTTTGGAGGTGATGGAGAAGGAAGTTAATAGACTTCATAGTCAATCTTTTCATTTTCTCTGATCTCAAGACCATTTTGCTAAGCAATGGCATGAAGTAGGGGGAATGAAGACAAAGTGTCAAAAGCTGAAAAAAAAATCCCCTGGCAAATGACAAAGGGGTCAAAGATGGTATATACTCTTCTACCACTGTATAAGAAGTTACCATAAACTTAGCAGCTTGAACCAATACACATTTATTGTTTGAGTTTCTGTGTGTTAGGAGTGTGAGCATGGCTTTCCTGAATTCTCTGCCCAGGGTCTCATAAGGCTGCAATCAAGGTGTTGCCTGGGCTGTGTTCTCATCTGGAAACTTGACTGGGGGAGAATCTGCTTCCAAGCTCAAGTTGCTGACCCATTTTCTTGTAGCTGCATTTCTGAGGACCCCCAGATTTTTGCTGGGAGTCAGCTGGAGACTGCCTTCACGCCCTAGAGTTTCTTGAGACATAAGCTTTTCCAAAGAGTCACTTAATTCATGTACGTCATGAGTGACTTAACTCCAGTATGCTAAGATAGATTCTTACATAATGGAACACACACATGGGAGTGACATCCCATCCGTTTTTCCATATCTTATTGGTAGAAACAAGTCACAAGTCCTACCCACATTCAAGGGGAAGACATTATACAAAGGCACCAACACTAGGAGTAGGACCTCTGGGAGTCATCTGGGGGTCTGTCTACCATAGAAGAAAACAAAGACAGTGGACAAGTACCAAGAGCCAGCTAAATCCAGACCCACATTAACCAGACCTGGAAATTGTTCTATCAATTTTTAGAGAACTTAGCTTAGGGAAGACAATAGGTAAAGTGGAGTATCTGATCCACCCAGGGCTGGAGACTGGTATTTTCACAGGGTACTGAAGATGCTGCAGAGAAGTCAGTGACTGTGAGTCTGTGTCTGGTGAGAAAGGAAAGGAAGTAGGGGAAGGGTCTGCTGCACAGGTAGATGGGGACAGGGTATAGAGAGCAAGGCTTTCAGGGATCAAGAGTCTGGTTTATTGGAAGCCAAGGACAGGGTGGAGTCAGTAGGAGCTTGCAAGCAGAGTGTAGGGTGCCCAAAGTTATACTTATGGAAATGGGGATGACTAGGACCTACATTTGTCCATGGGTTTGAAGTCTAAGGACAGAATTTAGGAAAGTGAGAGCCTCCAGTCTTGGAAGGATTGTCTATATGGACATTAAGATCTGGTAAGACTATCTCAAAAAACTTGAGAAGATGATGGGCAGACATCAAAGATATAAAATACATGCATCTCCAGGTACCAGCAGAATGTCCCATAGACAGTGGCCTTATACATTTCAGTGAAATTGAATTAGATGATTGGTCAAGTAGCTCCAGGGCCCATGCCACCAGAGAGTAGCTCGCAGATTGAAAATCTTGGTGGCTTCAACTATAGTTCCTCTTCTGTACTCAAAAAAAGGTAGTTACAGCTCCAAAATAAATCCTGAAGGCATTTGAACTTGCCTCCCTCCTTCCATTGTTGCCCCTAAGACAATTTTCAGTTTGTCAGCCAGAGGGTTCCTGTGAAAGGCAAATCACACACCTGCTCCAAATTCTTCTGAGGCTCATCACCGCTCTCAGAGAAGGACTAAATTTCTTTCCATGGACTCCAAGACCTGCCATGGCTGGTCCCCTCCACTTCTGCCACCTCTCTTCTGTATTTTCTCTTACATATAGGTCTCTTTGCTCTTCCTTCAGTGTGTTCAGTGTGTGCCCTCCGTGGGGCCTTTGTATTAATTGTGCCATCTGCCTGAACATACCCTGGACCGTCACCTGCGTCCTTTACTCTCCTCATTTTGCTTAATCTCTTAGAGTCTTCTCTGGCCACTCTTCCAAAGCTGCCCCAGGACCTGCCCCTTACTCTGCTTTGCTTGTCATCAGAGCTCTCCTTACCAATGGACATTTTATCCTATTACGACTGTCCCCTCCATTAGCATATAAAGATCATGAGGGCAGAGAACACATCTGTATTGTGGATCATCTTATATCCCTGGCTCCTAGAAAAGTCTCTGACAGTAGTGGAAACTTGGCAATTATTTACTGATGGACTGAATGAATAGAAAGAAGGAACTGTAACACTTATTTTGTGCATCCCCCATGTTACAGGGAGAAGTAAGAAGCACAGTGACTGTGCCCAGAGTCAGGATCTAACACTGGAACTGGACCCAATCCTCCTGACATAGTCTCCAGAGTCAGTCAAGGGGGACCCATAGCTTCTTCACTTACCACCAGGTTCCTAGCTCATTTGCTTGTTTGTTTAGAGGTTTTGCCCTACAGTTTTGCAGTGCAGAAAGAAAAATGGAAGTGGAGATAATAATATTTATTTTCTGAAAGAGAAACTTCTGATCACTTAAAGGTTAACATTTGTGTTTCTTTGACCTAGTTTTTCAAGGACCTGAGTACCAAGTATCTAAGCACCTTTGTGTGCTGACAGAATTGCTTCTTCCCAAATTTCTCAACAACCATGGGGATACCTTGGGTGATGGAGCCAATAATATCCCTGTCCCTGACCTTGAGTTTCAAAGCACAGTCTTCATTGATCAAGGCACACCTTTAGTCTTTACAACTGTACACAGTGAAATCAACAGAGCTCTTTGAGCTCAGCCTGATTGTCTTCATGGTTGAAAACAATGTCCAGTTGTGTAGAGGCTGCAGATGGAGTAGTGGGGGCTGAATCAGCAGTCGTGTGTGTACACGGACATCAGAGAGATGACAAACAGATCCCGGGAACAATGGGCTACAGGCACGTGATTCTGGAAGCATGTGGATGTTTAATTCTGACTTACACTCTTGGTAATGAAAGTGAGGCAGAGAAATGCCAAGAACACACAAAGCAGTTACTGTCAATGCATTTGTACTGCAATTGTTTGGGTACTCTTTTAATCAAGCCGTAATTGCTGTTGGGAAATTCACACATGGGCACCTCTCTACAATCTTACAAGCTCTAATTATACTCATGATCTCAAAAGAGCACCACGTGGTACTGAAAAAAAGCCTTCAAAATTGAAAATCTCCTCCCTCGATGAGGTTTTTCTGCTGCTAAATTACATTATTTCATTAAGGAAGTCCTATGCTGAAATACAAATGCCACAGAATCTGAGGTCAGTGTCCCATGAATTGGTTGAATCCCTATCTTTATACACTTCATCTAGCAAGCATTAGCCTCAGCTTGTATACCTCCCTGGATGGTAAACTTACTACTTACTAAGGAAGTCTCTAATAAACCGAACCCTTCCTCCTAATAAAGTCCATCTAAGAACCAAGATCTCTCTTTTGGAGCTACACATTCTAAGTGTAATTTTTCTCCTACGTGACAGGCTTTCAGATACTTGAAATGAGGTGCCCAAAAGAGATATCTCCAGCACAGACACCATATTGGAAATGGTATGTCTTAGATCAAGTTCCTAGAAAAGTCCCCAAGAGGAGGGAAAGAGAAATAGTAAGGTTTGGGGGAGAAGATGGGTAAGGAAGTGCAGGACAAAGAAGGAGGGAGGAAGTCAGACATGTGGGAAATCTTAGGGAAATCTTCACAAGACCGTAAGTCTAAGGAAAGCTTCCCAGCTGCCCCATCTTGAGCCAAGACTGCTGGGCTTCTATGCTCCCTCCCTGAGAGTCACTGTTCAAGAGCCATCCTGGGGGTTGGGGGGTCGGGTCCATGTGGACGCCCAGGCATTTGCAACTCTGCTTATGTCCACAAAGTGTTCCAGTGTCCTATGGAAAGTTCTCCAAAGAAAAACCACAGGTGCCCACCGTCAGAGGCAAAAGCATCTAATGCCTACAGAGGGGTGCACAGAAATAGGAAAAAGAGATGTGAGGTAGGTCTTTTTGGAGCAGTAACATTTGTTGGTTATAAAAAAAATAAGAACTGGAAGTCACATGGTAGACCATGAAGACTCCAGCTGATTTCTGTCACTCAACAGTGAGAAAACCTGACAGAAAGATTCACACCTCCCAGACAGAAGATGGAGGGACACCTCTCTAGAAGACTGACCAGACTGACCAGAAAAATCCAGGAGGGCTGAAGGTTTAGTCTTCCCCAGAGAAGAAGCTGGATCATTTTACAGTGAGTGCACAAACAAACAACACACACACACACACACACACACACACACACACACACACACGCCCCACCCTTAAACATGAACAATCAAGGAGCACCATTAACTTATGGAAAGCCTATAAGCCAGAGATCAAAGCAAACAAAATTTCAAAAGTAAACATGTGGGAAATCAAAGGAAAAAAGAACACTATAATTGCTATCCTCAGAAAGTGAAAAGAAATGATTTTACCTATGAAATAAGAATCAGACATTATAAAAAAAAGAGTACTCATAAAACAGGAACAATAAAAATATCTTCAAGTTAAAAAGCAGAGAGTAGAAAGGAAAGATTCAATAACGACGACAGAAGACAAAGTTAAGGAAGAAGAAAAGTCCAGAGAGGTGAGAAATTAAGAGGGGAAAACAAACAAACAAACTAGAGCATAATTCCAGAAGGTCCAACATATTTAAAACCAGCATCCAAAAAATAATAAAATAATAAAAAATAAAATAAAACCAGCATCCATAAACCTGCACCTCAGAAATTGTACCTGCACTCATCTCTGCAGCCCCACCTGCCTCCTACAAACCAGAGACCCCCCCTCCCTCAAGGGGCAGGGCTGGGCCATCCTAATGGCCAGATAGAAACTAGCACCTGTTAAGCCCTTGCAAACAGAGGTCCCCAGCTGGTCACTACAAAGTCCCTCTTTTCAGGGTGAAGTTTCCCTGAAGTTCCCATGAGTGCTATGGGACTAGCAGAGCATTTTTTGTTCTCTTGGTGATTTACCTTCTAAATATTTCCTTAATTTAAAATTAATGCGAACTTCGGTAGCGAGGCAGGGAAAACTCCTACCTGAAGAGTTAATGGTCCGTGGAAATAACTTTCACTGGCATTTTGCATTATTGTATCATAAAGATAATTGGCAGTGATTCATTGAACCAAGACGGAAAGAGTTCAAAGTTAAAATTCTTTCAGTTCAATTCCCAGCAGTGGTGTGTGTGTGTGTGTGTGTGTGTTTTGGAGTAACAGTGAGCTTGGGCGAGAGTGCTGGATTGTTCATGAAGTTGACAGGACAACCTCGAAGTACATAGTATTATCACCTTTGTTTTATAGATGACGAAAGAGGCTCAGAGTGATTACAGAAACTGTGAAGGACAAGTGAGTTACTGGAACAAGCTGCAGGTTTAAACCAATGTCTCTCTGATCCTCAAATTTGTGCTCTTTTTGTATCCTGTTGCCTTTGGGGCAACGAGGCTCAAATCCTTCCATGTGGCAGCGTTTCAGAAACACCAGTCAAAGCCGAGTCCAGCTTACACGTCAGGAGCAAAAGTAGCAGCAGAAAACACACGCCATTGTGTGGATGTCATGAAAACCACTGTCAGGAGCAACACGTCCACAAAAGAACAAGACATCTGCGAAGGATGGGCCCCTCCCCAGAACTCCACCTTCCAGTTGCTGCTACCGAGTCCTCTGAGCAGTCCCTGACAGAGCCTAGATGCCAACTGTCAGGGGCTTAAAAGACACGAGAGAAAAACTCAGAACTGATTTCTTAAAATCCAGTGCCTTTTATGAAAAGGGTGGCCATTTGCACATCTTCGTGACTAAACGCCTGGGTCTGGCTCGAGACTCTTCCTTACACGGAATCCCCTGGCAGTGCTTGGTGGCGTGATTAGTGACGTGTTTACTGATCCCACCTCCAGTTTCTTTCTTTTTTTTTTTTTTCCCTAAGATTTTATTGACTTATTTGAGCGAGAGAGTGAGCACAAGCAGGGAGAGCAGCAGCCAGAGGGAGAAGCAGACCCCTCTGCTAAGCCTGATGCGGGACTGTATCCCAGGACCCTGAATCATGACCTGAGTGGAGAGCAGACGCTCAACGGACTGAGCCACCGAGGTGTCCCTTCCGGTTTCTTTTAAAAACGTGCTAATGAGTTGGGGTTATATGGGTAATAGGATTTAGTCCCATTTCTGCAGACAGAGTGCCCTGAGAGTGGGACATGGTGACTTTTTCCATAAAGACCTTGATGGTGGGTATTGTAGGCTTTGCAAGCCACACAGCGTCAGAACTACATCCCTCGGTCCCTGTAGTGGGAAAGCAGGCATGGACAATACATGAATGAATGAACAGGGCTGTATTCTGATAAAAGGTTATGGATGCTGAAATTGAATGTTCACAAAATTTTCATGTGTCACAGAATATTCTTTTTCTTTCCCCAACCATTTAAAAATGTACACTCCATTCTTTACTCACATGCCATACAGACACAGGCAGACCCTGACTTTAGCCTTCAGGCCACCATTGATGAGTCCCTGTTGTTGATTCCAGGCTCATTGTGGGCAGAACCTTCTCTCATTTTTCTTGGATGATGGCACGGTCTTAAAGAGAAACTTCAAATCACTTCTAAGCTTTGACCCTTCATGCCTCCCACTTCTTTGATCAAGTCATAAGGGTAAGACAGCTCTATTATTGCCAAGGACCAGCGCCTACCTGGGGACAACAATGTGGTGGGAGAAAAGAATACATCACTGACTTATTCTCCCAGCCTGGAGGAGGGGAAAAGAGGAAGGAGGGTGAACACACAGAAGAGGAAATATGCAAGTAAAGACAGTCTATGGCAGGTTACAGTCTGCCTAATTGATCCAGAATGAGGCTATTGGAAGGTAATTTTCTATCACTTTGTCTGCTTGGCACATTTTTGGTATACTATCTCTTTGGTGTTGTTGTGTTGTTTTTTTTTTTTTCATCCAGAAATTGCATTTCTCGCAGTAAAAATCTCTGTCCTAGGTACATGCATGCGGTTAATTGCTAAAGATGGGCACAGATATCTGTCCCTGCCTATGTGCGCATGCTTCTCCTTCCATCAAGAAGTAACGCTTAGGTTCCCTCCTTTTGAGTTAGGACTGGGTCTGTGATGGCTTTTACCAGCAGGATTCAGAAGAGGTGACATTCTTGGACTCTCATGCCTAGGCATTAAGAAATCCACTTCCTATCTTGTACTCCAGCTTCATGACATGAGGAAGCCCAAGCAGACTCGTGAAGAGGCTCTCTTGGAGAATCAAGATTCCTGCCCTATAGCCTTCCGGAAGTTCCAAGCAGCACCAACTTGTTAGCCATGTGAGTGAGCCTTCTTGGAAGTGGATTCTTTAACTCCAAATGAGCTACCCCTGAACCACTTCTGCGATGGGAAGCAGAGGACGGTCATCCCTGCTAAGCTCTGCCCGTATAGCAAAATCATAACCAAATAAATGACTGATGTTTTAGCCAACTCGTTATCTTCAAATTTTTCTTTTTCTTCCTTAAACTCATTCCAATTAGTCTTCCCCATCTCTCCAATAACTGTCCCTGTCAAGGTCAACTCCATATTTCTAAATCCAATGGTTCCATACTCCGTCCTCATCTTGCCTGACCCATAAAAAGTATTTGAACCGGTTGACCACTCTTCCATGATACGTTTTCATTTGGCATCCAGGTACCACAGTCTCTTGGATTTCCTCCTTCCTCACTGTTTGTCCATCTCAACTTTCTCTGGTCCCTTCTTTCTCCCACTTTTTAGTGTTGGAATTAGTCAGGGTTATCTAAAGGAACAGAACCAATAGTAATTGTCTCATGCGGTTATGGAGGCTGAGAAGTCCCACAAAGAATGGACTCCCCATTTTCTCAGGCCATGCTGTTCAGAGGTCCAGGCCCAAGCCTATCAGCACATTGCATCTCCCTGGCCACTGTGACTGGTTCTGGAACAGGCATGAGACCCCCATAGTGAGATGTAGTATCACTTCTAATAAAATGCAGGGGGGTAAGAGCAGGGCTTTCTACCTCAATACCAAAAGTTCTAGGTCTAGAGCTGTCACCTTTAGGGGAGAACCTGGAAAACTGAGAATAACCAGATGGAATGAAGTCAATACCATGGAAGAAGCAGAGCCAAGAAATGGGGAACAAAGTTCTCACAGCATCAACTATACTCAGAATTGAGTTGGCACCTTGAACTTTTCAGGGATGTAAATTAAAACAAAAATAAAACAAAAACAAACAACTTCCCTGTATGGACTAAGACAGTTAGAGTTGAGTTTTCTGTCACTTTTAGCTAAAAGAATCCTGACACAAGAGCCAGGAATATTTATGAGACTGTCTATACTAGTAGCTAAGCTAAAATTTGAGACTGCCCCTCCCAACTGATAGACAATGTAAGTTATAGTGTTATTCCCGCCATACCCTCCACCTCATCACAAAGACTGGGAGTTTATTATACAACTGGAACACGATGTGGTAACCTCTGCCCACCCTCATTCTTTCTTCCATCTGTATCTGTAGATGAAGAAAAAAAACAGTAATTGAAAAAAAGGAATTCTTCAAGACTTTTCTATTTACCCAACACACACAGATCATTACACATACAGCAAGCACTCAATAAATACTGTTGAATGATTGATGAGGAGAAGAACATTGCTTGCACAGACAAATCAGTGATTCCTTCTTTTCTTCAATGTTTCTAATAAAACAAACAGTAGACACAAGTTTAAGACAGGAGATGACTGATTTTATTGAGTTCTACATGGTACAGGACACATCTGTTGGAGTCAGTGCTGGCCTTCCTAATGCAAGAGAGGCACAGGGTACATGAGACAGGTGCAGAGATTGAACTCAGGAGGGACTGGGAAGCACAACACATCTGACCAGGTTATGAGAACAGATAACAGCAAAGGACAACTGAAGAGATGCTTATTAGCTAACAAATGTACAGAATCCAAGAGGTTAGAGATCCTCTGATCTGATACCTGACTCATTTCACAGAAGGGGAAACTGAGGCTTCCAAGGCTGAGGGAAATGCTGAGGGAAATGATGGGGGAAGTGCCAAGACTCCTGAGATGCGTGCTAAGACAGCTCCTTTTCAAGCTGTGGGTCAGTGTCCATTCGTTGGTTATAAAATTAGTGGGTTTTGGTCAATTTTTTCATGAACAAAAAAGGATAGAACCAAACAGAAAAGAAAATCTAACTATATTTTCCTGTAATATGAATAGGTATGATTGCATGCAATTTTTGTTTCAGTTTTTACACGCACACGCACACATATTATTAACTGAGTCAGGATGTAAAATGTATCTCACACTGTGAATCTACTGTTTGTAAACCACATATCTAGGCCAATGGGCCCAGTGACAGATTATCTGTTATGTTAAAAGCTCAACAGAGAAGGCCCACCCAGTGCTCAGACATGTTCATAATAACAAGTGCAAACTTAGCCAATCAATCAGAGAAACCTGAGGAGATTTTTTAAAAGTACACACATACAGCTTTCTATTCCCTCCTTCCAGAGACTCTGAAGGTTTGGAAGGGTTTTTTGTATTTTACGTAACTTTCCCAAGAAATTCTCATGCACAGATTAGTTATGGGACAAAATATCCCTTTGAAGGAGACAAACACTTGAAAAGATGCTTGGTGGTATGAGTCATCAGAAAACTGCAAATGAAAACCACAATGAGATAGCAGTCCACACCCTGTCAAATGGCTAGAATCTAAAGGACAGATAATAACAAGTTTTAGTGAGGATGTGGAAATATCAGAACCCTCAGACCCTGCTAAGGAGAGCACAAAATGGTGCAGCCTTTCTGGAGAACAGACTGGCAGGTCCTCAAATGCTTAACATAAAATTACCGTATGAGTCAGCAATTCCACTTCCAGGTATCTACCCAAAAGAAATAAAAAACATATGTCCAGACAAAAACTTGTAGATGAATGTTTACAGCCGCATTATTCATAATAGCCAAAAAGTGGAAATAAATGTCTATCAACTGATGACTGGATAAACAGAATGTGGTATGTCCATTCAACAGAACAGTATTCATTCATAAAAAGGAACAGATACATGCTACAATAAAAAGGAAGCTTGAAAATATCATGCTAAGTCAGAGAAGCAATTCACAAAAGATCACACATCATATAATTCCATTTATATGAAATCTCTTGGATAAGCAAGTCTACAGAAAAAGAAAGTAAATTAGTGGTTTCTAGGGATGAGCAGCATTGGAAAAAATGAGGAGTGACTGCTAATGAGTATAGAGTTTCTTTTGTGGTGATAAAAATGTTTTAAAATGGGTTCCAATTGGGCGCCTGGATGGCTCAGTTGGTTAAGTGTCTGACTTCTGCTCAGGTCATGATCTCAGGGTCCTGGGATCGAGCCCCAAGTCCAGCTCCCTGTTCAGCAGGGAGTCTGTTTCTCCCTCTCTCTTTGCCCCTCCCTCCACTTGTGTGTGTATGTGTGTGCATGCACGCACACTCTCTGCCTCAAATAAATTAAAAATCTTAAAAAAAATAATAAAGTGGATTCTAATGAGAGTTGCCCCTATCTAGGAACACACTAAAAATCATTAACTGTACACTTTAAATGATATCTGAATTATATCTCAGCAAAGCTATTAAAACAAACAAAAAGAAGGCATCTGAAATAGGAAAGAACAGACCATTCCAAGGGAATCTTTCTTATAAATAACTTCACAGTAATACAGGGCTATCCAGATACCAGGTATAACAACACAAGGTGGTGGGACAGAAAGACAACAGGCAGATACAAGAAGGAAGGCTGTGGAAGTCACTGAGCCCCTCTTACAAAACAGTCAGGTGTCTGAATTACATACATAGGTTTTTACAGATGCTATTTGAGATGCAGTTTCCATGCAAGACAATTTGGAGATCTTGATCCATTCAATACTAACATTACTTGTACACATTTCATATGCTCTTAGAAGGAAAATCCTGGCGGTCAGGGAACTCGCTGCCTCCTAAGGCACCCCCATGTCTCCAGTGGCACATAGTAAGTGCTCAGTAAAGCCCTGTGGAATGACCGAGTCTGCTTGAAGACAACACCTATGTCCCAGTTGGTGGTGTGGCACCCGTATCACCTAATGTGCCCTACCATCCCTGGCATGTCTGGGGGATGGGGATCGGGATAGGGCTGTGCAGATGAAATTAAATCATGCACACCCAGCACTTCTCTATCTGCCTGAAATGTCTGAAAGCATTAAAGATCAGGACACAATGGTACTCTTGGCATTATTGTTGTTGCTATTATTCTTGTTGTGGCACATATTGAGTGTTCAGCAAATATCGATTGGTTCAATAAACAAGGGTAGGTGAAGGTACGAAAAAGAAATCATTGTCAGTGAAGATTGTTAGGCTTTGTGCCCACAGAGCGAGAAACCCTCTCTGCCGGTCTTAAATGTCACTATATAATGATTTGTCTGCCCAATAAACGTGGTCTTGACTTGAATTAGGGGAAAGACAAAGGGACATTCAAGGATCCTGCCAACACACAAATTGTACATGGCTTCGACACACCACATGAGGGAAAATAACTCCGAGTGGCACCAGAGAGGCCAGCAAAACACTCCTGTGGGAATTTTCCTGAGGAAAAAATAATAGTTCAAATAAAATTGCTTCTTTTGTTTCCAGAGCACTGACCAAATGCCCTGCTCACCAGCAACTCTGGAGTATTTGACTCCTTACTGGGGTTTTTCTAACCCAAGAAGGCTGCATCACACCGTATTGTAGTCTGGACGCTTGTCTTTGCGTTCATTCCACACTGGCAAGTAAAGGCTCCAGAAGTCACCATGAAGATGGGAGGAGCCAACTCTTCCTTAATTACGCCTGCGCAATTTTCAGATCCAAAGCTTCCATTTGGAATCTTCCCTGATAATGACAGGGGACAGTGCTGTGTAGCTTATCAGGTTTCTCCCGGCACGTGCAAGCCCCTCCCCCCAGCCCCCCACCAGCCATCACATGCTCTGTGGGGTTGGAATGATCAACACAGAGTGGGACTGACCCAGCCTTGAACTGGTGCCTGTGTCTTCTCACAGGTAACCGGTCACAAGGGCCATGTCTGCCTTAATGGAAGCAGCACATTATTTGCCATCTGTGTGTGTTTTCACTGCTAATGGGGCTAAGAGGGAAGAAGTGAAGTTTTTTCATTTAAACCCGGAGCAGTTCCCCTCTGACAATGTAATATGGGTTTTTTTGAAGTGCAGATCTACGCGATTATAGAAAGTATGCTTGTTGGAGTCCAGTGGGTGAAATTAGAAACTTGTCATTGGCCAGGGTTGCATGTGCTCGTTCTGAGAAGTGTGTTACAGGAGCTTGGTGGCAATCTGCTGCCGTTTCGTGCGCACCAACAAAAGTAATCAAGTTAATATAAAGTGGGCATTAACCCCCTTTTTAAAGATTTAATTTATACGCTTTTGAGAGTGAGAACAAGCATGAACAGGGGGAAGGTCCAGAGGGAGAGGGAAAAACAGACTCCCAACTGAGCAGGGAGCCTTATATGGGGCTCCATCCCAGGACCCTGAGATCATGACCAGAGCCGAAGGCAGACACGTAACCAATGGAGCCATCCAGGCTCCCCATCCTTCTTTCTTTAAATAACCTTTCGAACAAATTTCACATGAGAAACCAAGCAGAGCAAGAAGTCAGTTTACAATGTAACATCATGTTAACCTTAAAGTATCTTGGGTTATTGAGTACAATATACTCAGCCTGGTTGAGGACATGCCATAGATATCTTGTGCCTTTTCCTGAATTTCCAACTACAGCCTTCCTTATTTCACAGAAGTACAAAGGACCTTCTGAATTCTGACTCTGACATTGTAATAAAACACACAACCACTCCTGACCACCATATTCTAACCCACACTTATATGACGGAGGACCCCGAGGTTATATTCAAAGACAAAAAGATCCAGGCTTAATGTCAAGGACCTGGGTTTGAGCCCTAATTCTGCCCTGTGACAAACGAGAGTTGAGAGGGGCTTCTCAATCTCTTTGAGTTTCAAATCCCTCAACAAAAAATGAAGCTCTCTTCATTTTAAATCCCTACGGCAGGATCTTTGTGAGGATTCAGGGAGAGCAGGAATGGAAGAGATGACTGCCAGCCTGCAGTGGCTTCCAAACCATTGTCCCGGAATTTGCAATATTTCTCAGTTTGCAATCTTTGTATTTCATTGCGATCCTAATATTTCATGTGTTTTCTGTATTCATTTCATCATTATAGTAAAATGAAATGCTCTTGGCTTAGTACCAACCAACACAAGGAGATTATAATCATGGTCTAAGGTAAGCGTTCCTGCTTCATGCATTGGACCTTCCTAAGTTGTGCATTTAGATGCTCAGGGTTAGTGGTGACAGACCCAATGTCTAGACGGTTCTATTAGGGCCTTGATAACCTGAGTGGTCCCAAGGGTTTCCTCTTCACTTGAGGAAAGGCAGGCAGGGGGCCCGTGGGTACAAGGTCAATGTCTTCCAGGGGTGTCAACTGTCCTCAGGCCATCCCCTGGGGTCCGGACCTCAGTTCAGGCTGTGACCTTTCACTTCATTGCTCCAGGAAGTCAGTTTCAGCAGGTTTGTCAAACTCTGGATAATAACTGAATAACTAACTCACCTCATAAGACTGGTATATAACCAGAATGCCCGTGTATGGATCCATCATGAGAAATAGTACACTGGTAGCAGACTGCAAGGGTTCCATTAACAGGTTAAAGCATTTCCTTCTCAAAATCAGGAAAATCATATTCTAGTTAGATGACCATTGAGTCAGAACAGAAAAATACATGTATTCTTAATGCATCTTCTTTACAAAAGATATTTTGAGGGGCGCCTGGGTGGCTCAGTGGGTTAAAGCCTCTGCCTTTGGCTCAGGTCATGATCCCAGGGTCCTGGGATCCAGCCCCACATCGGGCTCTCTGCTCAGCAAGGAGCCTGCTTCCTCCTCTCTCTGCCTGCCTCTCTGCCTACTTGTGATCTCTTTCTGTCAAATAAATAAATAAAATCTTTTAAAAAAAGGATATTTTGAGGCATTCTTCCTCATTCTTAAAGAGCTAGGGAACTTCACAGAATGCTGTTGCTTGAACTGTTTGGATAACTCGTCTGGACAACATTGGGTACACGGTGATCGTGTTCTTTATCTGTCCCCCAAATATATGCTTGACCTTTAATTCACACCAGGCATTGTGCCAAGTGCTTCAGAGAAATTTCCATTCAACCGTTTCGGGGATGGTATGAGGAAAGGTGTATTGTTACCACCATGTCACATAAATTGTAAACATTAAAGTTTAAGAGGAGACACTTGTCCATGGACTAGGCTAGTGAGTGAGTGGGAAAACCAGGACTGACTCCAGCCATCCGATCCATGTTCCCAGCTATGAAATTATACCACCCATACTGGACTAAATTACCACAGCCAACCTCTGACCACAGTGACCCCTGAATTCTTGTTGATAATTTTGGTGTTTCTGAAACTCCCCAGGCACCCGTCAACTAACCATTTATAAAGTACTGATTAAAAGGATGCCTTGGCTGCCTGATCTCATTTAAGATGTGCTGATTTAATTAAAAAGAGTTTAATTAAATCTCTCTCTCCCTCTCCTCAGTGTGCCTTCCTACAGAAAGAATCACAGCCACAGACTGTTGAAGAAGGGATGGACCTTCGAAGTCATGAGATCTACATTTACTCCTTCATGGATACAAAAAAGTGAAATCTAGAAAGATTAAATACCTAGTCTAAGACTTTCTTAATGTAACCCTCATCAAATATCTACTAAGTGCTTGCTAGGCACCAGGCACAAAACACGTCATTGTCAAAGTCAAGACTAGCTTTTACTTCTTACTCCAGCAACTGTTCTCCACTCGGTGCTCCAGCAATTCCAAGAAAATGGAGAGTTTTGTTGTTGTTTCAACCAAGTTGTAACCCTTCTCCCCGATAATGCAATGTAAATCCTGCCTTGGGTCCAATGCCATGTCACCCCTTGTCATCAAGTCAGGACTTCTATCCCTCGAGATATCTCGGGCTGTAACTGGATCGTTCTTGCCCAATGTTCTCTCCCACATGGATGTCCCAAAGGTCAGATCCTCGTGGATTAAAGTGACACTACATTACAGTGAGACCTAGGAGGATCCTGAAGTTACAAGTCATTCCTTAATATACTTTTACTCTGGAAAAATCCTTGCTGAATGGGTTAAGGAAATTTCAAGTCAATGAGCAGATATACCATCCCATGTAGCTTATAGGATCCCAGCGAAAATCCTCCAGACTAAAGCACAGATATGGATTCCAATCTTGAGGCAGGAGGACAGTAGATAGTCCTACTGTTCTGCTCAATGGCACGATGGCACACGTGCCATGGTCCAGCAGAACTCATCCATGTGCTAAGTCTCAGCTCTGCAGCTAAGCCCCAAGGCCCACATCCACCAGCTTTGTGCCCTAATTCGGAGTGGGATGGTGGGATTGTGACAGATGAACAAGCTGGAAACGCCAGGGAATTCCACTCAATGTGAAAACAAATAAAACCTTTGCGGTCTCACCAGAACTTGGTTTTCATGCTCCTCACTACAGAGTGGAATTTTACCTTGTTGGCAAGTCCATCTTGAGCCACTTGTTCCCCTGATGAATTTTCACGAAGAGGCACCCAAAGACACCACAGAGACCTGAAGCCGCGTTCAAGGTCAGTGCAAGCACGCTGCCACGCACTTCTGCGCTTTGATGGTTCCTGAAAGTCAAAATGAACTTCAAATCTTTTCTGAGGTTCTGAGGATTGAGAGCAGAGAGAAAGGAAGTCACCCACTGTTCATCGAGTGGGTATTTACTGAGTCCCTATCATCAGGGAGGTGGGATACAGAGAGGAACACAAGCATACCCGCTTCTGTCCAAGAAGTCAGAGTCTGGTTAAGCCCCAAGTGCCCTGGGGAGGAAGTCTACTGCATTGGCAATACTGTTCTGTGTGCAGTGGTGAAAGGGCTTTCTCCCGAAAAGCAAAAGGTAGTTAATGTTATTCAAGGAGGTGGTGTAATGTGTTAGATATGCCTGTGGCCTTTGGGGTCAGCCCACCGGGGTTTCGTTGCCGGGCCCACAGTTTAAGAGCCACGGGAAGTGATGAGCACATTGACTCGGGACTTTCTGAAAAATCTCAATTTCCTCATCTGTGAAATGGGGCTAACTTCAGCACTTCATAGAGGGCTGCTGTTCACTTTCGGGGAACGGAGCCTTTTTCAAGTGTTTAGCACAATGTCTGGCCCGTGGTGAGGGCTCAGTAAATCTTAGCAATGATGTTTTGAAATTATTAATCTGTAATCCACCTAAACCCGTGAAAAGAAAGAGAGGAGAGGAAGGAGAGAAGAGCATGTGCTTGCTTTTCAAAGCGTTCCTTAAGAAACAAAGAAAAGAGAACTCCTGTAGCAGCGAAAAGCGTAGCTGGTCCGTGATGAAAATGTCACCACCACTCTCCTCCTTAGCGGCTTCCCTTCTCCCGCCCTTTCCAGCCACATGGAAGGGTCACACCAACCTCTCTCTCGCGATCAGGCCCATGGCCATTTGGACATCACACACCTACTCTCCAGTTTCCGTTCTGCTCTTCCCCCACAGGCCCCGGGAACGTGTGTGAAAATGAGGGTTGTTCTACAAATGAGAGCTCTGCAGAACTTTCAGAGCCTGGGGCACAGACGCCAAAGCCTGCCATCCAGCCGGGCGTTCGCCACCCCCCACCCCCAACACAGGCTGGGGCAGCTTCAGGATGAGGATGATTGATGCTCGTGGGCAAGCCCAGAGTTGAGCACACGTGAAAGATTTATTGAGCTCCTCCTACGTGTCAGAGTCCATTCCTGGGCTGGAAATCGACCATCTCTGCCCTAATATCCGAGCGAGAAAGACCAGTAGTAAGTAAGTAAACAGGTATCTGAGTTGGAGGCCTGGCTCAGAGGGGGCCAAACCTCCTCGGTTTTCAGCAGACGAGTCACATGTTAGTATTAAGTGGCTTTTTCCCGATTCAAAGTCTCAGAAAATACACCATTCATTAGGGCAAGTCTTTCTTAGCCACAACACTGGCCTCCTCACAGTCCTGGATAAACACATCTGTGTCATCAAGCCAGAAGGCACAATGGAAAACTAAACAATAACAAATCACACCAAATCTGATATTGAATTGACAGCACCAGGACTGTCTACATGGCCCTCATCGCCTCCCGGTCCCAGCTCTTTATCCCACAACCGTAGAGTCCTTGGAGTACTAGACTAGTAGTCTCCTAACCAGCCACCCCACCCCCCACCAATCCATTCTGCACAGGGTAACCCAGGCGATCTTACTAAAATGCGCCCCTGAGCGTGTCCCTCCCCAGATTAAAACACCTCTACACCCCCCTGCTTTTAATCAAAAAAGGAAGAAGCTTCAGCTAGTCCATCACAGGGCTGTTGTTCGAAGTGTGTAACACCCAGCTCCTTCCCAGTTGAATGCAAACCAGCCCCCCAACCTTTGTGAACACACAATCCTGATTTGTGTATATTTACTTCAGAATGACTGCTGTCCATCCACCTATTAAGTATCAGTAAGATTAAGTTCTTTCTCCTGAAAATAAATGCAAATACGAGTTCTAAGCTTTCAGGGGTCCGGCATGGACACTCTTGGACATCAAACATAAAGACCACTGGGTCAGACCATGGACAGTTCTGCCTTTGTAGCTGCCTTGGTGATGGAGGGGCTCCCACGTGGTGCAGTCAGCTGGGTGACAGACTCCTGGTTTCCACGTAAGTTGTGATCTCAACGTCTTGAGATCGATCCCCATGTCAGGCTCCACACTGAGCACAGAGTCTGCTTGACTTTCTCTCCCTTTCCCCCTGCCCTTCCTCCCCATGCTCACATATACTTGTTCTCTTTCTCTCTCTCTCTCTCCTCCCTCTAAAATAAATAAATTCATCCTTAAAACAAAAACAAAAATACAACACTCAGATGGAGATAAACCCGCATGCTCTTCTCCATCTTGTGTTGCAATGTGTCTCAGACCACACACTTGCACCTCAAAATTCGATGTAAACCAAATTGTAGAAAAAGAAACTACATTGTAAACACAATGAGGGAATCTAGGTTATTGATAGGAATCCCTTTTATAAAGGGATCCCTTTATAAAGTAAATAAGTATTTACTTTATATTTTTATATATTTTATATATTTTATATTAAGCATCCCTCTTATAAAGTAAATAAGTATTTTGTAATTAAATTAGTTCAGCACAAATTTATCAGATTTTTTAAGCTCTGGCAGTGAATTTTCTTAAAATGATCTACCAGTTCTAAAATGAAGCCAGCAACCAAGAGACTCAGAAAACCAGATCATATTTCTCCGTCATTCATGATCTGATTATCTCACTATCACGGTAGATAGTGGAATTGAAAGAACCATCCCCATAAACACTCTGAAAGAAATTTTCCATTCCAACAGATACAACTGATGCACTCTTTGGAAGAAACGTTGCAGACATGGCAGGCAGGGGAGGCAGGGACTGTGACCCCAAACTCCAAAGGAAAAAGCCAGGTGTCAACAAACGTGTCCCTGTTCTCCAGACACTGCCTCACCTACCCACCTCCTGGTCTTTTGTTTATGCCATTTCTCCCCAGACTCATCCCCACTCCCCCACACAACTGCATACACTCACGGGTCCCTGCGGGGGTGCACACGGGCATGCACCCGTGTCTACATTCTACCAACCTTCAACACCCAGCTCAAACATAACCTTTTGTGGGAAATCCTCCCTTGATCTGTCTCCACCGAGACCAGAAATTGTGAAAATCAACTCACCTGAAATAGCGCATCCTTTTCTCTGAGCCATACTTAATTAGAATACAAACTTAGAAGTGCTGGTCTGTCTCACCCCCACCCCGAAATTCTCACCATGTTGAGATTTCAGACTTTTCCTGAGACATCTCCCACAGCACCTGGTGCAATGAAAATGGTTCATGCTTGATAAGTCTTTATTTGCCGAATGAATGGAGAAAGGCCATAACACCAAACAACCCTCCATCACTGGTCTCAGCCCCAGCGGTTCGCTTTGTTTCCAAAGCTATCACATTTACAATGCAAAACAGGTCATCAGATCATTGGTAAAAATTCACTGCAAAGTTCTGAGGTGTCTTGCTGAAGACACAGACTGTGCAAAGGAATCTAAATATTGTCTCTTCATTCTTTGGTCATCATAACATCTTGCTGTGAGAAATTATGATTATTATTACTTATAAAATTCATCAGTGCTCTCACTCAAATGGGAGGGGCCCGTGGTCCACCTGAGAGCCCTTCCCAACAAGGACAGCAGCAGATGTCCCAGGTCGGGTGGCTGTGTGTCTCTTCTCCACCTGGGACACCCCCTCAATCCTGCTGCCATTTGCAAGTTGCTTTTCCAAGCCAGGCAAGACCCTGACTGTTCTAACTTCAAAACAGCCACCTTACAAAAGTCAAAGTTCAGGACAGTTTGCTGTGAGTAATGTGATACTATTTATAGGACAATAGAATCTTGGTGTAAACCTCAATTTTAAAATGAGTGCAATGCAAGGGACAGGTAAACCAATTATTATTCTATGCATCCCTCAAAACTCTGCTACTGACAACTATTGTAATCGTATCAATGGCAATTTGTAAATTAAGAAAATAGTACTTCAAAAAAGAAACAGATGGGAAAAGAGAGGAGAAGGAGGAAGCGTTCTAATTATCTGAGATAGATCCTTTTGTGACGGTTGGTTAGCTGCCTCTTTTTAGCACTGACATTTCCAAGTCTTTTGTGAAAAGGAAAATTTAAGAATGTGCTGAAATCAATGCCCAGATACCTCGTGTCTTATTTGGCTTGGGTTTTTTTTTTTTTTCTTTTGTTTTAATTATTGCGATGGCAATAAACTTGAAGTGAACCGAAATAAAGATCCCTAAATGTTTTTTTGTTTTAAATTTAAAGTTAGCTGTCTGTTTGGGGAATTGGAAAGTCCCGATTCTTTTTTGTGTGTGTGGACTATGAATTATATCTGCATAAAGGTATTCTGAAATGGGGGAAAGGTCATTTTATGTCTTTCCTTATCCTCTATTTTTATTTGAGTTTTTTTTAAACATTTTATTTATTTATTTGACAGACAGAGATCACAAGTAGGCAGAGACACAGGCCGAGAGAGAGAGAGGAAGCAGGCTCCCTGCCGAGCAGAGAGCCCCACGCGGGGCTCGATCCCAGGACCCTGAGACCATGACCTGAGCTGAAGGCAGAGGCTTTAACCCACTGAGCCACCCAGGCACCCTTATTTGAGTTTTTATTACAGAAGTTTCACATGTCTATACAAGCAGAGAGACAAGTTAATTTTTTTAATTTTTTAATTTTAATTTTTAAAATTTTCTGTTTTTACTTAACACATCATGTATTATTTCCCCGAGGGTACAGGTCTGTGACTCATCAGTCTTACACAATTCACAGCACTCCCCATAGCACATACCCCCCCCAGTGCCCATCCCCCAGTTGCCCCATCCCTCCCCCTCCACTCCAGCAACCCCCAGTTTGTTTCCTGAGATTAAGAGTCTGTTATCGTTTGTTTCCCTCTCTGGCTTTGTCTTGTTTCATTTTTCCCTCCCTTCCCCTATGATCCTCTGTCTTGTTTCCTAAATCCCTCCCTATTTCAGTGAGATCATGATATAATTGTCTTTCTCTGATTGACTTGTTTTGCTTCACATAATACCCTCTAGTTCCATCCATGTCATTGCAAATAGGAAGATTTGGGGTTTTGATGACTGCATAATATTCCATTGTATATATATACCACATCTTCTTTATCCATTCATCTGTTGGTGGACATCTAGGCTCTTTCCATAGTTTGGCTATTGTGGACATTGCTGCTGTAAACATTGGAGTGCACATGCCCCTTCAGAGCACTTTTTTAAAAATATTTTTAAAGATTTTATTTATTTATGTGAGAGAGTGAGAATGAGAAAGAGCATGAGAGAGGGGAGGTTGAGAGGGAGAAGCAGATTCACCACTGGGAGGCCAGTGTGGGACTCGATCTTAGGACTCCAGGATCATGACCTGAGCCAAAGACAGTCACTTAACCAACTGAGCTTCCCAAGCACCCGAGAAACTAGTTTAATGAACTGGAGGTACCATTGCCAGCTTCAAAAATTACTGATTTATAGTCAATCTTATTTTATCTGTGTGTCCCATATATCTCTTTCCTCAAACCACAATTTATTTTGAAACAATACCAGATATCATATTGATTCATCTGTAAATATCCCAATAATGTATATGTAAAACAATAGGACATTTAAAAATATCTCAGTAATAACACCACATCTAAAAAGAATTAACAGTAATAATTTTTTTAAAAATTTTATTTATTTATTTGACAGGGAGAGATCACAAGTAGGCAGAGAGGCAGCCAGAGAGAGAAGGGGAAGCAGGCTCCCCGGTGACCAGAGAGCCCCATTCGGGGCTCAATCCGAGGACCCTGAGATCATGACCTGAGCTGAAGGCAGAGGCTTAACCCACTGAGCCACCCAGGCACCCGAACAGTAATAATTTCTTATCATCAACTTCCATAGTCAATTTCCCAGTGTCCATATTTTCTTGATTATCTTAGGCATTTTAAAATCATTTGAAGAAGTATTCAAATTAGGTCCATACCATGTGATTGGTTATTATTCTGCAAAGTTTTTAAAAATCTGTTGGTTCTCCCTTATCTGTTTTATCTCCTTGACATTTTGTGTTGAAGAAACTGGGACATTGGGCGCCTGGGTGGCTCAGTAGGTTAAGCCGCTGCCTTGGGCTCAGGTCATGATCTCGGGGTCCTGGGATCGAGTCCCGCATAGGGCTCTCTGCTCGGCAGGGAGCCTGCTTCCCTCTCTCTCTCTCTCTGCCTGCCTCTCTGCCTACTTGTGATCTCTCTCTCTCTCTCTCTGTCAAATAAATAAAGAAAATCTTAAAAAAAAAAAAAAAAAGAAACTGGGACATTGGTCCTGTAGAGTCCCCTACTCTCTGCACTTTGACAATTGTACCCTCTTGGAATTCACATGTTTCTCTGACCCCTGTGCTTCTGGAATTGTAGTTGGAGCTAGAGCCTCCATCGGATTCAAGTTCTGTTTTTTGGCAAGACCAACCACTTCATGGGTAGGTGGTGGGTTCTTTCATCCACTGGGTTGTTTCTCTTTTTGTGAGGGTCACTGTCCAGATCCATTAAGTCATCGGGGTTTGCAAAGACCCTCCCTTCTCCAACCTGGGTCCCCAAGGGGGAGCATCAGAAGCTGAGGCTTTATCCTTACTGGCTTTGTGCTTTTTGTCATCCCTCTCCATTAGCTGTAACACTTTCATGAAGGGTGACTTCCTCTTACCAACTTTTGTTTCCTCAGGTACAGTTCATGTAAAACAAAACAAAACAAAAACAAAAACATAGGATACATGCTTTGTTCTTTATTTACCAGTTTTCCAAATGAGTGATTTCCTTGTGTTCTCCAAAGATCACCACTGATTTTTCCAACACCATCTTGAACTCATGGATTCAGACATATTTGATGGGTCTCAATCCATTTAGTTATTACTTTTATTGATGTGAAAATATTTGCCCTCTGGGAGCTTTTGCAAAGTTGGCTCCTGAGTTCTTTTGACATGTCCCTTCTAGTCTTTGATAGCTTCCTTGCTTTCAGTTATGACAAGTTGTCCCAGGCTCACCTTGTTTATTTCCTCCAAAACCTGGAATCAACCATCTTGCCAAGAAGCTTTGGCAGGTAGAACTGTTTAGCAAAACCAAAATCTGAATCTAGGTGTGCTCATTGCTGTTCTTTTTGTCATGAGCTCTAGGTCTTTTATGGTTTTTTTTTGGGGGGGGTGGGGGTCTTTTTGTTCTGTTTTTTGGTTCTAGGTCTTTTGAGTGGACAGAGCTTTAAAAAAACCATCTATCTATCTATCTATCTGTTTAAATATCTATATACTTATCTGATTTCACACCCTTAATTCACAATCAAGATGAAAAGATTTTACTTAAATTTCTCAATCTTACAATTGTAACTCTACTCTTGTCCCAAATCCCATTTGTCAGTGACACTAACATGATTATTCATTTGTTTTATCCCAGACCATGACTATGGCAGTATCAGAATAATAATACAAGCACAAGCACCAACCACATGATTACTGAAAACAATTTAAGACTTCTTTTGGCAGTTCTCTTTGTTCTTAGAGTGTACTCATTAGGGACACACAGATTACCATATTTAAAAGTCATTTGGAGGAATCTGTCCCTGTTTACGCTGCAAGCACAATACACAGTTTTATTTTGTTTCATTTTGTTCTCAACTTTTAGAGATTGCTTTTTGAAATTTTGTTTTAAAAATCAGCTTCATAATGATGTGAAACATTTGCATGGTTCCAAAATCAAATCAACAAAACAAAATATATTTAAGGAGGCTAGTTTCCATCTCTGTCACCCCAAGTTGAGTTCCCCCCTCCCAAAAGTAGTCCTTTTATTTTTTTTTTAAGATTTTTATTTATTTATTGAAAGAGAGGCAGTGAGAGAGCGCATGAGCGAGGAGAAGGTCAGAGGGAGAAGCAGACTCCCCGTGGCGCTGGGAGCCCGATGTAGGACTCGATCCTGGGACTCCGGGATCATGACCTGAGCCGAAGGCAGTCGTCCAACCAACTGAGCCACCCAGGCGTCCCAAGCAGTCCTTTTTTAAATGAATGGTTTATTCTTAGATTGCTTTTTTAATACAAGGAAATTAAAGATACTTTGTGTGTGTGCGCATGCACTCCTAGGCATGTTCACACACGCGCATGTGTGTGTGTATATGTGTGTAAAACCTCTATAATTAAAACAGATTTTCTACCATGTTTTGTCTGGTTGGGCTTATCCCCCTCATTGCTCTTCAGAATTTTCTTGGCAACTGTTATTTATCTGTTTTTCCTAATAAAATTATCTAGCTTCCAATTGGAAAAAAAAAACCCTGAATATATAAATATATATAAGTATATATATAAATATATATATATACTCCCTTTATTGATAAATGACAGAATATTACTCTTTTCTCTACCTTTGTCCACTGAACCTTGGAAATCACTCCTGAGTTCTATATAAGGAGATGATACCTAAAGATGCTTGTTCCTTCGTATGGCCATGAAGTACTTAATTATGTGGATGGCCCACAGTTCATTCAATGAGCTCACTTTGATGGAAATGCTCTTGTAACTTTGCTTCAGCAAATATCCTATTATTTATATTTTTATCAGGGTATTTTGGAGAGTCTTAGAAGTAGAATTGCTGAGTCGTAGGGTAAAGCTGTGCGTAGTTTAGCTGAATGTCAAAGCCTCCTCACAGTGATTGTACTATTTCACGTTCCTACCAGCACCATATGACTGTGGCTTTGTCCCTAGAGCTTTGCCAGTAGGGCATATTGTCAAGCTTTTGGATTTTGGCACCTAATAGATAAGATGTTTCTTGATGTAGTTTTTGTTTTACATTTATTTTATTTTAAATAAAGTTGAGCATTTTTTCATACCATTAAGAGAGATTTTTTTTAATATTTTATTTATTTATTTGACAGAGAGAGAGAACACAAGTAAGCAGAGCAGCAGAGGGAGAGAGAGAAGCAAGCTCTTTGCTAAGCAGGGAACCTGATGCGGAGCTCAATCCCAGGACCCTGGAACCATGACCTGAGCTGAAGGCAGCCGCTTAACCAACTGAGCCACCCAAGTGCCCCTGTACTTTGTTTTTAAGATTTTATTTATCTGAGAGAGAGAAACAGAGATAGTGACAGAGATAACAAAAGAGAGAAGGAGAGGGAGAAGCAGGCTCCCCAATGAGCAGGGAGCCAGAGCAGATGTTGGGCTCGATTCCAGGACTCTGGGATTGTGAACTGAGCTGAAAGCAGACATTTAACTGACTGAGCTACCCATGTGCCCCTATTCTTTTTCTGTCAATTGTCTGCTTATATTTCTAGCCTATTTCTATAAAATTGTTGGAGTTTTTCTCCTCTAATTTTTTTTAAAGATTTTATTTATTTAGGGGCACCTGGGTGGCTCAGTGGGTTAAACCTCTGCCTTCAGCTCAGGTCATGATCTCAGGGTCCTGGGATCGAGCCCCGCATCGGGCTCTCTGCTCAGGAGGAAGCCTGCTTCCTCCTCTCTCTCTGTTTGCCTCTCTGCCTACTTGTGATCTCTCTCAGTCTGTCAAATTAAAAAAAAAAAAAATCTTAAAAAAAAAAGATTTTATTTATTTATTTGACAGATGGCGATCACAAATAGGCAGAGAGGCAGGCAAAGAGAAAGGAGGAAGCAGGCTCCCTGCTGAGCAGAGAGCCAGATGCAGGCCTCGATCCCAGGACTCTGGGATAATGACCTGAGCGAAGGCAGAGGCTTAACCCACTGAGCCACCCAGGCGCCCTCTCCTCTAATTTTTAAAGCATTTTTATACATCAAGTCTGCTAACCATTAGTCCTTGATAGATGCTGCAAATATTTTCCCTAGTTTGTCATTTGTCTTTTTATCTTACTTAGAGTCTTTTATTTTTGTTCTTTGATTTTTTTTCAACACAGTTTTTTTTTTAATTTCAATACAAAGAAGTTTATCAATTCTTTCCCTTATTGTATCTGGATTTGACTAATAGTTCAAAGAGTTTCACTCTCTCCAAAGTTAAGTAATAATTTGCCAATATTTATTCTAACATTTTTTATAGTTTCAGTTTTTACATTTTAATCATGTACCTTCTTGGAATTTACCCTGGAATATGGTGTGAGAAATGGATCCAGTTTTGTTTATCTAATGGCTATCAACTTCCCTCGACAGCACTTGTAGCAAGTTCCATTCCTCCACAAGGGGAAATGCCACCTTTTTCATACCCCGTTTCTACATGGAAACGGATATCTTTCTGGATGTCCTACCCTGCTCTATGGGTCTACCTATTTGTGCTTCAGTACCAACCTGTTTCACTTACAAGGTTTTCTCCCGTGTTTTGATGTCTGGTGGGGTTTAGCCCTCTCATTGCTCTTCTTTTCCAGGGTAATTTCTATTTATCTGCTTTTCCTAATTAACTTGTCTAGTTTCTAGTTGGAAACTTTGACTATCAGTTTTCTAAGACTCACTGACAGCTGTTTGACTTGATTGGCAACTTGAGTTGGCTGTTTTGACACAGACTCTGAAATAGAGCACGGACTTAATAAATGTCAGTAGAAGTGAAATGCCTCTTCTGGAGGTAAGCATACAATGTCAATACCCCAACAGTCAATGTTAGCCCTAGATGGGGGAAGTGTATGATGATTTTAATCCCAACGATTTTAGTATAACTAAAAAAGACTGGGTCCAATAATACTTGAGAAAAGAAAGAAAGGAAGGAAGGAAGGAGGGAGAAGGGAGGAGGAGGGGAGGAAAGGGAGGAAGAAAGAGAGAGAAGGAAGGAAGGAAGAAAAAAGAAAAGAAAAGAAAAGAAAAAGAAAAGAAGAAACAAAGAAGAGAGAAAGAGGAAACAAACAAGCAAGCAAGTATTGGTCCCATTGGTGTGCCTCCAATGAAAGGAATTGAGTAGACTTTTGGATGGTGTGAAAGGGACTCTGTTCAGTGGGTGTCCTTTTGAATTTGTACCATATGTATTCATTAACTGTGGGTTTGCATAATTAATGATACACCAAATTCCATATCGCCCACTAATCAAAGGCACTGTGTTTCTGTTTATTCAGGGGAGGGATTTCCTTCCCATGCGCTATGTGCAGTCACAAGACGATTGTGATGTTTGGTACTGGTGTGAAAGAGAGGGTCTCCAGGGTATCCTGTGGGTGATATGGCTTGGCTCTCAATATTTGGCTTTTGCACTGTTTTCTATTTTTAAAGAACATACCGTCCTAAGCAAAGTAAGGAAAAGAACAACTCTTTTCTTTAATAAATGATTCAAATGTTGGAAATGGGGGAAAAATATGGCACAAAGGAGCATAGTTTCCAGGCTGTTGCTTCTACTGGAAAGGGCTATGGTAACCAACCCAACCCTGGTTTAGTATAAACCTGCCTTGGTTCTACTGGGCTGATCTGGCAAAGCACTGACCTTGTCAATGGAAGCCATGAAAATCTGGGCTCATGTAAAAAGCCAAATGAAAAGAAAAAGGCTCAGAAGTTTACTTTGTCCAGATGTGTGTCCTACTGATAGATGGACTTCCAGGTTATGCCTTTAACAATCCTCCTGATGAAACAGAATGATTCAAGATCGGCAGACATGTCAAAGTGTCACCAAGGGTTTGGAGGATGCTTAGAACGTGCTTCCTTAGTGAACACTCAGACTCGGCAAAATGCTTTTACTGGAGGCCCAGATTTGAATCCTGACTCAGTTTAATAGCTGCATGAACTTGGGCCTGAGACTCAATCTGGATAATAACATTAAAAGGAGTAAATAGTATGAGGCAAATCAGTGCTTATGGTGGGACCCAGCATTGACTGTAATTAGTGTAATAACTTTCAGAACTCTGCCCAAAGGACTCTTTAACACAAAACAAGAGAAAATGGACCTTATTTCTCCAACTTTAAGCATCATTTGGTCTCAGCTTGGAAGAAACCAGTAGAACACTGCCTCCTTTGGTCCCCCCATGGTCCCCCCATGGTCCACCAACTGGTAATATTTCAATTGAGAAGACATATGTTTGCCCGAGCACGGATGCAAAAAGCCCAGTTGGAAATGGTGATTACGTGTCACAATTTTCCACCCATTTATTCTAAGGGGCCAAAAACTTTTCTTCCCCACAGATGGCCGGTGCCCTTGCACCTGCTGGAGAGGCCACGCCAGAAGGCTGGGCTGACACACACATGCAGAGGTGGGGCAAAAGGAGACTTCTTAAGAGAAGGTGCAGCCCACACTCGCGCTTGCAGCCTGGCGTCTGCCATGCTGTGGTGACTGCGCATTTGCCGCCACTCGTCTACAACCACTTCTCAATTACTCATAATTGAGTTGCGGAGAGATCATTATTCTTTGCTGAAACTTGACTTCTTAGGGTAGAAGCAGATTTTTCTCATTGCAGGGGGCGGGGGAGGGAGGTGGTGGAATTACATTAAAATCTGTTGGAAAATTTTGGTTGGAACAAGGCACAAAAATGTTCTCTGCAGTTGCAGCCGCCTCTGTTGTCATTCTTTAACAAAATCAGGGCTCACTTTGTAAAAACAAACACGGGCCAAGCGTGTTCGCTCTTTCTTTGGAATGTATCCGTTGTGCTGAATTAGATTTTGTGAGAAGCCTCACCAATGGCCCCAAGGTTGTGCGTGGCCATTGCTGACTGTGCAGCGGAGGAATTAAGGACTAAATTTGTTCTGCTGAGTGTTCGGGTCTCTGCTTTGTCCAAAGGGCAGTGGGATACATTTTGGAAAATCCTAGAGATTACACACAGGCATTCCTCTAGAGAGAAGTTAAAGAATTAAGGACACACCCGGGCACATGTCTTAACATACTGGAAAAGGAATCTGATGTCTTAAGGGTGCCCTAGTGACCTGAAATAGGTAAAACACCTCCCATGGAAAGCGTTTTCTGTAAAAGCAGCTGTTTTAACCCATGGGCCTCTTTATATCCTCAGAACTGCTCAAGAAGGTCTTCACCTAATGCTCCACCATAGACTGGCATCGCTAACACAGGGAACACAACGGTGGAAGCTTCCAGAATGCTGGAGATGTCTCTTCCACCTGATTTTGTGATGCCACAAATTGTTGTTTGTTGTTGATTGTTGTTGACTCTTACTTCCTGGTTCCATCATGATCCCAAAGGAGAGGAGATACTCAGATGCTCCACACAGGGAAAGCTTTGAGCTTAAAACCTTTCCTGAACCTACTCAGATGGGGAGGGCTTGAGCTTAGGAGCCACCGGGGGTGTTTCTCATTTCCACCGCCTCCCTGGGCCACACAGCTTACTGGGAGCCCTAGCACTTTCCATAGCAGCCGCAGCCTCAGCCTGACTCTAGATGGTGGAACTCTTTTCTCTAAGAGGTAAGGAGGGCAGACCTTCCCACAGTATGCGTGATCCATCCATGGAATGGATAGATGCCATCCAAGGCTGCCCCTATAAAGGCTACTCCTTTGTCTCCCTTTACCTTCCCATCCCTGATTCCTTCTCTTCCTCTTAGTTCCAAAAGCCATGACCGTGACCTATAAACCTAGAAGATCGGAGTCAGTAGCTCTAACATTCCTGAACTGTACGCTGATGATGCTTTAATTTGCTGCTGTCATTCTGCTGCAGATGGAGTTTTCATTGCCTCAATGACAGCTGTCCCATGCGGCTCGAGACAGACTGTCAGAAGAACGTTTTGCCATGTAGGTGAATTTAAACAATAATCTTGTGCATTACCATATTTTATGACAAAATGCAACAGTACAGGGCCAAAGCCAAGAGATCTGCCTAACTCTTGCTCTATGGATTTGTCCATAGAAACCTGTGAGGACAACGAGCAAGGGTACAAGGATATACACCTCAGGGCACATATCGCACACCCATGCACAGAACATACAGGGTGGGCCTGGGGGTAGGGGTGGTGTAGGTCCCTGGGCTGATGGAGTTACCAAAGGGTACAGGACATGGCTAGAGACCAGCTCTGGCTGATACTTCACGAACAAGCCAGAGGGAAGAAATAATAACCTGTGGCATCACAAATAAAACACAGTTTAAGAACAGGGTCTTAAAAGTTCTAGAACACTGAGGACCTTTAAAGAAATCTGGTCACATAACAGTGAGGATAAGTTTGAAAACCATAAAAAAAAAAAAAAAGTCCAAGGCCCATGACAAGGAACATGTGAAAGCGTCTGCGGAGGTCGTGTGCCTGCATGGAGCAGGGTGGGGCTGCGGGTATTCCTCTCGTTCCTTTTCAAGGCACGTTTTATCTCCTCTGCAGTCCTCGACATCTTCCTAATGACCATGAAAACCACAATAGCTAGTGTTTCTCTGATGCTCTACAAATTCTCCCCCTAACGCTACTGGAACTTTGCAATGACCCTGTGAGATAAGAAGTATTGTCTTCCCTTTTGTTTATTTTCTTAATTGATTTTATTTATTTACTTATTTATTTATCTATTTGGAGCAGGGGGAGAAGCCCAGGGAGAGGCGGACTGCCAGCTGGGCGTGGAGCCCAACACAGGGCTTGATCCCCAGACCCTGAGACCATGAGCTGACCTGAAACCAAAAAGTCTGACGCTTACCCAAATGAGCCACCCACGCAGTCCTTGTCTGTTTCCCTTTTACAGAAGGAAACTAAGACTCAAATTGTTTGTAGGGTTTCAAGATCACTCCAGGAAGGGCCAGCACAGAACCTACACCCCTCCCCCTGCAGTGACTGTAAATGACAAGCTCTCCCTACCAACCCCTCTGGCCTCACGTGGCCTAAAGCTCTGTCTAAAAAGATGCCAAACATGTGGAAACCCTTCATGTCAGTAAAACCAAGTATCTCCACACACTGTCCACAGGGACATGCGACATCAAGATGCTGGGAAGGATTCCTACAGACATATTGCTGTCCCCTCTTTGTTCAACAGTCTGGAGACATGCACATGGTTAGGCATCTGTACAGATAGTAAGTCTTTGCTGCGAGCGTACAAATAAAGCCCATGACTCGCTTTTGTCCACGTTCGTGTTTTTCTGATGAGGTTGGTTTCATGTTCTGAAATGTATTCATTCATGAGTCACCGGGGGGAAGGCTGAACTGAAAATTATCAAGCTCATCATGGATGTGGTCGTACGGGGCCACGTCGTCACAGAGATTTATAAATCTGGTTTGCACTTTGAGGTCTTGGAACACCACCTCATTTCATGTCTTTATGTGAACAGTTCTGCTTTAAGCCAAGGACTATTTTGCTCGATTTAAAAGGGGAAAAATAATCTCGAGGAGGGCAAAAACAAGGGCGGCACATATGATTTGAATTACAGTCAGATAATCACCATTCAGGACCAGTCCAAACTGGAAGCAGAGCTTGAATTTCTCCTCAGAGACATTTCCCGGCTTAACTTTTAACAAGGGCTACAATTGACTATGGCCTTTCAGTGAAAACGAAAGAAGTTCAACTTATTTAAGGCCTTTATTGACTTCTCCAGCCTCCTATGAAATTAGCCCTCTTGGAAGAAGATCATTTATGAGTTCCGTTGGAAACGGTAAAAATAGCCCTCCCACTCCTCCCACCCTCTCAGAAAATGTTCCAGAGAAAGATTTTTTTCAAACAAATTTTCCAGGCTGCATCACAGAGCACCGTGCCTTGGTCCTCTCTCTGTTTGAAGAGTTTAAGTCAAAATCGAAACATTTTAAGTTTCCCTTTCCCATTGTGCTCCAAGATGACCAGAGGTTCCTCTTGCCCCATGAGCAGTTATGAATCATTTTAGCACACAAAAAGATACAAAGTTAAGAATATATACTATGGCTCAAAATCCCAATGACATACGTCCTTCCTCTGCCGAGAGTTTCTTTCCAGATGCCCGTTCACTTTCAGGGACAAAAAGGAATAAAAGTCAAAGATTCATCTCGGATAGGCAGGCTCAAGCAGGGTGTGACAGACCTGAAACAGCGCTTGTGTCTGTGGGGCATGTGGCTTACTGCCCTGGTTCCCAGTCCGGTGGACAGAATCACTTGGGAACCTTGAAAAAAAAAAAAAATCCAGATGTCCAGTCTGCTTTCTGAGCAGTCACATCAGAATCTCTAGGGATCCCACTATTTTAGGGGATAGAGTCTGTGCTCTGGAATCAGAAAAGCCTCTTGTTCATCTCTTACTCTTCCCCACTTACTGGTTTGGGGACAAGTTACTTAGCCTCTCTGAGCTTAGATTTCCGAACACACACACACACACACACACACACACACACACACACACACACACACACGTGCAGATGCCTATAAGCCTATTTTTATAGCTAACAATGCCTGCTTTATAAGTGGTGAATATGGGATAGAATATTTGCACACAGCATAGTGCCTGGCCCACCAGTGATGTATAAATGTGTGATAGCTTAAAGTTTTGAAATATTTAGCATTGGTTTTGTCCAGAATATCCTTCTCTTGCCCTCAATTTGCCTTTCCCTTCAAAATCTTAGATAATGTGAGGAAGGAAGAATGTTCATGGTATGGAGTGAGATGAAGAAGGATAACTCATGAGTAATAATACAACCCCCCCCCCCCAAGAATAGAAGAATAGAAAAGGATTTTCTGGAGGCCAGAAGAGTCAGATAAGAAGGTAAACATCTGAAGGACTCAGAATAAAGACCTCGACTGTCCCCTGCTCCATCCCCCAAACCAATCCTAGGAAGGAGTCAATCTCCTTTTAAGTTTGGGAGATCCAAGAATGAGGGACATCTATGATCTGTTTCCTGGCAATGGCTCCAAAGGAAAAGAAATGACAACATGAAATTTCTAGGGAGACGGGGACTTAGCCCCACAAATCTTCTATTTCCCAAATGTTCCTAAAGCCACAAAATGACTCCTGGGCAGTATGAAAACAACACAGGGAGCACAGGACATGGGGTGGCCTTGTAGCTGGGAATGTAGGTCAAGGAGGAAGAGCTACACTGACTGGTCACCAAGACTCAGCCCCCATGACAAGGAATCAGCAGGTGCCCACATGGAGAGATGGCCTCCATAGCGGGACCTGTCTACCTATATCCCATTAACATGCATCCACTCCTCTTGGCCCTCAGACAAAACCCAGGGCAAAAAGATGAACCCATAATGAGAGGAAGAGAGACGCCCTATCTCTCATGCCAGATTTTGGGATTGGGCTTCATATCTGCTGTCAACAGCAATTACAGTGGTGTTTATTTTCTTAACCAATTTTTAGGGTATGGCACCCACATTATGTAATAGGCCCCAGGGGAGGAGACTTTCATAATCTTCAAGAAAGGACCATGGAAAATAAGACTGGCAAGATCAACTTTCGCCACTGCATGGGGGCTCACATAGGAATGGAAGTGAGTCAGCTCACAGGATCTGACCCTGTTACGGTCTCTGGGAGAACGAAAATCCAACACACCATGCTAGGTGGGACTTATAACGAGCTAACCCAACAGGATAAGAAACAGACATCCAGTCAAACAGGTGTCTCGGACTGCAAAACACCAGCTACGTCTTCTAATTCTTTCCCTTCCATGGATGTATTTGACTGGAGCCACTGGTTCTCATCCACACCCCGAGGCCCTCTGACTGGCCCCGCTTAGGACATACGTCACCGTCGTGTATGAAATAAAGTTGCATACTCAAGTTAACAACTTCTGAAATACAGCTCTGACAATTATGCGATTGTATGTCATCCTGGATTAACATGTGGCCCATAATCCTTTGATAGGACAAGACTCAGCTGGGCCATGAGATCTAACGGCGTTCGTTCAATAGAAAGTGTTATTCGGTAACGTTACGTATCAGTGCATTGTTCGAAACATTTATTGGGATTTAACACCACAATGTAGATAAGCAAGTGCTCCCCAGCTGCTAAATCTCACTTCATATATTTTAAACAATCCATTGTGCCGGTGATTTCTGAAATGTGAAAAGACGTCATATCCAATGCACATTTTTAAATGTTTCTTCTGAAGCTACATCTGCTTCACATCGCTCGTTCAAAGTGTTCCATTTTCCTCCAGGGTTACTTAATGATATTAGAATGGGCAAAAGTCAAGGACTGCGTCCGTTTTCTGCAAGGCAGGCCTTGATACTGCACACTTACCTAAGGGAAAAAAAAGATCTGAAACACTAGCAAACGTGTCAACCAGGCAATGAAACCGTGAAGATTAACAAAGCCAAATTTATAAAGTGCAACAGGGTTCTCACATGAAAGCAGGGAGGCACAGAGGAGGTTTTTTTCAGGCTATATTATTACTCTAACGTGACTGGGTCATCCCCTGAACTTTGTGCAATTTTTCAAGCTGTTCTGAAATGACTAATCACGGCATGGAGTGTATAATACACTGAAAAGTGTTGAAACTTGGGGTAGCGTTCCCAGTTTGATATTCAAAACACTTAGTCAGCTAGAAAATGTTCCCGAGCCATTTCGCCGTTCCGCGTGGTGGACGTCCATGATTCTCATCTCATTTCATCCCTCAAGTTTGGGAATCCTGTCACCCTCCCTACGTTTCGAGCAGGCTATGTTTCACAAGCAAGCTTTACAAGCAAGAAAATGAAAGCAAACCATCAACATGAACACAGTTCTATGGAAACAAAGGGAATGGTATTGTACTGATGGCCTTGTTGGTCTCCCAGAATTTGCTCTGTGTTTTGGTTAGCAGAACCTACTCGACGCCCCAGGAGTCTGACAACATGATTACTAAGGGGGTGGGGGAGGATAAAAAAAAAATTCAGCTTGTATCTGTGGCTCTGTCTGGAAAAAAAAAAAAAAAAGAATGGATTATGTAAGCAGATGCTTGAGATAGTTATTGTTTTTTGGCAATTATACGGTGTGCGTGCCCCGAGCACCTAGATCTTCCCAGGAGCAACAGAATGAAGGTGCTGTCTACATCTAAAAAGGGAAAGGGGCTACTGGCAAGTAGCCATCTAATTTCACCAATGTAAATAACGTGCAGCCAAGCATGTGCTCTAAAAATAGCTCAGAATAACTGCAGACTGTGGTCAACCTCCCAAACCCTATGGAATGCAAGCAGAATTTCTGGAGCCTGAATTTTAAATATGGCAGCTTAAAGAAAGCTTTGAGAGCCCTCAAGCTGTAGTTGGGTTTTCATTGGAGGGACTGGCCGGGAAAAGGTACTCTAAAGCAGTGGACGGCATTAGCTAAGAGGCAGTGTTTTTAATTGGAGAATAGTAAGAGGTCATAACAGAGGAGAAATTACTTGCCTGGGGAAACAGTTCAATAAGAAGGGATTTGAGAAAATGAATTAATTTTTTTTTAATGTAAGTTCTCCAGAACCAGTTAATGAATCCCAGGGGGAAATTGGTGTTTATAGGATTTTTACTTAAAATGTCATTACCTAGCTAATGACCCCCTCAACTACCTGATTTGACTCTGTGATTTCTGGGGGGTCCCCCCAAATCCAACATGTATCATCAGAGAACTGTGTTGTGCTTCCTAGAAGGATGATTTTAGTGGCATGGATGCTGAAGGCAATTTGTAAAAAGAACTGGCTGGGAATAAATGAGGCCTAAGGTTACAATTTTGAGGAGGTCAAAACTCTTTGGTGTCCATGATTCCATAGAGTCATACCCTGCTAATTTACCAGTGAATAAAGCTGTCAGGTGATGGTGATCTCTTTGTAAGGGAAATTCTGCTTCTTTCTTTCCTTCAAGTTTGGCACTTCTGTTAGCCAAGTACGGTCTGTCCACGGAGCCCACCTGCCTGCTGATCGAATCACAAGGAGCATGTGTTTCACCCTCTCCCTCTTTGACCTCAGCCATAGCTTCCCCAGCCATGTGCACTGGCTAAAAGGGCTGGGTATTACAGAGAGTAATTGTGGGTGGGCGTATATTTAATTCTTTATTTTTAAAAGGGGTGTATGTCCTTGAGAAGAGAAACCAGGTGATACAAGATTGAAGGGAGGACAGAAGCAATACTCTATAGAAAACTATTTTACTAAACGTTTTTTGGTTGAACCACTTTTCAAGGGATCACATGGAAATCTTAGATGGAACCCCAGTATTTAATACCTATCAAAGCAGAACTGCTCTAATTGACTCTGGCACCATTCACTCTTCAAATTGTTGTCTCCACACACTTTGTTTTACCAAAGATTTGTTTCCCTGCTGAATAGAATAGCCCCTGAACTTACTTTATAGTTGACTCAATGATATCTACTTAGCCTTGGTAAAAATTAATGCTTACAAATGTTCTACCTCATAAAGTACTGTAGTATTTAAATGCTTGCCTGGCACTTTTAACTTCCCCTCAGAGAAACACCATTGGAAAGACTCACCATGTTATTTCCCTTATATAAAAACTTTCATTCTTAATCATTTCTAGGTGGCTGGAGGTAGGCAAAAAGAAATCAATTAGAACCCAAGATGGAAACATCTCCCTGGAATTCTACCTTCTGACTTTGTGTCTGAATCAAACCATTCACCAAAAATGAAATTCTTACAGCAGAGACAACTTTCCATTTGCTTGTAGCTGGAGCTGCAAATCCCCAATGCCCATTGTTCTGCTGGTGTCAATTAAGGCGGCCTTCTCCAATTTCCACAGGGAAATCTCAATCATCTTACCATGTCTTCAGAAGTCACATTTTAGGCTTTTTGTTAGGGAAACAATCAAATGAAGCCCTGACAAAATTGTTTCTAGGAAAAGACACACGTGTGACACTTGAGAGATGCTCCTCCCTCAGGATCAGGAGGCACAGTGGAGATTGCAAGATTTGAAGCCCTCACCAGTGACCTTAACTAGCTGGAGTCTTTCATGATTCACTAAGAGATGACTCTAGATGCTTCCTTTGGGAGCTAAGAGAAGGAGCCAGTACTTCCCGGGACATGCTTTGGCCTCTATTTTTGGAAGGTTTTCTGTAGCATGATGGATTTGATTTGCCCTCTTTATACCATGATACCATAACCACTTTCAGTAAGCCGAGAAGAGAAAAGGGGCAGAACAGCTCCAGGTCTAATTCAGCACAACTACAGAATTGTCAGTGCAGAGATGGCTAGGAATCAGGATGGGTCATACTTTGTGGCAGCACAGTTTTGCTTAAGATCCATCCCCTGGAGGGGGCTGTGCCTGGCAAAGGCCCTTGCTGTTGCGGCCAAGGGTGGATATGTTGGCTGGTATATCTCAGCCGGGTTTCACTTTGGGTTGCTTTCAACATGGCAGAAAGAAGAAAAACGAACTGCAACCCAATACGACCAGGAAATTCCAGGCAGCTTGGTGCAACCAGGAAATTTCTCTTTCTCTTCAGCAATAAAGTTTCTTTTACAGATTAGAAAGAGACAATACTGTTTTCCAGGTATGGAGAGAAAATCTAAAGCTAATCAGGGAGCTACTAAGGGCAACATGTCTGGAGAGGCAGAAGTCCTTGGTATTATGAACAACCCTCATTGGTTGACCAAGTTAGCTTTGTCTCTTCTGCCTAGGTAAGCTGAGAGGTGTGTGGTTTCATCAAGCCCATCCCCATCTTCCCATCTGGTCCGCTGTGACAAGGAAAATGTCACCAGAGCTGAAATGAAGGTTGTCCAGGTGAGGAGACGACGTCAACCCATAAACCCAACCATCGCAGACAGGAGACCTAGAAATGATTCCACCAGTCCTCCCACTACACTTGCATGAATCCCAAGGAATATAGCAGCAATCTCTTGGGCTGAAGAATTTGAAAAAGAAAAGAGGTATCTGCTTGCATGGGGCACAGATCTAAGGAGCATTTATCACAGGGCCCCGGACTTATTTATGTGCCCATCTTCTTCGAAGGACAATATAGCCCTAGGAAAAGAGCAACCGTGTCCACAGCTAGCACAATGCCTGGCACATGGTGGGATTCACGAGATGTCTGTGCAAAAAGTAATGGTTTCTGTTTAGACTAAGAAACTGTGGAGAACATCACTACTTCAAATTTCTTTCTAGCCACCACATTGAATAATGGAAGATTGAAGGGAAAGGGTTGATCTTATTTTGACACTTTCTCTCTGTAAAGACGAAGCTGGAGCAATGACAAGTCTCCTTGAGAGCAACCAAGTCTGAAGCTGACACAAGCCACACTCTGATGACCCGGTGGCCACGTCAAGGCTTGAGTGTGACATTTTATACTCCATGGTGTTTTGATTGGCCTTTGGGGACTGCAACTTCCTCTGTGAAGGGCAGCTTTCTCCATTTTCCCTGGGACCATCAGCCCCCTGAGGGACAGTGGGTTCTTCATAACGGGGTCCTTCCAACCAGAGCCCAGATATCAGGAAACACGAGATCATTCGCTTCCAAGAATCCCTGAGGATCCAGGCTGGAAAAGTTCTTCCAGACCCCAGTGGCATCAGGGTTTCATTCTTTCCCTCAGGATCAATCCAGAATGTAGGGCTTGGACGGATGGGTCTGGGCTGCACTCCTGCTCTGGGCAACTCATTGGCCACGGTTCCCCGCTTGGCTTCCTCTGGGCTCCACAAAAGACCATTTTTGTCTTTGTCAATGATTTGCCTCCCTCACAGCTCTGTTTTTTCTCAACTTGTTTTTGGCTCACAAGCACCAGAGCCCTCAGATTCATCACGTCTCGGTGGTCTGTCCAAACTGGGTTGGGTTGTTTGTTTTGGGGTGGTTTGGTTTTCTTTTTCTTTTTCTTTTTTATGGCATTTTTGAGAAAGATGAGGTTTTGTCCTTACGTTCCCTTCCACTCCCCATGGCTGACGCTGCCCACTGAGAATAAAAGCCCTGGCCATCCAGAGGCCCGCATGGCACACTGCCCCGTCCCAAGCTGATAAATGAAGGGTTCAGCATGGCCACCTGGCCCGGGCACGGGCCTCAGTCTCCTTCAGGAAGCCTGGGCAGCGTGCACTGGCCTGCCACAGGCTCCTTCTCAGGACCCCAGGAGGGGCTGAGGCCCTGGCAGTGTGGGAGGTCAGAGGACCGATGGTGGTCAGCCCAATATGAGGCCAGCTAGGGAGGAGACAAGGTCCGGCCCTGGCTTCTGAAGGCAAGTAGAGAGGAGGGGACTCCAGGATTTTGCTGGAAGATCCAGAATCCAGGAATGTTTAAGGGATATTCATGGAAATAATTACAAACTTGAGCTCTGCCTGGTTTTTTTCCGATCCAGGTCCCTGGAAGAGAAGAGCACAGGAGAAGCTGGGACCTGGGGAGGGTCTGCACTCAATCCACCGAAGGAGGCACCTGGGGCAGCAGAGCCCGTTGCCCCCTGGCAGCCATGGGCTCCCAACTGCTACAGTCTTAAAAGTCTTAGGGCTTTTAATAAAAGTGGCAATAAAATAAACTTTTATTCAAAATGCATTGGATGGACTTCAAGCATTGTCCCCCAGACTCCCTACCACATCCCCTGGATCAATACATCAGAGAAATCCAGCTGGATTCATTTAAAGATATCAACAGTGGCTTCCTGGAGCCTGTTCCTTGGGTCAAAAATGATTTTCAAGACGGTTGGTGCTGGTTGTCATTGGAATACGGTTTTACAGGCCCAAATTACTAGCTACTAGAGTCTGTGGAAAAGTACTCCCCTTTAAGTAAACTCTCTTTCTTCCTTTAAGGCCTCGGGGAAAAATAACAATTCAAAAGATTTTTTTTCCTCCTAGTTCTTTTTACATTGACGGTCGGTTTTTATTGCCAAAAACCATTTGCTGTGTACGGAGCCTTGCAAAGGGCCTGGGTGCCTTATCGAGAAGCTATCTGACAGGCTGGTTGCTGCAGGATAAAAAAGAGCATTTTCCATTTAACTTCCAGAGTTTGCCCGGCCTATGTTATGAGAGATAAGGGCTAGGGACAATGGGGCTCGCGCAGTTGGGGAAAGGAAAGATAAAGGCCCACTTGCCCAGAGTCTTCCGAGAAATACTAAAAGCCCAGTCGTCTAACATACGAAGTTCAAAATTCCTTTTACGTATTCCACACCTGCTCATTTGTTCGAATTTTTCATCATGCCATGTGTCCCAGCTGATCTCCCCCGAGACCCCTCACCTGAAACCCTCCCTTTGCTCTGCTCACCTCAGCTTCCAGACTCCCTCAATGCTCTTTTTTTTTTTAAGATTTTATTTGTTTATTTGACAGACAGAGATCACAAGTAGGCAGAGAGAGGAAGCAGGCTCCCTGCTGAGCAGAGAGCCCGACGCGGGGCTCGATTCCAGGACTCTGAGATCATGATCCCAGCAGAAGGCAGAGGCTTGAACCCACGGAGCCACCCAGGCGCCCCTCCCTCAATGCTCTTAAAATTTAAGAGCCACTTGGAATCTCAGTGCTGGCATTGACCTGCATGAGTCGTGGGGTGAATTGATAATTGCTCTCTGAGGCTCATCTGTAAAATGGGCTCGTCACCTTCTGACCTTGCAGGGGATTCTGAGGTCTGTACAGATAAGAAATGGCACAATGCTCTGAAGACTCCAGAAGATCCCAAATGCAGTCACTTCTCCTCCAGACCCGGGCCAGGACATCTGGGTCACTCACTTAACCATCACCTCAAACAACTCCCTGTTTTTTCACTCCTTGTGTGGGGAAGATTGTGGTATTTACTGTCTCTCTATTGTGACAGTTCATGAATAAGGAAGTTATCAGCATTCAAAAATATTCATGGTTAAACTGACAAAAGGGGCTATAAAATTAGAAAAATAGATCATCATGTTATTTATATATACGCTGAATCATGATTACACGAGAACAGCTCAGCTCAGAGCCCTCCTCGGCGACAGGTAAGGAACTGGTAGCACAAGGCCAGTTAACAAGCGAAGAAAAGGAAAGAAGGTCATCCAGAATGACGACACAGGGGGCGACGGAAGCAGGAGATATAAATAGCCGAAGACAAAGAGGGGCTCAGGCGGAAATAGGAATGGCCTCTGATATTTTTGCCAAAATGACCTGCTTTGTGATCTAGGGCTGTGAAGGTCACAGATAAGGGAAAGGAGTTCGTACTCTGAGACAATTTAGTCAGACAAAAATCACGCCTCGTATGCCCCGACAGTGTATCAGTTCCTTGTTCGTACTAACAAACCAGCACACTGCCGCCCAGTACACCACATTGTGCCTCCTCGCAGGTAAAGTAAACATACGTTCCTGGTTTTCGTGTCCTTGCTTTCACTGTGTCTTAAACAATTTTACAATTTCTAGAGTCAAGATCCTCAGATAATGAGGGTCTGTACACACCTGCCTCTGTCGCACGGGGTCCCATCTGGACAGGAGTCCTGATGAGGTCATTACTGGAGTCCCTCTTCCCCCCTCCCCAAGAAGGGGGGAAAAATCCACTGTGATTAGAGGACAGAAACCCCACAGTTGTACCTGGGAAGTATTCAATAAATGATCACTTCTAATAATCTTTAGAAGATTGGGGCTCAGTCAGTTAAGCATCTGCCTTTGGCTCAGGTCATGATCTCAGGGTCCTGGGATTGAGTCCTGCATCAGGTTCCCTACTCAGCAGGGAGTCTGCTTCTCCCTCTGTCCCTCCGCCTCTACTCATGCGCTCGCTCTGTCTCATTCTCAAATAAACAAAACCTTTTTTTAAAAAAGAGAGATAAGTACCATATGAAAATATTGTTTACTTTTTTTTTTTTTTTAGGTTCTTCACTCATTACAAAGAGAAAATAAATTATTTCATTGAGAAGAGAAGCCTAGTCTTGATCAGTCTCACAGGCTGGGCTCTATATAGAAGGAGCCCCTTGGGCCCTCGGTGGTGGTAGGGGCTGCCCCTGGAACATCCCCCTTCAGTCTGGGGCGTCTGGCCGCCTGCATTATCATCCCTGCTTCTGGAACCCAGCCACAGCCCTCAGGACATATGGAGTGATGAGAAGCTGAGATCAGCAGCTCCCACGATGTACATAACGTGGGGGGGAAGGAGAAGCCAAATTCTACACCGAAGGTGCGGTGCCCTGTGCGTCTGGACCCAGACAGAGAGCGCAGAAAGCTTCTGGAAGCACAGCCGTGTAGAGAACCACAGTGACGTTCATCCTTGGAACTTTTCAGGACGGTGTCAAACTTCTCCTCGAGTTAATCATTTTAAGGTGCTGTCTATCGACTGCACGGAAGGAATAATGCCTCCCTGTCAGGCCTATCACCGGGCGCTCCCGGACCCTCCATCATTGGCCAGGAGTGCTCCGGTGACTCATGGATCTTTCCCGACTATGGGTAGCAACAGGGATGCCACAGGGAGGCTGCCAGGCCCCCCGCAGTGGTGGCTTAGGGCAGGAATCAAGCTCAACCTGGTGTGGACCTCCTAAGGGACAGTGACAATCAGCCAGAGGGGTTCTGGCCTCCACACTCCCCAGCTGTGCTGCCTGGTGACCAGGGGTGGGGCAAGGGGCAACAACCCCAATCTGAGGGCGTCTCCGAAAATCCAGCGGGGCCGGGCTGCCCTGCTGAGAGCGGTGGTTCTTTTTCGTTTGCCTTCATTTGCTCACCCCGACTTCCTTGCAGGTGAAAACCACTTCCATTTCCAAGGTCTCTCCACCAATGATGATTTAAGGCTAAAGGACTCAGAAGAATGAAGTCATGTGATATGCTTTAATTAAAAAACAAGCCACTGCCTCTTCAAGGTTTTTGCCTTTTCCCACCAGCTGCCATGGTGTTTACTTTAAATACATATAAATTTAAATTGCAATTGAAGATTCTAAATCTTTCAAAGAAAAAAAGAAGCATGTACGCCAAGTACTTCTTTATCTTGGATACCAGAACCCTATTGAATCAATTCATACACAGTCAGCCCTGGGAGGAGGAGAGAAAGTCTTGAATTCAATCAATTTCCATGAGGAGGCTGCTCTCTAGAGGCAAGGCCTCATCTGCCCGAGTTTATCTACAAATCTGGCTTCCAAACAAGAAAATGACACACTTAACACGTTCAGGTTTTATTGAATGGCCTGCCAAAACCGCGCCCCACAAAATTGAATAGGGCGGTATCTGTGTTCTTGATGTGTTTGCGAGTCTCGGGGGGAGGCCCCTGGAGGCAGGCCAGTGGGGGTGATGAGCTCCCATTCTCAGGACACTTAGGAGGATTCCTCACTGGAGGGGCAGCAATGGGCCTCGGAAGTATTGCCGAAAACACAGTCCAAGTCGAGGGAGCCACCGGTCAGAGACCTAGTGGGGAGCACACCTGCCTGCCCCGCTGAGGGACTGAAGAGGGAGTGGACGGCATGTGGGCCTGGACTGGGTGCTCGAGGGCCCGGTGTGAGGCCGGCCGGGGAAGCAGGAGCCGTGGAGGGCCTGCCGGGCTGCACTCCTGAAGGCTCCCAAGCCAGGGTAGCCAGATGGGCCAGAAAGGCCCAGTGCTTTAAAGAGGCAACTCGGGCAGCTCATCAAGGAAGGCTTAGGTGAAAGCAAGAGAAGTTCTTTGGAGGCCATCACCAAAGCCCAGGCCAGGAAAGAGGACCCTGGAGCAGGGATTTGGGGAAGGCTGGACAGACATGAGAGACCAGAGGCAGAGCTAGTCCAGACCTTGATAAGCCACTGGCTCCAACAACGTGGGCTCAGGGGAGGGAGGTGTCAGGATGGACCACAGGTTTCTGGCTCTGGGTCTTGGGTGACTGGTGGCTGGTTCACAGGGCAAGGACCGAGGAAAAGGTCCAGGTTTGCAAGGGGAAACAGGTTCTGCCTACGGAACGGCTGGTGTCCTGTTAGGTTTGATGTGGCTAGGGTGGGGGGGCGGGGGCATCAAGATGGAGAGGTCAAGACGGTCAAGATGGTTGTTTAAAGGGGTCTGATCTCAGGCGGAAGAGACCCTGGGAGTCAGGAGTGACTCGTCCGTGAACAGATACAGGGATGGTGAGAGAAGTCAGGGAAAGAACACGAAGTGAGAAGAGAAAGATATCCAGGACAGAACAACAACGTCGGAGGAAGGAAGCAAGAAGAGACATGAGAATGGCAACTATGGAGGCTGAAGGGGCCAGAGGTTTCCACGAAATAGAAGAACAAGAATTTTGAGAACAGGAAGTCAGATCTAGGTGGTTAGTGCAGTGGTTCCGAAGAGAGAATGAACGCGTATAAGCCAAGAGGCTACCAAGGAATGCCAGTCCTAAAACCCGCTGACCAGTTCCCAGGGCTCTGAGAGCTCTGCCTCCGACTTTCAGGCTTGAACTCTAGCCCCAGGGCAACCAGAGACCCTGAAGAGGGGCTGCCCCTGCTCCCAGAGGCACCTACTCCTGTGACCCACCAGCCGCGGGACTCCAGACTCAGGCTGTGGACAACTCCTGATGACGGTTCCTCCAGGGGCTCGATCAATGGGGAGAAGACCCTCAGAACTACAGGTCTCTGAACTTCCTGCCGCCTCTACCTGCAAGTCGTCTGCTCCACAGCTGAACTCTCTGGCTTTCCTTTGCTTGGTCGGAATCCCTCAGGAGAGTGAAAAGGGGCCTGTCTCCATGAGAAGATCTTAGATCGCGTACACACTCCATCCTCATTATCATACCCAGAACAGAACATGCTACTTTGAGCTTTCTTGTCTCTGGTTTCTGTGCCATTAGCCTTCAGTGGCCTAGAGAGAAAACTTCAAGCGCCTTGCATGCTTGCAAGGCTCTTTTCATTCTGACTTTGCCTCCCATCCTACCCTTCATTTCCCTCATTCCATTAAATTCACCCCATCTCCCAGCTTCCCTGCATTTCTCTCCATTCTCTGAACTTGCCGGGTCCTTTCATAGGGCTACCTCATTGCACATAGATTACAGTATGAATACCCCTGCCCACCCCTCCTCACACACCCGGAATTTTGCAGTGTACAACCCGCACAGCCAAGCATAGCCATCCTGCTCTTTTAATAATGCCTTGCCTTCATACTTTCTTTTCTTTGCAATGTCTTCAGTTCTCCTCTTTATCCCCTCTCTAAAACTTTTCCCAACTCCTCTAGGTAAGTTATTTGCTTCTCTTCCCAGACTCCCTCAGCAGCCTGAACAAGCCAACCATCTCACATTCTACTCTAATGATCTGCTTGCGTATCTGTCCCACCCATAGTCTGGGGGCAGAGTCACGTCCCATTCACTATATTGTTTTTTTATGTTTTTGTTTTAAATCCCAGGTGCCCAGAACAGTACCTGCCACATAAGAGTGCACATGAAAAGTCGTTTTTCTAAATAGGACTTACAACAAGCCTGGGCAAATTCTCTCACATCATCTTATCCAGAGAAGAATCATCCCTAATTAAGTCTTTTTATATAAATGAAGAGTCTTTATGGCAGATTCCATCAGCTACAAACTTCAGAAGATTCTAGGAGTTGCTCACATTCATTTATTTATTCAGTAAATATTTACCGAACACCTACCATGCCACAGGCACTATGCTAGGGCTGTGGGAACACAGCAGAGCCCAGCCTCCTTGAGCTTGCCTTCTGGAAAGGGGGGGTGGGGAAGAGTGAGATGATAAACAAATAGACCAAAAGTCTTCTAGTTAGGCAGATGGTAGCAGGGCCCAGGAGGAAGATTATGCCAGGATGGGGAGAGGACCAGGATAGATGTCAGTGACAGGAGGGAAGGACTTGGCTATTTTAGACAGGACGGTCAAAGGAGGCGCCAGAGACTAGACCACAGTGGAGTATCTGTGCAATGACAGTCTTGATCTAAACAATATTTTGGAACACCATATCTGTTCTTCAGATTGCCAAATACCTCTCTGCTTCCATGAAAGAATTTTTGCTTCACCTGTCTTATGGTGTCCTCAGGTGCTTAAGGCAGCCCTTGGTGTTGTGCCTACCAACATCGGAGGACTCCGTGGGGGGAGGGCTGAAGGCAATTCCCCCCCAAGAGAAAGGACAGAACCTACGGCAGCCCAGCGCCAGGGCTCAGCCTGCTGATTCCTCACGGGCAGGAAGAGGACCGAGCACCCGGCTGACCAGCTCTGCTTTGCTGCCTGCTTTGAAACCTTTCGAGGGCATGAGCTTTGGGGAGGAGTCGGTGTTTCTCTCAGGCACTCTGAGGATGTCTCCTCATTTGTAAAATGGAGTTTAACATCAATCCTGCCTCCCAGCCCTGGGTCAGGGCCAAAGATAAAATCGGCATTAAAAGCAAGTTATGAACCCAGGCGCATGGTCAGCACTGTTGTTTTTCCTCGCAAGCAGTATGTGGAGCGTTCTCGTCCGCTTGCGGCCCCCACACTTCTTGCCAACTCACCCCTCCCCTTCTCCATTCTCTTTATAGCTGGAAGGTTCTTTCCTTTCTCCTGCCTCCCTCATCCTTGCACCATCCCCGGGGCGTGGGACCGTGTAAGAGATTGGGAGTCTGAGACCCAGACAAGGGGGATGACAGGTCATCAGTTAACCCGTGGCCAAGTAGAAACTCAACTCACATTTCACCATTTCTCTTTCCCTCCGTAACTGCCTTTACAGCTCGAGTCACACACACTCACACACACACAGACACACACACACACACAATGCATGAGGTTCCACAGTGGCTAAGGGTTTGTTCTGCAAATAAAACTATAAAAAACATCACTTTCCAGTTCTCTTTGGTAATGCTACTCTCATCAATGACTTTGATTAAGCTAATCTATATTTGGGTACGACTTGAAGTTGGGGCTTAACTTATTGATTTGGATAAAGGGCATTTTCAAAGGGTAAAAACTTGCTTAGCACAAAGCTAAATGCTGGGGAGTTAAAAAAAAATGTTCAGAATTCCAATTTTCCTGAATCTGATAAAATTCTAAATGAGGCGGTAATTTGGACAGACAGGAGGCTGGCTTCTCCTCCTAAGTGATTCTGCTGCTAAGCACTAGGGAATGATGCAAATGTGGTGAGTGGCTAATAATTAAAGGATTTAATTAAGCATCGTCGGGGAACGTGTCTCCCAGTGCCGTGTGTGCATCGGCAGCTCCAAGCAATCGGGTGGTTACAACAGGGAGACAAGCGTTGTTAAAGGCAAAGGAACTGATTATTTGGGGAAGATTTTCTACTCCAAGGGTAAAAAGAAACACAGTAACTGTTGATAATACACATTTGGGGCAAGCGTTTCAATGCAAAGGGTAAAAACAGGGGTTTTAACTGTTTAATATCCCATTATTCGCTCTTACGAACTCAACAGCTAGCACCTGGCTTGGCCAATGGAGGCCAAGAACCGTCGTCTGTTCATCTCTGTATTTCTGGATCTGAACACGTTGTAGGTGCTCAGTGGATGCTCAAGATTGAAGGAGTAAATGAATAAACAAACACCCAAAGTAATCAAACTGCCATGTAATGTTCAGCCAAAAAAAAAAAAAAACCTATATAGGAAACAAAATCTGTATATCGTGTGATCCAACTATGTAAACAAAAACATGGAAAAAGAATCAAAGGAAATGTTAGTGGTTATTTATAGTAGATGAGATCATCATGGGTGTTTTTCTTTCCTGCCTCTTGATTTTCTATGTTTTTAAACTGTAAACATATATAATGTAAATATGCATTATATAAATCTATAATATTTTATAAATTGTTTTATATAGCATTAATTTACATATTTATATATTTATAATTTCTATATGTTATATGGTATATAAATACAAATTACATATATCTAATATATGATATATTAAAACCATTAAAACCCATAAATATGGAATTGATGTTTATCCACAAAAAAGAAAATACTATTCTTAAAAAATTTTTTGAATGGTATTTTTAAAATATTTTATTTATTTAGTTGAGAGAGAAAGAGAGAAGCATGAGCAGGGGAGAGCAGTGAGGGAGAAGGAGAAACAGACTCCCCGCTGAGCAGGGAGTCCAACTTGGGGCTCAATCCCAGGACCCTGAGACCATGACCTGTGCCAAAGGCAGACACCTAACCAACAAAGCCCCCCAGGTTCTCCTAACTGTTGCTATTCTTGATGAGGCACCAAAATCACAGGTGAATGAGATATTAGGAATGATCCATTCCTTTCATTCATTCCTCAGTCAGTCAACAAACAACTAATTGGACAACTGTACTTAATATGCTTCGCAATCTGTTAGGTACGTCCTTGCCCATAATCTTGCAAACTTTCATATTCATCTTAATTAACTTCCTGTAACCATTCCTATGTGGTAGGTACTAACATTGTTCTAAATTCCAAATGAGGAACCTATCAGGGTCACGCAACTGTTAAGCAGGATCCTAACCAAGGCATCTAACCCCAGAGCAACAGCTCTTACCTGCTCTGCCAGCCAAATCTCCTGATAGCCATCCAGGTCAGGCAAACCCCTCCAGCTTTGACTGTCCCCAGACACTGATACTCTGTCTTCCTTCACCTTCTATTCGCTGGCTTGGTTCAGCCCTCAGAACCGCACAGAATGAGCAGACCCACCACCTACAGAATGACCATGTGTTCTCTTCAAGCCCTATGTGTTCCAGACTAAACATTCCTGGATCCTTTGACTATCTGTTGGGGTTTCCTATGTCCCAGAATCTCCCAGGATCCCACCACTCTCCTCCAGACTCTTCCTACTTATCAAAGTCCTTAGAATTTGGCTCCATGGCAGAGCTCCTTGTAGTGGTTTGACCACGCAGCTGACCATATCCCACACTGCTCTGTGTGGTCTGACCAGTACAGAGGTTCACCTCTCTTGACCCAAAACTGGGCTTCTATTATCACAGCTCAAAAGCATGCTCATTTTGGCTTTTCTGCATAAGAGTTTTTCAACATTGAACTTGCATTTTTTAGTACATAGCGTGCGTGTATTAAGTCCTCTGTGAAAACAAATGCTAAATTAGAGAAATAAGTAATTCCCCAAGCCTGAATACTAAAAATTCATTTATAGGCCTGTTATTTGAAATCAACACTTCAATAAAAACACTGTAATACATGACAATTATATTCACAGGTCAAATCACCAAGACTACTATAGCCTTCCACAACTGAAATATATTTTGTTTGAAATAATGAGGACTCATATTTTTTGTAAAAGCCACTGAAACAGAGACAATACCCAATACTGTCTTAATAGAGATAGAATCATTTCCTGGCATATATGTATACTGTTAATTATTAAAGCCAAAATATTGAACATATGTCACTTTTCTTAAATTCCAGGGTTTAAGGTAAAGCAAATGTTATTAAAGCAGGCCAAAAAGGTGCTTAGAGATTTTAGGGACAGACTCTGGAAAGATTCTGGAAAGGTTCGGGAAGAGCACAAGAGATCTGGTAGTTCAAGTCTACATCAACTTTAAACATGACCCTGCTCTTTTTCCTGAAATAGTCTGTAGTTGTATTACTCTTGATCTGAAATCTTCTCTTTTGTTCTCCGGAATGTCTCACTTTTAGTCCCAGAATCATTTTGGATTGAAAGTCAAGTATGAGGGCTTCACCAGGGGCATGAATGTCCAGATGCCTTAGACTAAATTGAATGTAGGGACCCCACAAAGTTATCAGGACTCTCTCCATCCCTGGACTCCACTGCCTCTCTGATGGCTGCATTTCAGGCAGATGCTTGATTCTTAAAGACAAAGAGGCCTTCAGCCTCTCCAGGCTTACATTTCATCACTGAATCACCCAGGTGACTCACCAAGGGGGAGTGGGCTTCTCTTTCCCACAGTTCCCATACAATTTGCAGATTTGACTCTCACTGGACCAGTTTGTGTCACATGCCCATCCCTCAGCCACTCATAAGGACCAGAGGGATGGGAAACATTGGTTGGCCAAATCCAAATCACACACCCACTCCTGAAGCAGGTGGAAGGGTGGGTAGAAAGGAAGCAAAGCAGTGATCAGCCTTATCCAGACCCCATGAACACATGTTCGTGGAATAGACAAGGGATCATTCCCAACACGAATGGAGCCACTATGACCCACAGATGGATGAATGGGTAATGGATAGACAAAACCATCAAATACCTAGTATAGAGAAGAAAGGAACTTACCTTTACTGAGGCCCTACTATGTGACCAATGCTAGGTGCCCTGCAAGGCATCAATCATCCTCTCAGAAAAAAAGATGAGTAATCAGTTAGTGAATTATCCCACAGCTAAGAATTAAGCAAAGCCCAAGGCAAGTAGATGAGGGCCTCTTGGTGACAGGATTAAGAAGGAAGGAAGCAAGGAGAATTTTTAGGGGAGACCACGGCACTGGAAGGGAAAATAGCCTGCAGAAGAGATGCTCCTAGACCTGCTCTCTGTAAGTCAAGTTTGCCGGTAATCACGACACCAGAAAGAACAATGGTGTCAAAGCTCCCCTTGGAGATCAACTGGAGTGAATAGCCTTCTATCAACATGGTATCACCTGCCACACCCTTCTAAGGATTGGGAAACTACAGTTCTCAGAATCCCACTGTGGTGTGGTTCCAAGTCAGGGTTTGCCAATGAGACCTGCGAGGAGCAGAGGCCATTCTTCTCTGGAGATTGTGTCAGCAGACATATGAGCAGATCTGAGCTCCACAGTTGCTTCTCAGCCAGTGCTTGTGAATCATTCATTCTGTCACTGCAGATTAAGCCAGTTGGTAGAAGCTTCTGCAGAGTTCTCAAGAACCATAGCAGTTTCCTTAGAAGATTTTGAGGTCATTAGTGTCTACTTTGCCAATCTTCTGGCTACAGCTTTCCTGATTTTCTGCAGCAACTTTTCTGACCTTTGTAACCCTATCTCTTCCAATACTCATATACATCCTAATTCCCAGCTTGAAGCCTTTATTCCTGAAATACTTAGGTTTGTTCCATTCTCCTGAGAGAATCCAAACTGACAGAGAACTCCAGCATAAAAAGGATCCTGTCCTGAGCTCTAGATTGGCAGTCTGAAAGTGCCAGCAAATGTACCTTGCACCTTGGGTAAATTTTAAGCTCTACAAATAGACTTTTATTTCTCCTGCCAATTTCCTGCCATGCCATTGAATTTGGAGGAATGATCAATAAATAACTTCATGTCAAAAGTTGGCTTTTAAGCAACAAATCATGTTGCCATACTCAGGACCAGGGAGTTATTTTATGTAGAGGCAAAAGACTCAGGATAACCAACACAATAATTAGAAGAACAATGTTGGAGTACCGAGCTACCCAACTTCATGATTTACTATAAAGCTACAGTAATAAAAAATGGTGTGGTGTTAGTGAAAGAATAGACAAATCAATCAATAGAACAGAGTAGAGAGACCAGAAATAAACCTCCATAAATACAGTCAACTAATCTTCGGCCAAGAAGTAAAAATAATACAAAGGAACAAAGATAGTCTTTAACAAGTGGTTCTGGAACAATTAACTGTCCACATGAAAAGATGAATTTTACAGCCTTCATAAAAGTTAACTCAAAATGGATCTTAGACCTAAGTGTAAAACACAAAACTATAGAAATCCTAGAATATAATGTAGCAGAAAATATAGAGGACCTTTCGTATGGTGATGCCTTTTTGGATATGAAAGACATAATCTACCAAAGAAATAGTTGAGCTGGACCTCCGTAAACTTAAAGTCTGCTTCACAAAAGACAATATTAAGAGAATTAGAAGACAAGCTGCAGACTGGTTGAAAGTTTTCAAAAAGACACATCTGATAAAGAACTGTTATTTAAAATTTTTTTAAAGATTTTATTTATTTATTTGACAGAGATCACAAGTAGGCAGAGAGGCAGGCAGAGAGAGAGAGGAAGAAAAGAAGGCTCTCCACTGAGCAGAGAGCCCAATGCAGGACTCGATCCCAGGACACTGGGATCATGACCTGAGCCGAAGGCAGAGGCTTTAACCCACTAAGCCACCCAGGTGCCCCTGTTATTTTAAATTTAAAAGGACTCTTAAAACTCAACAATAAGAAAACAAATAACCTGGCTAAAATGTGGACCAAAGACATTAACAGACACCTCATTGAGAAAGACATACGAGGGCAAACAAGCATATGAAAAGATGTTCCACATGTCATCAGGGAAATTGCAAATTAAAACAATGAGATACCACAACACACCCATTAGAATGGCCGAAATCCAGAACACTGACTACAGCAAATGCTGACAAGGATGTGGAGCAACAGGAACTTTCATTCATTGCTGGTGGGAGTACAAAATGGTACATCTACTTTGCGAAGTAGTTTGACAGTTTCTTATAAAATTATAAGAATTCTGCAGTTATACTCCTTGGTATTTTACTTAAACAACCTGAAAAGTTTTGCCCACACAAAAACCTGAATGTAGGTGTTTACAGCAACATTATTACTGATTGCCAAAACTCGGAAGCAACCGACATAACCTTTGGTAGAGGAAGGGAAAAATAAATTGTGATCCATCCAAACAATGGAATATCATTCAGCACTAAAAAGAGATGACCCTATGATTTCACTCATATGTGGGACTTAAGAAACAAAACAAACTAAGAAAAAAAGAGAGACAAACAAACAAAGAACAAAACAAAAACCAGACTCTTAAATATAGAGAACAAAGTGGTGGTTGCCAGAAGGGAGATGGGTGGGCGTGGGTTAAATAGGTGAAGGGGATTAAGCGTACACTCATCATGATGAGCACTGGCTAAAGCATAGAATTGCTGAATCATTACATGGTATGCTTAAAACTGATATAACCCTGTATGTTAATTACACTTTAATAGAAAACAGAAACAAACAAAAAAAGAAAGAAGCTGTCAAGCCATGAAAAGACATGATGGAACCTTAAATACATATCCTCAGTGAAAGAAGCCAATCTGAAAAGGCTACATACTGTGTGATTGCAAGTCTATGACATTCTGAGGAAAGCAAAATTAAAGAAACAGTAAGAAAGTCAGTAGTTCGTAAGGTTTGGCGATGGTGACAGGTAGGGATGAACAGGCAGAAGAGAGAAAATTTTCAGGGCACTGAAAATAACCTGTATGACACTGTGATTGTGGATATATGTCATTGCACATTGGTCTAAATGCCAAGAGTGAACCCTAATGTAAACTACAAGCGTTGAGTATGTTTCAGTATAGGGTTATCCGTTGTAATGAATGTCCTACTCTCCTCACTGATACTGACCATGTGGAAGGCTGTGCTTGTGTCGGGGCAAGGGCAGAAAGGATATACCTGTACCTTCTTCTCAATTTTCTTGTGAACATTAAACTGCTCTAAGAAATATCTTCAAAAAAAGAGAAAAAAAAAAGGAAAGGGAAAATGGTGATGGGTATTTTTTTTAAATTGACTACTCCAAGGTAGAACCAAATGCAGCAAAATTTTCAAATTTTCCTTGTCTCTGTCAGTCTGCCAGCTCTGTCAGTCATTCACCCACTGCATAAATAAGGATCAATAAATTAATCACCTAATAAATGTAAATTAATAAAGATTATGGAACCTTTGCCATGGGTTGTGCTGGGTTCCCAGGGAACGTTCTAGTGGACAAGACAGACACGGCCCCTGTAATATGGTCCCATCTAACTCATACCTATGCTTGTGTTACTCAGTCTTTTTTTCTCTCCCCACTCTTGCCCTGCCACCCCACCCACCTCCCCACCAAGAACTTTTGCAATTTTTTTCCTGAATCACTTCCCACAAGGTTTTTCTCAGGCTTATTACAGAATCTTTTCCCCATAAAATCTTAATATGATAGATACACTGTACATCTGTTTGTTACCGAATGTATATCTGTGCTTTATACATTAAAAAAATTAGATTTTTTTCATCTTCCAAGAACGCACTTTTGTCCCTTTCAGGACCATATTGCCCCATTGAGAATGTATGTCCTAGAGCATAAAGAAAACCAAAACATAACAGATCCCAGAAGCTGAAAGACCCTTGGAATCCAATAGTCTATATCAGGATGGGGGTAAGGACAGAGGGAAAATGGGTAACAAAGTTAAAAATTAATGAGTTAGGAGGAGGAGTCAAGATGACGGAGAAATAGCAGCCTGAGACTACATCAGGTAGCAGGAGATCAGCTCGATAGCTTATCTAAACATTGCAAACACCTACAAATCCAACGGGAGAGCGAAGAGAAGAAGAACAGCAACTCTAGAAACAGAAAATCAACCACTTTCTGAAAGGTAGGACTGGCGGAGAAGTGAATCTAAAACTACGGGAAGATAGACCGCAGGGGGAGGGGCCGGCTCCCGGCAAGCGGCGGAGCAACGGAGCACAAAATCAGGACTTTTAAAAGTCTGTTCCACTGAGGGACATTGTTCCAGAGGCTAAACCAGGGTGAGGCCCACGCGGGGTCAGCGTGGCCCCAGGCCCCGCAGGGTCACAGAAGGATCGGGGGTGTCAGAGTGTCGGAGAGCTCGCAGGTATTAGAACGGAGAAGCCGGCTGCAGAGACAGATCCGAGGACTGAACTCTCAGCTTGGGGTTACCTTGAACTGGTCGCGGGCTGGGTGAGCTCGGAGCGCGGCTAGAGGCTGGGGATACGGGAGTGATTGGGTGCTGTCCTCTGGGGGCGCACTGAGGAGTGGGGCCCCAGGCTCTCGGCTCCTCCGGGCCGGAGACTGGCAGGCCGCCATTTTCATTCCCGTCCTCCGGAACTCTACGGAAAGCATTCAGGGAACAGAAGCTCCCAAAAGCGAACCGAGCAGATTACTTAGTCCGGCCGCCGGTAAGGGCGGTGCAATCCCGCCTCGGGCAAAGACACTTGAGAGTCACTACAACAGGCCCCTCCCCCAGAAGATCAACAAAATATCCAGCCAGGACGAAGTTCATCTATCAAGGAGAAAGCAGATTCAATTCCTAAGACAGCAGAGCAATTCCAGAGGAGGAGAAAGCGAAGCATGGAACTCATGGCTTTCTCCCCATGATTCTTTAGTCTTGTGGCTACTTCAATTTTTTTTTTCTTTTTTCAATTTTTTTTTCTTTTTTCTTTTTTCTTCTTCTGCTAAATTTTTTAAAACTTTTACCCTTCTCTTTTTTAACGTTTTTTGACTAGGTCATCTAAATATATATATTTTTTCTTTCTTTTTTATATTTGTTTTATTTGTTTTATTTTTTAAATTTTTTTCTTTTTTTTCCTTTTTTTTCCTTTTTTTTTTCCTTTTTTTTTTCAGAACCTGTTTTATCCCCTTTCTCCCCCCCACAATTAGGGGTCTCTTCTGATTTGGTTACAGGGCATTTTTCTGGGTTCTTTGCCACCCTTTTAGTAGTTTATTTGCTCCTTCATATCCTCTTATCTGGACAAAATGACAAGGCGGAAAAAATCACCACAAACAAAAGAACAAGAGACAGTACCGAAGGCTAGGGACCTAATCAACACAGACATGGGTAATATGTCAGATCAAGAGTTTAGAATGACGATTCTGAACATTCTAGCCGGGCTCGAAAAAGGCATGGAAGATATTAGAGAAACCCTCTCTGGAGATATTAAAGCCCTTTCTGGAGAAATTAAAGAACTAAAATCTAACCAAGTTGAAATCAAAAAAGCTATTAATGAGGTGCAATCAAAAATGGAGGCTCTCACTGCTAGGATCAATGAGGCAGAAGAAAGAATTAGTGATATAGAAGACCAAATGACAGAGAATAAGGAAGCCGAGCAAAAGAGGGACAAACAGCTACTGGACCATGAGGGGAGAATTCGAGAGATAAGTGACACCATAAGACGAAACAACATTAGAATAATTGGGATTCCAGAAGAAGAAGAAACAGAGAGGGGAGCAGAAGGTCTATTGGAGAGAATTTCCCTAATATGGCAAAGGTAACAAGCATCAAAATCCAGGAGATGCAGAGAACCCCCCTCAAAGTCAACAAGAATAGGTCCACACCCCGTCACCTAATAGTAAAATTTACAAGTCCTAGTGACAAAGAGAAAATCCTGAAAGCAGCCCGAGAAAAGAAGTCTGTAACATACAATGGTAAAAATATTAGATTGGCGGCAGACTTATCCACAGAGACCTGGCAGGCCAGGAAGAGCTGGCATGATATATTCAGAGCACTAAACGAGAAAAACATGCAGCCAAGAATACTCTATCCAGCTAGGCTATCATTGAAAATAGAAGGAGAGATAAAAAGCTTCCAGGACAAACAAAAACTGAAAGAATTTGCAAACACCAAACCAGGTCTCCAGGAAATATTGAAAGGGGTCCTCTAAGCAAAGAGAGAGCCTAAAAGTAGTAGAGCAGAAAGGTACAGAGACAATATACAGTAACAGTCACCTTACAGGCTAATAATGGCACTAAATTCATATCTCTCAATAGTTACCCTGAATGTTAATGGGCTAAATGCCCCAATCAAAAGACACAGGGTATCAGAATGGATAAAAAAACAAAACCCATCAGTATGTTGCCTACAAGAAACTCATTTTAGACGCGAAGACACCTCCAGATTTAAAGTGAGGGAGTGGAAAACAATTTACCATGGTAATGGGCATCAGAAGAAAGCTGGGGTGGCAATCCTTATATCAGATCAATTAGATTTTAAGCCAAAGACTATAATAAGAGATGAGGAAGGACACTATATCCTACTCAAAGGGTCTGTCCAACAAGAAGATCTAACCATTTTAAATATCTATGCCCCTAACGTGGGAGCAGCCAACTATATCAACCAATTAATAACAAAATCAAAGAAACACATCAATAATAATACAATAATAGTAGGGGACTTTAACACTCCCCTCACTGAAATGGACAGATCATCCAAGCAAAAGATCAACAAGGAAATAAAGGCCTTAAATGACACACTGGACCAGATGGACATCACAGATATATTCAGAACATTTCATCCCAAAGCAACAGAATACACATCCTTCTCTAGTGCACATGGAACCTTCTCCAGAATAGATCACATCCTGGGTCACAAATCAGGTCTCAACCGGTATCAAAAGATTGGGATCATTCCCTGCATGTTTTCAGACCACAATGCTCTGAAGCTAGAACTCAATCACAAGAGGAAAGCTGGAAAGAACCCAAATACATGGAGACTAAACAGCATCCTTCTAAAGAATGAATGGGTCAACCAGGAAATTAAAGAAGAACTGAAAAAATTCATGGAAACAAATGATAATGAAAACACAACAGTTCAAAATCTGTGGGACACAGCAAAGGCAGTCCTGAGAGGAAAATATATAGCGGTACAAGCCTTTCTCAAGAAACAAGAAAGGTCTCAAGTACACAACCTAACCCTACACGTAAAGGAGCTGGAGAAAGAACAAGAAAGAAACCCTAAACCCAGCAGGAGAAGAGAAATCATAAAGATCAGAGCAGAAATCAATGAAATAGAAACCAAAAAAAACAATAGAAAAAATCAATGAAACTAGGAGCTGGTTCTTTGAAAGAATCAATAAGATTGATAAACCCCTGGCCAGACTCAACAAAAAGAAAAGAGAAAGGACCCAAATCAATAAAATCATGAATGAAAGAGGAGAGATCACAACTAACACCAAAGAAATACAGACAATTATAAGAACATACTATGAGCAACTCTACGCCAACAAATTGGACAATCTGGAAGAAATGGATGCATTCCTAGAGATATATAAACTACCACAACTGAACCAGGAAAAAATCGTAAACCTGAACAGGCCCATAACCAGTAAGGAGATTGAAACAGTCATCAAAAATCTCCAAACAAACAAAAGCCCAGGGCCAGATGGCTTCCCAGGGGAATTCTACCAAACATTTAAAGAAGAACTCATTCCTATTCTCCTGAAACTGTTCCAAAAAATAGAAATGGAAGGAAAACTTCCAAACTCATTTTATGAGGCCAGCATCACCTTGATCCCAAAACCAGACAAGGATCCCACCAAAAAAGAGAACTACAGACCAATATCCTTGATGAACACAGACGCAAAAATTCTCGCCAAAATACTAGCCAATAGGATTCAACAGTACATTAAAAGGATTATTCACCACGATCAAGTGGGATTTATTCCAGGGCTGCAGGGTTGGTTCAACATCCGCAAATCAATCAATGTGATAGAACACATTAATAAAAGAAAGAACAAGAACCATATGATACTCTCAATAGATGCTGAAAAAGCATTTGACAAAGTACAGCATCCCTTCCTGATCAAAACTCTTCAAAGTGTATGGATAGAGGGCACATACCTCAATATTATCAAAGCCATCTATGAAAAGCCCTCCGCAAATATCATTCTCAATGGAGAAAAACTGAAAGCTTTTCCGTTAAAGTCAGGAACACGGCAGGGATGTCCATTATCACCACTACTATTCAACATAGTACTAGAAGTCCTAGCCTCAGCAATCAGACAACAAAAAGAAATTAAAGGCATCCAAATCGGTAAAGAAGAAGTCAAACTATCACTCTTCGCAGATGATATGATACTATATGTGGAAAACCCAAAAGACTCCACTCCAAAACTGCTAGAACTTGTACAGGAATTCAGTAAAGTGTCAGGATATAAAATCAATGCACAGAAATCAGTTGCATTTCTGTACACCAACAACAAGACTGAAGAAAGAGAAATTAAGGAGTCAATCCCATTTACAATTGTACCCAAAACTATAAGATACCTAGGAATAAACCTAACCAAAGAGACTAAGAATCTATACATAGAAAATTATAAAGTACTCATGAAAGAAATTGAGGAAGACACAAAAAAATGGAAAAATGTTCCATGCTCCTGGATTGGAAGAATAAATATTGTGAAAATGTTTATGCTACCTAAAGCAATCTACACATTTAATGCAATCCCTATCAAAATACCATCCATTTTTTTCAAAGAAATGGAACAAATAATCCTCAAATTTATATGGAACCAGAAAAGACCTCGAATAGCCAAAGGAATATTGAAAAAGAAAGCCAAAGTTGGTGGCATCACAATTCCGGACTTCAAGCTCTATTACAAAGCTGTCATCATCAAGACAGCATGGTACTGGCACAAAAACAGACACATAGATCAGTGGAACAGAATAGAGAGCCCAGAAATCGACCCTCAACTCTATGGTCAACTAATCTTCGACAAAGCAGGAAAGAATGTCCAATGGAAAAAAGACAGCCTCTTCAATAAGTGGTGCTGGGAAAATTGGACAGCCACATGCAGAAAAATGAAATTGGACCACTTCCTTACACCACACACGAAAATAGACTCCAAATGGATGAAGGACCTCAATGTGAGAAAGGAATCCATCCAAATCCTTGAGGAGAATGCAGGCAGCAACCTCTTCGACCTCAGCCGTAGCAACATCTTCCTAGGAACAACGGCAAAGGCAAGGGAAGCAAGGGCAAAAATGAACTATTGGGATTTCATCAAGATCAAAAGCTTTTGCACAGCAAAGGAAACAGTTAACAGGGGCGCCTGGGTGGCTCAGTGGATTAGGCCGCTGCCTTCGGCTCAGGTCATGATCTCAGGGTTCTGGGATTGAGTCCCGCATCGGGCTCTCTGCTCTGCAGGGAGCCTGCTTCCTCCTCTCTCTCTGCCTGCCTCTCTGCCTACTTGTGATCTCTCTCTGTCAAATGAGTAAATAAAAAATCTTTAAAAAAAAATATTTAAAAAAAAAAAAAAAAAAAAAAGGAAACAGTTAACAAAACCAAAAGACAACTGACAGAATGGGAGAAGATATTTGCAAACAACATATCAGATAAAGGGCTAGTATCCAAAATCTATAAGGAACTTAGCAAACTCAACACCCAAAGAACAAACAATCCAATCAAGAAATGGGCAGAGGACATGAACAAACATTTCTGCAAAGAAGACATCCAGATGGCCAACAGACACATGAAAAAGTGCTCCACGTCACTCGGCATCAGGGAAATACAAATCAAAACCACAATGAGATCCCACCTCACACCAGTCAGAATGGCTAAAATTAACAAGTCAGGAAATGACAGATGCTGGCGAGGATGCGGAGAAAGGGGAACCCTCCTCCACTGTTGGTGGGAATGCAAGCTGGTGCAACCACTCTGGAAAACAGCATGGAGGTTCCTCAAAATGTTGAAAATAGAACTACCCTATGACCCAGCAATTGCACTACTGGGTATTTACCCTAAAGATACAAACATAGTGATCCGAAGGGGCACGTGTACCCGAATGTTTATAGCAGCAATGTCTACAATAGCCAAACTATGGAAAGAACCTAGATGTCCATCAACAGATGAATGGATAAAGAAGAAGTGGTATATATACACAATGGAATACTATGCAGCCATCAAAAGAAATGAAATCATGCCATTTGCGACGACGTGGATGGAACTAGAGCATATCATGCTTAGTGAAATAAGTCAATCGGAGAAAGACAACTATCATATGATCTCCCTGATATGAGGACATGGAGAAGCAACATGGGGGGTTAGGGGGATAGGAGAAGAATAAATGAAACAAGATGGGATTGGGAGGAGACAAACCATAAATGACTCTTTTTTTTTCTTTTTTTTTTTCATAAATGACTCTTAATCTCACAAAACAAACTGGGGGTTGCTGGGGGGAGGTGGGATTGGGGGAGGTGGGATTGGGAGAGGGGGAGGGGGCTATGGACATTGGGGAGGGTAAGTGCTATGGTGAGTGCTGTGAAGTGTGTAAACCTGGCGATTTACAGACCTGTACCCCTGGGGATAAAAATACATTATATGTTTATTAAAAAAAAAAAAATTTGGAAGGGGAGGCGAACCATAAGAGACTATGGACTCTGAAAAACAACCTGAGGGTTTTGAAGGGTCAGGGCTGGGAGGTTGGGGGAACAGGTGGTGGGTAATGGGGAGGGCACGTTTTGCATGGAGCACTGGGTGTTGTGCAAAAAGAATGAATACTGTTACGCTGAAAAAATAAATAAAATGGAAAAAAAAATTAATGAGTTTAAGTCGATCAAAAAGTATTGATCAAATGTCTACTAAATGTCCCGAGCTGGTGGGTGTGTGGGATACTAAAGAAGCAGACACCATCTCTGCCTTCAAGGATTAGACCCTGAATGCCTCTATTGGGAGACCCAAGAAGAGAACACATAGGCTGTTCGAGAGCAGTGAAGTCCCTGCTATGGTGAGCATTGTAAGTGCATGGGGGTCGAAGACAGAGCTATCACCACAGGGAGGGGGGACAAAGCAAGGCTCTCTGTAGGAAATGGGACCAGAAATCCTCAGTAAATAGATATTTGGATAGATTCATGCAGCTAACAATTGTTTAACACCCGTTATGTAGGGCGCTGAGCTAGGAACTGGTCTTCCAAAGATGACCAAGACTCTATGAATCATGGAGTCTGGTGGAAGAACACACAAACACAAGAAAAACTCCCCACAAGGAACAGGTGCCCAGGGAAGACAGGACCTCATGGCAAGGTAGAGAGATCAGAAAGAGGGGCCAGGAAGTCCTGATTTCAAAATCTCTCTGAGCCTCAGTTTCTACCTTAGGTCAGTGGGGAGAAGCATGTCCTCTCGGTGGGATTGCTGGGAGATTGTCGGTTTGGGCCCTGGAGATGCAGACACAATGGGATTAGCAGTGCTGGCAAGTTCCTGGGGGCTGGGGAGCTGGAGGAGGTGAGCAGAATCACCAGATCACCATGTAGCTGCCCCCCGCTGTCCTCCCCACCAAGGAGATGGGATAGAAGGAAAGCAGGCTGGACAGGAAGAGCCTTGGCCTGTGTGCAGTTCTAAGAAAGATTTAGTGGGATACCCTGGAGTCAATGTTGCATAGCAGAGCAGACCCACTCTTCTCAGTCTGTATCCCTGCCAAACTCAGCCAGCCAATGGCTGATAGCAGCAGCGTAAATATGGCAGACACAGAGTATGGCAGCCAAGCCCGTCCCCAGTTGCACTCCCCAAAATGGCGGACCTGAGAGCTTCCTGCTCACGGGATTTGCAGGTGCATTATACAAGAGAACGATTGTACTCACTACAGTCGTGTCAAGCACAAAGTCTAAGTAGCCTTGCCCATGGTGAGGTATTATTATTAGTATGAACAAAATACCAAGAGAACCCAGCTCTGGGGTGTGCTTATTAATTTCTCCTGGAGGGTTTTGGGGGTGGTTCACAGAGGGGGAATGGGGACGAGCAGAGCCCTACAGAGTAGCTAAGGTGTCTTCAAGGAAGGAGAGACAGGATTAACTGCCCAGGAGATGAGGTCAAGGGCAGACTTGACCCCCACAGGCTTGCCGGACAGACAAAGGCCTTAAGGGGACTCTTAACTGGTGGAGGATGAGACGGTTTCCCCAACCACCCCGCCATGGGCTGCCCCTCGTGCAGGTCTATGCACCCAGCATGGGGGCATGTTGTAGGCCTGCGTCTAGCTTGCCCACCAACCTCCTCGGGGGTAACGTCCAGAAGCAAACCAACGCTTTTCAGTGAGGGTTGCCAGACCCAGAAAGACCAATCACCGCCCGTACTTTAAACTCGTTCCTGCTATGCACATGCTTCAGAGAGTTAAGGGGGGAACACACCGAGACTGGGGTTAGCCTGCCCTGTCCTCCCCTTTATAAGCAGATTTAAGATGAAATTTCATCTTTAGGAAGTGTGACAGGAAGCAATGTCCATGGCTCTCCCCGCTTCCATGACCTGCGAGCCCAAGCCCAGGAGTCACCCTCTGACGACGAGCTGCACACAACACTCAGCTTGCTGTTCCCGCCTCCTGTCTGCTTGTTTCCCCCTCTGGGTGGAATGGCTCACCCTCCTAACAAAATCACTGATGACTCCTCCGTACCTCTGAATCCTCCGTCTCCTCCCCTAGGAAGTCTTCCTGGGCTCCGGGCTGGGTTAGTCACTCAGACTCAGCACCTACCTGTGCATTTCTCCATCCTTGCACTTGGCCTATTGTGCCTTGATGTCTCACCTGTGCACTGAGCTCCTTGAAGAAAGCGTCCATGTAGCAGTCACCCTTGCGTTGTCCACATATCACCCATGCAGGCCTGGCTCACATGCACCCCAGGAGCAGCTCCTAGAATAAATGAAGCACCGTGATGAATAACGGGCTGGGAGGGGAGCAGGGGTAGAAACCAATGGTGTGGAAGGAAGTCCTCTGAGGGACTGGAGATGGGGCATTGAGAAAAAACGCTGAAGAAACAAGCATCACTGTACAGAGGGAAAGAGCAGTGTGAGTGGGGGGCAGCGGGGGACACTTGGGTGACAATGCTGTTGGGCCGCCATGAGCCTGGGCTCCTGCTTTCTGCTCTGACTTCCTTGCCGGGCACGCCAGCGAGGCCGGGCCCCCGCCCTAGAACACCTGTGAGTTTCTGGACCCAGGAGTGTCTTTCTGAAACTAGGGGTTTTCCTCTCAGCCCTCCAGGTTAAGGGGGAAATGTAGATATTTGAGGCTAGCTCCTCCAAAATTGTGTCCTGCATGCCTGTGATAAAATCCCACTCATGGGTCCAAAGACCTAGCATTGGCTGGATTTCAGTTGAAGCTCACTTCGCCAATTTCCAAGCTGGAAGTGCAGTATTGAAAGAACATTAGGGTCACATTGAAAACTCGAGTCCCTTCTGGGTTGATATTTTCCCCCTACCCCGACAAGTGTGACAACACCCTGAACAGGACGATACCCCAGTGAGCACAACACTAGATCACCTAGCCAAGTGTTCTCATTCCATGGACAAGGAAAGGGACCTAGAAACCCCACAATCTGCTAAAGCAGGCAGATGGCACGGGTGCCTGGTGCTGGGGATGGATTTGTGAATCAGATCCTATAGTGGCTTGAACTAGGTCCTCCCAGAAGACATGGGCAAGTCCCAACCCTGGTACCCATGAATGGACCTTCTTTAGAAATAGAGTCTTTGCAGGTGTAATTAGTAAAGATGAGGTCAGGCCGGAGGAGGTGGGCCCAAATTCAGTGAATGGGTGTCCTTAGAAAAAGAGAGACCTTTGGACACAGAGGCAGGTGGGGAAACGAGCCATGTGAAGAGGGAGGCAGAGGCTGGTGTTATGCCTCCATGAGTCAAGGCCACCAGCGATTTCTGGCAGCCCCCAGAAGGGAGACACAGAATTAGATTCACCCTCTGTTCAGAGCCCCCAAGAAGGAACCAGCTCAGTTGACCCCTTGATTTTGGACTTCTAGCTCCTGAACTGTGAGAGAATAGATTTTTGTTGTGTTTGACTTCCTGTTCACGGCACTTGCTATGGCAGCTGTAGAAAACCAATACAGACCCCAGGTCTGATTTTTTTGCCTTCACAAGTTTCCAGAACTAGAGCCTAAGGGTAGAAAGCGTACTTCTAACCCAATGTTCTTTCTGCCACTTCAAGGACAAGGAGGAAAAAGAGATGCCTCTTGACCCCAGTTCTGCTGAGCACACAGATCCGAAACAGGGAGATGTCCCAGCTTTGGAAGCAAGTTTGAGAGACATGGTTAAGTTAGATCAGTGCTAACGACGCAAGCGTTGCTGTCAAGAGATGCATATTCTGGAAGCCAAGATACAGTGGTCATCCTAGAAAACAACTTGGAAAGATATATGCCTGCCCAATTTCCCAACCCAAATGATAAGTAGTCCCAGAGGATGTTTTAATTCTAGAATTTCCAATAGTACTTGGGGGTCACGTGGCTTGCTACACATACACTCTTGGAATTGGTGAGAAACACAATATTCCAAGAATATCAGCCCGGAGCTGCCAAGTTGCTTCTCAATGGAGCCTGTAATCACCGAGGTGTGAGATAATTGTCTTACCCTAATCAGATCATCACTGCCACCCAAGCAGTTCCAACACCCAGGGCAGAGGAGAGGCTGGGAGGGAATCAGAACCATATTCTCCAGCCTCGGTTGGGGTTTCCCTGGATGTGAGGAGTCAGAGAGAGACCCTCAGTGGTGGTTCACATTTCCCAAGTTTTGGTCCAAATCCATTTTTTCATCTCACAACCGTTCTGGATGATCCAACCGCGTAAGGGTCCATGCAGGCTCTTCGGGGTTCTTTTGTGAAACTGTCAAAACAATGACCTCATTTGGAGCCATCTGCTGGCAGGCAGGATTGGCACGGAGCTTGCTTCTGACTTGTGTCACTGGAGCAATCAATTCAAGATGGCCACTCCGGGCATGAGGCTTGCTAAGCAATAGGGAAGCAGATAACTGATTGCTCCACTTCTTCCTCAAGTTACCAAACATGTCAGTGTGAAGGCAGCCTCCACCAAAGGCTGTGTGCCAGGCATGGCAAAGGGAAGACATCATCCGCTGACCCAGAAACAGAAACTCCTACACGGCTTGGAGTTGGGGTGGGGGTATATCCCCCCCACCCCAACGTCCCTGCCTGGATATTAACTTGCAAAGCAAAAGGAACACGATTTAATCAGAGAAAACTACTGTCTTTGGAGCAGAAAGCATGTGGGCACTATCAGCACGTGCACGCCAACAACAAGAGATGACCTTGATCTGACACCGTATAACAGCAGTCCGTGGGAAAGAATCACTCTGGGCATAATTCTGATTCAGTTTGTGATTATCTGAAGAGAATGAGCAGGGACACTCTACAAAGGCACAAAGCCCAGAGGTATTTGGGAATTGTGGCCAGGGTTGCTGAGCACAGCGGTTTTCCTGGTCTGTGCAATTACAGAGCAGGTGCATTTTTAGGTGCTCAGGAGAAGATTCCTCATTTTTTATCGCACGTTCCCCCTCCCTTCATTTCTCTGGGAGAGAAGGAAAGAAGCTTGGGAAATACGTAGGAAAATTATTTTGGACCCAATTTGTTGTTATTGCCAATTTGCTTCCCGAAGTGGCTAATTGGGCAAGTCCAGCAGAACATTCCGGTTTCTGCTGGGGAGGTAGTTTCAGAGCAGTTCTGTGCGCTCCCTCTGCCGAGAGCCGAGATGGTGCCACTTTGCCCAGACGTCCTATTGTTCGTGAGATCATAACAATGACCCGCACTGGGGCTGGGCGTGGGATGAGCCTCTTGTCACGTGTTAAAACCAGCGACTAGACATTTCTCACAAATCTGAGCCGTTACAAACTGTTCAGGCATGCGTTAAGTCTGGTGTGAGCCTGCAATTGTAGCCAAACGAGGAATAATTACTTGAAACTTGGGTCAAGTGGATAGTGGTAATTTGCCAGAAGGTCACCGTGACATTATCAACACGGAGCAAAATAAAAGCAGGGGTACCACCAGCATCCGTAAGATGCAGTAAGGAAAAGCTGTGGGGCGCAAGAGGGTCTCCAAAGAGATAGGGAAGGAAGAGAAAGAAGATTGCTCTCTGCCTGGAGGTGTCACTCCCAAACTGGCCAGTGTCACTGACAGCAGGCGCCCAGATCCCTTCAGCAGGGATGAGCTTTGCATGATCTCTTTTCAGCCTGGACCAAGCCCCCAGGTGCAAAGCAGACCTTCTAATAACAAGAAGAACGTGAATGGCAGGGGTGGGAGGGGATCGGAAAAGAAAGTACCTTAGTGATATTACTCCTTGACGCCACCCACCGCCACCCCCTAGAATTAACTACACCTGTTGTCCATGGGGTTCTATGATGGAACATCAAGAAATGTTCATTCCCTTTTTTTAAGATTTTATTTATTTATTTGAGAGAAAGTGAAAGCCAGTGAGATCACAGAGGGAGAGGGAGGTGGAGAAGCAGACTCGGCACTGAGCAGAGAGCCCCATGCGGGGCTTGATCCCAGGACCCTGAGATCATGACCTGAACCGAAGGTAGATGCTTAACCGACTGAGCTACCCAGGCGCCCCGTAATGTTCATTCTTAAAGGAAGGCCGCTCATCCAACCCCCAAAAAACACAACTGAGCAGAAACACCTCTCCTGTCTTTACAAAGTCCAAACTGGACCACACATTGGACACTTTGTAAAGGACATTTTAGCTCATACCCACCCAAGAATAATGCCAGAAAAGAGGAAGAGTATCCGCTGAAGGAGTCACATATACAACTCTCCAAGCTTCTTCCTTTACTTTCTCTACAACAAAAGTCAGAAACGGCTGTTCTTGGGGCTGTTATCATTAAGAAGCCTTTTAACTTCAAATACCAAATATTTTATGCAACTATCAAAAATAGCAATTTTTACACCCAGGAATCCACTCTAGCTTTATGATATGGAGATTTTTATGACATATTTTAAAAAATCACATTTTAGTCATGCTTTTGTTTAATATATCTTACAGCCAAAAGCAATAAAGCAATGATATGGCCCAATAATTAATACAAAGCACTGAAATTCGTGATTGGAAAAAACAAAAATGCAAATTTCAGTACAGTTAGCTAAATCACAAGGTCTCTATCATCTTATTATCTTGCATGATGATTGTTAATATTCACTATGTAAGTGATGGCACCTTATGTTTAAACGCCCATAATAATAATTATTATTAGTTGGTACTGGTTTTAAAATCCAGCCAAAGTAATTTCAGGCAAGGCAACAAGTGCGAAGATTTTTTTCTTCGACAGGACTTAAAACATGATGGAGTTGCGGTCATTCTTTTGGTGAAATGTGGTGGCAAGGTCACACTTATCACCAGCCCCTCTGAGCTTCCTAACCCACCTAGCGACTGGGGCAGAGCTTTCCAGGAACACGGGTCAAGTCTGAGGTGGCAGTGGGTCCGCTCCTTGATCAGAGATGGGGCCCTGGGCATCCCACCGGCTGCGGGCGCGTGCAGGCTGACATTCGGCCGTTCTACCAGAGCGGGGATCGTCAGGGCACCGGAACCCCCAGATTCGAGGGAAGAGATGCTAAACTAGGTGAGGAGCAACCGATCATCTACTTGAGCCTGTACCCACTGTCACCCCAAATTAAACTGTAACCTTGCACTAGGACTGGATGGGTCTCTGGGAAACAAATTGCACTGGGTGATGAAAACAACAACAACGCAGAAGACTGGAGAATAAGATGCAGATTTGCAGTAAGTATTTTTTTTTTTTTTTAAAGATTTTATTTATTTATTTGACAGAGAGAGAGATCACAAGTAGGCAGAGAGGCAAGCAGAGAGAGAGGAGGTAACAGGCTCCCTGCAGAGCAGAGAGCCCGATGCGGGGCTCGATCCCAGAACCCTGAGATCATGACCTGAGCCGAAGGCAGCGGCTTAATCCACTGAGCCACCCAGGCGCCCCTGCAGTAAGTATTTTTGTGGTCAGAGAGGTCCTGGTTCAGATCTGTGTGCCTGCTTCTCCATCTAACACAAGTTCCTTCAAGTTCTGATTGCTCCAAGGAGGCCAGAATGGAGCGCTCCGCTGTACGGGTTCTGGACACAAGAGTGTCATTCTCAGTCTCCCACTCACCGGGACGCTGGCAAATTTCCTTACCTCCCCAAGTCTCGGTTTTCTCATTGGCATGATGGGCTTTGGTGAGGATCAGTGCGAGCGGATGAGCTGTTTGCAGCCCCAGAGACCTCCCCCCGCCCCACCTGCCCCATGCCCCGACCCTTGCTTCTTCGGGAAAGCTGCTTAGGCTGGTTTCCCCTGCGGCTGCGTCTCCAGCCATGGCTGAGCATAACCATGCACCGCGGGGAGAGATGAGCCTCTGCTCACACTGCCTCAAACGTGCTGTGTATTTCTTTCCTTGTGCTGATCCACCCGACATCCTCCAGTTTGTGAACTCATTTGTTGTGAGTTCGGCTCCCTCCCCCACGATCCTCTCTCGCACACGGTAACTGCTATGAAAGCTGGGATCTTGCTGACTTGTGCATCGCTTTACCCTTAGAACCTCCAACCAGGCTTGGCACAGAGCAGGAGGAGCTCAAGGAACATCTGTTACTGAATGAATAAATGCATGTAAAGTCCTTGACCAGTATTAGGCCTTCGAAAAACATGGGCCAGATAAATGAATAAAAAGAACTTGGGAAGTTTCTAGTCCAATTAGTGCCAAACACACAGGAGTCCAGATCCTGGCTCTGCAGTGTGACCTTGGGACAGTCATCTAACCTTGTTCTCCTTCTGGAAAGATGACGCAAATGACACAGTGTCTTTGGGCTCATATGGGGATTAGTGGAGAGAAAGCAAAGTTTTCAGCAGGGCTGGCTACAGAATTGCCAACGCCTAGTGAAAAGTGAAACTGTGGGACTGTTCAACTTGGCGATAGCAGAGCATTAAACCCAGAGTGTGGCCTTTCTAAGCACGAAGCCCGGTGGGACTACACGGGTCTTGTCCACCACCCAGGCTGATGTCTGGCAAGTAGTTGAGTTCCCGCAAATGAGTCTTTTTTTTTTCTTCCTTCCCTTCTCATTAAAAATCTGATGTAATGAAATAAGACAGATTGTAACTACTGGCTGAACAAAGGGATCCTGAGCAGTGCAACTTCTGTTAATGTTAACCATTCCGGCTAATTATCCAGTTTGAGAATTACTCAGACACCCCCGTTGTCTTTCTTCTTGTTCTTTGAGTTATGTCACTGCTAACTAAGAATTCAAAAATGAACTGTTCCATCCCCCCAGTTTTCTCTTGTACCCTGATAAACGACCAATGGGCAAGAAAAGAGTTTGAAACTACAAACTCATGTATTTGGACTAAAAAGCCTGCGATATTTATCCCTGATGTACTTACATATTCAATATGCATTTATTGCTTGCCTTCAACAGGCAAGGAAAATGGGTCTGGAATTCGTCTGGAACCCGGTGGTTGCAAGAGACAGAAATCCAATCGGTTGGTTTAAGCAAAGGAGGAATTTTATTGGTTTATTTGATTATGAAGTCCTGCAATCCAGCTCAGGTACAGTGGGACCCAGGAGGACAAATATTATGATCAGTCCTACCCGATGACCATGAACAAAGGAGGGATGCCAAGATTAGCAAAATGTTGTCATGTATCCACACCTGCCATCAGAGGAGAGACAGGACATCACAACCAACGATTGCCCAGATCTATACAGGATGGGAAAGCAATTGTCTAATGGCAAGAGGGATGCTGAACACCATAGGAGAACAGGTGCCCACTTCTGGTTTTAATGGGGAAATTTTTGAGATTGGGATCCAATAAAGTGAACGTTTCTAAAGTTTTCCAACTTCCTTCTCAACGAACATTTCAGGAAAGAAAAAAAAAAGCCATATTCTGAGATACTGTGAAAATATGTGTAATTTTTAAAACAAAACCTTTTCTTCCCTGATATTCTAGACACAGAGACTGTCTTCATGATCCCAAACATCTGGAACAGAAATGGAAAACACATAGGCAATCACCTCCCTGTTCCTAAATATGCAGGTGTCTGGTGTCAGTCATTGCCACGGTCTGCAGGAGCCCCTCAGACAGCAGACTTCGAATCACTTCCCAGACCCAGGTTCAGAGAGTCATTTTCTGAGGAGAGAGATAACTTATCTCACGCTGGTTCTTACAGAAATGAGTTAGCTCTACCCAACTTAGAGAGTCAGGCCGAAGGGGGTGAAAATGAATATAGGCACATTTTAAAGTAACAACATTTCTAAAGCTAACCCCGGCAACGTGTTCCCTTAGTCTACCTGACTCTGTGGTAGAAGGAAAGAGGTGTTAAAAAGATAAAGTCATGTATCTCCTTCCTGGCTGGGTGATGAAAAAGTTGCTTAAATCTATGTTGTGATGAGGAGAACACATGACGAGGGTTCAGTGCTGGGCTCAGTCCTACAATGGAGCCTCGGGCAAACCCCCTCCCCTGTCCGGGCTCTCCTGCTCTGCCCCTAAGGCACCGGTGCCGGACGGGATGATCTCTCTGGCTTATTCTAACTCCACCACGATTATCATGAGGAAGTGGTCATAGAAGCACGGACACTAATGGTTCTTATTTTTACAACACTTTACAGTTTATAAAGCATTTTCGTGCTTGGCTCATTTGATCCCCACAGGAAGCCCATGAGTAGTAGGCTTAGTCAGACTTGTCCCTCTGCAGGGTGGCAGTGTGACTCACGTGGGGACACATGGATGCGAGGTGGTAGAGATGCCCCAAACCAGGTCTTCCCACGCCGCAGGCTCTCTCCTTCATCTGTGCTGTGAAATAGATCGTGAAACTTCACGGGTGGGCTCAAGTGTACATGTGTAATTAAAATGATCGTTGAGTATACCTTGACAGATTCCAGGTGCCATAGGACAGGCCACCAAACCTCCTAGCCGTGCATGGAGCTCTGAATAAAGTGGATCTGAATTTAAGGCTAAATGAGTGATGACTTGATGCTCCATAGCTGCTCTCATCTAAAAGTCACCCAGCGACTGCCGGACTGGGGCAGAGAAAGTGCAGGAGGAGCCAGGAACATCTTGTGGTGCCAGAAAATAAGGGAGTGCTCAAAGCATGATAAGGGCTTGTTGATGGAACAGAAGAGCCAAGCCAGAGGCATTCCTAATGGTTTAAGCTGAAACAATTTGAGTCACAAAATAAATAAGGATAACATGGATTATAACTAGAGAACAGAATAAATATCCCAAGTCCATATTGACTAATTAATTAACTAATTGAGGAGAAAAGACTGACCTTCCTTAGAATAAAATCCCAATTAATACATATAGAAGGACAAAAGAAAACAGAAAAATTCCTAGTAATAACAGGCCAACTGCACAATAACTGTTATTGCAGATAAGGCAATAAAATAAAATAAATAAAATTAGAGGGTGGAAGGTACAGAAACGGAGTCTCCCTGGTCTCATGAGGTCTCCCCCAAGATATTTACTAACGAGGAGAGAAAAGGTAGTGGAGAAAGCTAGCAGAGCGCACCTTCAAGAGATCAAGGTTAACATCACCAGTAAGAAGGTATACCAACATCAAGAACCCCACGATAGGATGCCCTGAGAATAAAGCATCACTTCCATGGGATTCCACCAAACATGCACAACCTCATCCCAATCATGGGAAAACTTCAGCTATGTCCCAACTGAGGGTTAAACTGGGAACGGCTAATGAGTAATCCTCAGAAGTGTCAACGTTGTGAACACAAAAGGCTGAAGAACTGTCTCAGCTTGGAGGAGCCCGAGCAGAAGAAGTACGCAAATGCAGTGTGGGATCCTGGGAATTAGTGGGAAACTCAGCAAGATCCAAATATGGCCTTTAGCTTAGTTAATAGCATAGGATAAATGATTAATCTCCTGGTTCTGATCATTATACTACCTTATAACATGCTAACGTTACATTAGAGAAACTGGGTGAAAGATATGTTGAAACTCACTGTTACGGTTTTTACAACCTTCCTGAAAGTCCCAAATGAGTTCAGATCCTTTTATATATATATGGATATATATATATATATGTCCCAGCAGCCCTTCTGATAGTTCTCTGAGGTCCTCAAAAAGTTAACTTGCCTGAGATAGCCAGAGTAACTGTGATAATCCATCCTGGCTCTCTCTCCAAAGGGTGTCTCTCTGGAGAGTGAGATCCATGGGAACCCTGCACCACATCTTGACCTTGTCAGTTCATTGACAATCCAGCTATTGGAAACCATTCTGTGTTCTGGACCACTCATCAATGGCAAATGCTGTGAAACTTAATGCCTCTTGGGACTCTAAGCTCTGTCTTTATGGAATGCAGAAGGAGTGAGCTCAACAGTCCCAGAGATATTTAATCACAAAAGTATCTTCTTAATTTTGATCACATTTATCCTGATTCTTTTAACACAAATTTCCCGAGCACAGCAACCCAAATTCTGCTAGGATAAAATCTGTCCTAAGCTCCTGCCTCCAACTCTGTCCACCCAGCAATTTCTTTGCCATCAGGGTCTGTTGCCATCCTTCATGGGTGGAGAGCACATGTTATAGCTTAACGTTTTCCACATCTTTTTTGGTTGTTGGTTTCCTTAAAAACACACAAATCTAAATCCGTTATGCATTTCCTGAGGGTGTGAACTGGCAGCAAATTTCGGTTCTAAGCCACATCCACCACTGACAATTTTATGACACTATTCAATGGCACACAAAGCCACATAGCCCCAGAGCTGAGTGCCACCGCCTAGGAAGGAAGCAACCTCTCGAAGCTGGGGAGTTTTATTTTGGAAACTAGCCTTACATCCTCTTCACGAGCCACCACTGTCTGATGTTACTGGTGACTCAAGGGGCAGAAGAAGGGCCCTCCCTGAATTTCTACCTGCCTCCAACCTGGAGCACTGGACAAGCCAGTATCTGATGGACTTCCTTCCTCTGGGTTAGCTTTAGGGGAACTAGGAGACTGGGTCCCTAGATGCAAGGATCTTCTAGTCTGTTATCAATTTTAGTTGCTGCCTTCAAACAGTTAAGTCCTATACAAGACCTTAGCATATACTAGTTAGGGCAGCTAGAATCCAGGAAAGGAGAGCTAAATGGTCGGGAAAACTTCGATCAGGAGGGGAATTTCATGCATTCGCACATAAATTTTTATGTTCACATATTCACATAAATATTTATGTTGATTTTCTGTGCCAGGCACAACAATTTATATTCAGGCTTTGGGAGCTCATTCTTTGGACCCCAAATCGCAAATTAATTTGAAGTTTTTATACCTCTGTAGACACGTTTCCACCCTATACAGAAACAGGATTTGCACCCAATAAGATTGCAACAGATCTCATCTCTGGCAGTTTTCTTTTAAATTCCCAGATTTAAAATCCCAAGGTGATTTTTTGCCATCATTTCTAGAAAGAAGAAACTGTGCCAGAGACGAAAAATGCCATTTTTTATGGTCCGTAGCCCTATTATCACTTCCTTGGCCAAGTGCGTCTAAGTCCATTCATTCGACAGTCAATGGGTATTGACTGAACATCTAGGACACTGCCTGGAACACAGTAGGTATTCAATAAATGTTGGCCAAACTAAGTTGTCCCCTGGAGTTTTGGTCTGAACTGCACTTAAAATAATACAGGATATGAAAATGTGATGAGGATGTTTCTTTTATATAGCTTTTATACATTTATGGATCAATCCATTAATGTGACAAAGAGCTTTAAAATTAGAAAGTATCACCTAGAGGCAAGTCCTCACATTATTATTATTCATGGAAGTTGTAAGATAATGTGTCTGGCCGCCAAGAGAGCTAATGAAAGTGTCCAATGAACGGAAAATGACCCAAGGACACCCAATGAAAGCCATGCCATAGTTTACAGTATCAATTAATGTCTTTAAGAATAATCATTAAAGCAAGCCCTATGCGTAAAAAGAAATCATTGCAGCCTTTATGGCTTAGTTAGAAAGGCCTCCCCTAGCCAGCCTGTAATGGCGTTAGACATGTATCAGTACTGAATCCACCTTTGAAGCTAAGGTACTGCATCCTTCACATAGATGATGATAATTAGCAAAGTGGGCCCGATGAGCCTTTCCATGGAAATAACAAACTACTTCACCCATTGCCCAAAACTCCCTCCCCCAGGCTTCCCAGTTTAGGAAAAGGTACTTCTATACCCCAGGTGGCTCATGCCAAAAACTTTCTTTTGTTCCTCCCGGCTTCTACAAAATACATCTCAACCATTTACTGCTCTCCATCTCACTGCCACAACCCTACTCCCGGCCATTATACTGTCTAGTCAGAGCCAATCATATTGGTCATCTCCCCTTGCTAGGAGTTGATTAACTATGAATGTGTGATGGAATTATGATCAATGATATGGGAGAGAAAGCCTGCTGAGAGTTTCTGGGAAAGGTTCCCACCCTCCTAGGAAGAGACATTTAGGAAGAGATGGCCTTTGATTCAACTAGACTTTGTCATTTCTAGATGTGACACTTAGAATCCAAATAGCCATCTGGTCCCAATAAGACAAGTTCTCCTGGGGACAAAGCCAACACTCCAAGACAGGCAGGGACACAAAGAGGAGGGTCCTGATCATACTGATGAGTCTTTGCATTAACTCACCAGAGAGCCACCCTATGCCTGAGCTACATAAAACACGAGATAACACATATTCTTATTGTTTCAGTCACTGTGGGTTGAGAATTTCAGATCCTTAAAACCAAAGGCATTTTTTAAAAATATTTTATTTATTTATTTATTTGACAGAGATCACAAGTAGGCAGAGAGGCAGGCAGAGAGAGGAGGAGGAAGCAGGCTCCCCACTGAGCAGAGAGCCCAATGCGGGGCTCAATCCCAGGACCCTGGGATCATGACCCAAGCCTAAGGCAGAGGCTTTAACCCATTGCACCACCCAGGTGCCCCAACCAAAGGTATTTTGAATGATTCAGCCTCGCCTGCCTCATCTCCTTTAGGGCAACTCCAAATCACCCTTCATGCAGGAACCAGAGTGATCCTTTCAAAAGAGTGGATCCAATCATGTAATTACCCTGCTCAAAACTCTCCCACCAAGCTCTATCAGTTCTCTGTTGCTGCATAACCAACTCTCCCCCCCAAAATTAGCAACTTGCAACAACAAACATTTATTATCTCATAATTTCTGTGGATCAAGAATTTAAGAAGTGGCTTGGCTAGGAGGTTTGGCTCTGTCTCTCATCTGGTTGTGGTCAACGTGTTGGGGGGAGCCTGACCAGAGCTAGAGAATTGGCTTTCAAAATGGTGCACTCACATGTGCTGGTGGGAGACCTCAGCCATATGTATCTCCTTAGTAGATACACATGAGTATCTTCAGAATAAAGGAGCTGGCTTCTGCCAGAGCAAGTGATCCAAGAGCAAACAAGGAGGAAGCCACAGTGTGTTTTTCTCTCCTAATTTTGAATATCACACGTTGTCACTTCTGGCACATTCTAGCCATTAAGTACAGACTACACTTAACAGGAAGGGAATTAGGATCTGCCTTTTGAAGGGATGAGTATCAAAGAGTTTGTGTGGGCAAATTTTAAAATTACCCCCACAGGCTTTGCATGATCTGACCCATGCCTACCTTTCTGACCTCACACCTCATTGCTTTTCTCTTGGATAAGCCATGCTCCAGGCCCACTGGCTCCCCTCAAATTCTGCACATCAAGCAGTTTCCCTCCTCCAGCTGTTTGCCCATTGCATTCCCTCTGCTTGCAACACTCCTCAATTCCTCATCTGTCTGGATACTTCTCGATCTCTACATCTCAGTTTCAAAGTCACTTCTCCAGAAAGGCGTGCCCCAGCTGCCCACACTAAGTAAGTCCCCCTGTTTCACAGCTTCCCACATTATTCCTCTTGCCATTTGTCACAGTTTTAATTGCTTAAGTTATTATGCTCCTTTTTGAAGAGACAATGATTTCCACTCACCGTAGTATCTCAAGAGTCTAGAAAAATACGTAGTGGAGAAGAGACTCTCCACGCATCTTTGTTGAGTGAGTGGATGACAAATAAACACACCACCCCTGGACATGCGAAGAAGGTGCCAGTTGCAAGCTGGGCATATACGTTCGTGATGTGCCACCTTTGGGGAAAACACTGAGCATAAGTAGAACTGGGAAGTTAAAACTGCAGCAAGATGTCGGATTCTACAGCAGAAAAGCAGAACCAGGCTGGTAAAAGGAAGGAAGTGGGTTTCACATCCCTGGGATGTAAGTGCTCCGGACATAGGACACGGAGCCACCCAGTGGGGACGGTTTATTGGCATGGCTCGGGTGTTCACCTGCCCCACTCTTCCTCTTCTTTGGTCCTGTTTTTCTGCCGTCCCTGAGAGATGGGCGACTCCCAGCAACCTAGCAAGGTTAGGGGTGTAAATGGACAAATGGTGGCACTCGGCCACTATGGGGCTATGAGATCAAAGGTCAAGAAGGGCAGCAGTAGGAGGGCTTGAGGGAACAGCATATTCTAGAGGGCAGCCTTTCACGAGGTAGTTTTGGCAAGAGACGTTCTGCAGACTTCTTCAAATGATCAAGGGCTCCATTATCCTCCCGGCGTCAGAGGTGCTGAGATTTCTCCCTGTTCCCACGAGACTGCACAAGGAAAATGCCTGGCAGATGCAGGAGTCTGGCAAGAAGCAGGGAAGATCCTCGACCTCCCCCACTTAAAATCTGAAGGGGGATTTTTCAGCCCTGAGGCCACAAAAGGACCAAGAGGAGCCATGCTCCCGGCTTATCGGTAAACGCCGGACTGGGAGAGGTTACTTCCCATTCCAGGATGACAGAGAGTCTGAAGTCAGCATGGAATTCAGTAAAGATTTCTCAGTCACAGTGTGTAGAGGAAAGCCTACCTAAAAGGCTTATTATTATTATTTTTTTTTTTAGAAGAAGAAGTGTTATGTTCTGAGTCAAACTGAAGGCACCGGGTCTCCAAGAGCTATCCCCTGAGGCTCTGTGCTGGGCATCACATGTGGGTCAAATGGTAAATCCAAACCTGAAGATGAGTCAGTGAGATGTACGATAAGCAGGATGGACTAGGCAGTCCCTCCTTCACCATCAGGCCAACATTCAATAAATACACACTCTGCGTCTTCATTGTTTATAGCCCTTATTCCAAAACCATTTCCCTTCATATCACCACCCCCCTCCGCCTTCCCATGTTCCTGAGCTCTGATTCAACACTACTCTGAGCCTCACACTTGACCTGGAGGTGATGTTGCTCCATCACCTCCCCCCCCAAGATGGACTCAGGTCCAGCCACCCTCAGTTATTTCCCATCCTGGCCCAGCCTCTTCCCTGGGAGCCTCCGTCAGCCCCTGGGGCAGAACTCCTTACCAGGTGGTCACCCCCACCTGGGTAAAGAAGAATAATAACTAGACAAAAGGGATCTAGTAGCTCACATCCCAACTTTGTCTCTGAGGGTCTGAGAGGGTCAGTAATTCAAGCAGGTGTGGGAACAGGCAGAGAAACAACTCATTTGAATATTCCAGTTCAAGGATGGGATGTCCATACCCACATAAACAGGGAACCGGTAGGGAAATAAGGCACCATCTTTGGGAGAAATGGGATCTGAAGACTGGAACCTGGGTCTCCAGTCTCCCCACTCACCCATTCACCCAAACACAGGGCTGGGATGGGGACTGGCTCTGAGGGCTTGAAGTTGTGCTGAGCTTGCTGATCAAAGTCAACAGCTTCCAGCCATAAGTGTTGGACAGTGGCAGGGACAGGATGCACAGGAAGGTAATGGAAATACCCAAGGGACTGGCTCTCAGTCTTCAGTCAACCACCACTAGGATGACTCTCCTCTGCTCAAAGACGCTAACTACCATGCCTTCAGAGGACAGGATCTGAGCCTAGCGCACGCCATCTGACCTGAACTACCTCTCTCCCTGGTCTAACCTCCAAACAGAGAAGGATGAGAACAAAGCTTTGTTCCAATAGAGGCATAAGAGGATGACTGGGAAGCAGAGAACTCTTTTGATAGAACCATAATTCATGTTTAGGTTGGACTGGTGATCAGGATTGTGTCAAGGTTGGAGGGTTTTCAGAACTTAGCAGGGAGCTGAGTGTGTAGATGGCAGGAGAAGAAAGTATTCAGGGGTGGGAAGCCAGATATGGGATAGAGACCAAAAAATAAAGGCTGGAATGAGTTTTTGTTCCTGGAGGGGTGTTGGAGAACTTTCTAGAGCAGAACAAATGGTCAGGTCTGAGATGTCCATGTTGAGGGCAGCTCTGGTGGCCAGAGGGAGGCAGGGGTCTATGGAAGTTGAAGAGGGTTGGGGGCTGTTCGATTCTGTCTGGGGAATCATGCAGCTTCATGAAGAACTGACCACAACTTCCACTATGACTTTATCACACACTCCAAAGACCAGATTTCCTAAACTCAGTTCTTAGGGGATAAAAATCAGAGTACCTTTCTGTGGTAGAAACATGAGTACTTTCCTGAAGAGCAGCATAATATGACAATTAAATACATTCCATTTTTTCCAATCCAAAATATATTCTGTAGTTTCTTTTACTAACTTCAGAAATATTTCATATGAAGTCAAAACGATCTGTACCCCTATTTTTTCTTTTTTTTAAAATTTTTTATTTATTTCTTATTTTTTTATAAACATATAATGTATTTTTATCCCCAGGGGTACAGGTCTGTGAATCACCAGGTTTGCACACTTCACAGCACTCACCATAGCACATACCCTCCCCAATGTCCATAACCCCCCTCTCCTTCTCCCAACCTCCCCTCCCCACAGCAACCCTCAGTTTGTTTTGTGAAATTAAGAGTCACTTATGGTTTGTCTCCCTCCCAATCTCATCTTGTTTCATTTATTCTTCTCCTATCCCCTTAACCCCCCATGTTGCACCTCCACGTCCTCATATCAGGGAGATCATATGATAGTTGTCCTTCTCCGATTAACTTATTTCACTAAGCATGATACCCTCTAGTTCCAGCCACGTCGTCACAAATGGCAAGATTTCATTTTTGATGGCTGCATAGTATTCCATTGTGTGTGTGTGTGTGTGTGCGTGTGTGTGTGTATGTATATATATATATATATATATATATATATATATATATACCATATCTTCTTTATCCATTCATCTGTTGATGGACATCTAGGTTCTTTCCATAGTTTGGCTATTGTAGACATTGCTGCTATACACATTTGGGTGCACGTGCCCCTTCGTATCACTACATTTGTATCTTTAGGGTAAATACCCAGTAATGCAATTGCTGGGTCATAGGGTAGTTCTATGTTTTAAGGAACCTCCATGCTGTTTTCCAGAGTGGTTGCACCAGCTTGCATTCCCCCCAACAGTGGAGGAGGGTTCCCCTTTCTCCACATCCTCACCAGCATCTGTCATTTCCTGACTTGTTAATTTTAGCCATTCTGACTGGTGTGAGGTGGGATCTCATTGTGGTTTTGATTTGTATTTCCATGATGCTGAGTGATATGGAGCACTTTTTCATGTGTCTGTTGGCCATCTGGATGTCTTCTTTGCGGAAATGTCTGTTCATGTCCTCTGCCCATTTCTTGATTGGACTGTTTGTTCTTTGGGTGTTGAGTTTGCTAAGTTCCTTATAGATTTTGGATACTAGCCCTTTATCTGATATGTCGTTTGCAAATATCTTCTCCCATTCTGTCAGCTGTCTTTTGGTTTTGTTAACTGTTTCCTTTGCTGTGCAAAAGCATTTGATCTTGAAGTCCCAATAGTTCATTTTTGCCCTTGCTTCCCTTGCCTTTGCCGATGTTCCTAGGCAGATGTTGCTGTGGCTGAGGTTGAAGAGGTTGCTGCCTGCATTCTCCTCAAGGATTTTGATGGATTCCTTTCTCACACTGAGGTCCTTCATCCAATTGAGCCCAGAAATAGACCCTCAACTCTATAGTCAACTAATCTTCGACAAAGCAGGAAAGAATGTCCAATAGAAAAAAGACAGCCTCTTCAATAAATGGTGCTGGGAAAATTGGACAGCCACATGTAGAAAAATGAAATTGGACCACATCCTTGTATCCCTATATTTTTTATAGTGACCACTTTTTTGTTTTGTTTTGTTGTTTTGTTTTGTTTGGGTGTTTTTGTTTTGTTTTGTTTTTGTTTCCTTTTTTAGAAACAGAGAGTAGGGAGGGACAGAGAGAGAAAATCCCAAACAGGCTCCATGTCCAGGCTACATGCAGAGTCTGATGCAGGGCTTGATCTTATGACCCTGAGATCATGACCTGAGCTGATACCAAGAGTCAGATGCCTAACTGACTGAGCCACCCAGGTGTCCCTGTAGTCATCATTCTTAAATGAAAAAGAGTAATTGTCATTTTTAATGAACTGTTATTAGCTCCCTTTTGTTATTCCATGTATAGGAGACTGTGTCATTACAGGGTCTGAGCCTCGGAAAGTGCAACTCTAGGCAGAAATCTACTTCCAAAAAGTAGAAGAGGCAGACAGCATCTGAACGTACTCTGGTGTGCCCACTATTCTGCACGAGATCTTCAAAAAAGACCCAAATGTTTGAGAATACATGTAGTTGAGCAAGATGGAGAGTCTTCTGACCCCACATCATGCTGGAGAGTCATGCACTTTCCACCGCCGTGGGCGTAATGGCCACTGTCTCCTTCTGTTTCAGTTTCTAGACTCCAGGCTTCATAGAACTCATTTCCTTAAAAGTTTCTCCTCTAAGTAGCACAAGCTCTTACCAGGTGATGGGGGGTGGTGGCACTTCAGACAGGCCCTGTGGTAGGGAGGTCAGGCACTACAAGGCTTTTTAGAGATTGAAATATTTTACCCTTTATGAAAAGATAATGGTGTGGTTTCAAGGGAGCTTTTGACAGAATTTGGTACTGCTATGATTAGAGTCTTGGAAATAACCAGGTCCAACCCTGTCAATAAGCACCCCTCTCCAGTGGTTCCCCCTTTACTGGTTTCCCTCCCCTTCCATGACCCTTCCATGAGCCCCATCCCAACCAGTACCCTCCTCTTGTCCCCTGCCTTCCTCTCCCAAAGGCCCTGCCACTGCCCCATTGCCCTGCCCCATCAGACTCCCTGGTCATTTCTGTGGTCAAGCTCCCTCCATCTGCCTTCATCAGTCCTCCTCCCCATGGGACATCCCATCTCCTTCCCCAACGGCTGCCCTCCTTTGGGGGTTACTGTGTGTCCTATCTGTAAAAGGAACAATGGCAGAACAATGGTGCAAAACCTCTTCATTATACACAGCAACTCCCACCACGAAGAATCTGGACAAGAAGGTCTGCAACAGGCAGCTGAGAGGGGGCCCAAGTGGAGCTCTCCTTCTCCATCCCTCATCCCTGGGATCTTACCTTATGGGGGAAAAACAGGAGGAAAGATCTAGAGATCAGATATCGGTTTAACTTCTCAACCCAGCTGCCCAGACCAAGGAAATCAAAAGAAAGGAATCTGCGTAGCCCTTCTCCATCTTACACAGATAGACCTGTGCATGTGCCTCAGCCTGAAGCTTGAGCAGTAGCAGGCCAGGGAAGAGAAGATGCCCACAGTTCCCTTCCTCCCGTAACCTGGAAGAATCATGTATATCAACCTGGAGGCAAGTTCTTGTTTTTCCAAGTCGTCCACTTATTTTTGCATGTAAGTTAAAGTACTGTTTCTCAAACTTACCAGGGAGCACCAAGGCCAGTGAGCTCTGGGAGCACTGACAGGAAAGAATGGAATCTGAGATTTAAACTGTATTTTTCACAAATATGGCAGGTAATTTGCAGGTACTTTTGAAAACAGACTGACCTTGGTCACAATTTGCTATCTACTTTACTAATCCTTAATGGCTGCCCATCTGGGCTAGTTAGCTAGTGACTGCTTAATCCAACCCTGACTTTTTGCCTAAGCCTGATTAAAACTCATCTAAACCTCCTGCTTTCCCAGATCCCTTCCTTTGATGGGAAGAAAAGCAGCCAGGAGATAGTTTGTTATTAATAAGATTGTGCAGAGGTTCTGGGTTCTTCTATTTTCATCTTTTACAAAACTCAAGTGAATAAATATTTTGGGTGCCTACAGCCACAGTGGCTCTCTACCTCCTGGGCCCGTGAGCATTTGTGGGGACCAATGCTGCCCCTCCAGAGTCTCTGGCTCACTTTTCTTCCCATCTTTCAGGAAGCAAGAGCCTCAGAGTGGTCAGAACTGGTTCAGATGCGCCCCCATCAGAATGCATATGAGAATGAGGCACTGATCTTGACCAAGTCTTGGCTTCTAGGTATGTGAAATGGGAGAAGCACCTGCCTTGTCTTTTCTCTGTGTGTGTCTATGCCCCCTCCTAGAGGACGTTGTTTCCAGTTACCCCACAGATAAACTTTCAGGGCAGACTTCTGAAGGAGCTTGTATTCTTACCAGGACAGCTCAAGGCAATGCCAACAGCAAGTGTAAACGGCTCTCGAGGAGATCAGGAGAGAAGTATCCAGGCCGAAAAAAATGGGAGCTGAGCCTGTGGCTTGGAAGTTCTTCTATCAGCCCCGTAACGGATGAGTGCAGAAGGAAGGGGATGCTCTAGGGTTCCCAACCACAGCATGAGTTTTCAGCCTGTGCAAGTGAGACTACGTGCTTTTCAAAATCATACAAATCACAGAATAAGAAAAAAATAATCAAACTCTTTTTGAAAGTTCCCCCAAGAAGGCAGCCCTTTCTCAGACCAATGATTGCCAGGGCTCAGGCAAACAACAGAAATCCAGGAGGCTCTGGAGACAGGGGTCTCTGCCCAGCGACCCTTGCTCCATGCCCAGCTGGCCCACAGAAGGAAGCCGCACAGCTGGCAGGGCCTCAAGGCAGCAGCCACCTTCTTTTCAGCTGCCTTTTTCCCCCCTGGGCCCCCCCTCTTTTCTCCAGGCTCGCCCTGACTCCCTGGAACTAAGACTTCTGCTCCATAACTTCCAACGCCGTAACTCAGAGGTGCCCTCAGATCCCCTCGCTCATAACAATTCATTGGAACCTCCTCCAGGCCCGGATGAATGGGACCCCCACCTTCCCATGGAGGGTCATGGCTTCCATGGCCTTGAACAGGCCGATTCAACACGCAGCAATGCCCTTGGCTTCAGACACAGATTTTAGAAAGTTCCTTATTGCCGAGAAACCCCTCACTCTAATACCCTGGTGGACCCTGCCCCTCTCGGTACCTGCCACCTGTCAAAGGAGAGTGTTTGTTCCTCTTCTATTTGCCTTTTCACCCTGGTTTGGTGTGTGGCCTTTTCCTTGTTATTAAATAACCAGGCTACGTGTTTATTTTGCTCTGACCGGAGAGTGTTACACACATAACAAAACAATAAAAGCACCAAAGAGCACCTGTTCCCTGTTCTGCTCAACTGTGCTGAGCTATATTGCCCACATAGTTCAAGGAGTGATAATCTGGCCCCAATACAGCAGCATCTGGCCCTTGACGCAGATCTCCCTGCCCAGGTCTTTCTCAGGGGTTGTCCTAGAACTAACCTTCTTCGTCATTGCCATGAAACTGTCTATACTTCCTTCTCTGTTCCCCTGCAGTTGATGCCTTCTCCAGTGTATTTTATTAGAAACGATATTGTTCGGAAGTCCTATGGAACAGACCAGGTGGGCACCCTTACCTCTGTTTGGCAGAAAAGGGAAACGCAACTCATTTTAAACTCTAATGGTTAGAGATTGGATCTCGGAGGCAAGAGGCTGTTACTCCTTAGGCCACGGTGCTTCCCGTCACACCGTGTCACTCTAGTGGTCAGACCCTTGGAATATCTCTGGACAAGGCACCTGCCTTGGCCTTGAAGCTATTCCAAAAGAGGATCGGCATTCTATGCCAAGAGGACGGCCACTGCAGAAGAGACGGAGAGAAGGGAGGGGCAGGCAGGGCACTCCTGGATCTGCATGGAGTCACACATGCCAGGACCAAGTGGTCTGATTTACAGGAGACATATCCCAGAGATGGCACAGGGACCAGTCCCCAGGTTAATAGAGTGATTGTAAAACAATACTTTTACAAGGAAGGCAGACAACAGAGAGGACATGGACCAGAAGTCCCACTCCAACAGAACAACTGTCTCAAGACCAGGATGCCCCTCTTCCCCAAAGAGAATTTCTCAGAAGGGAGGCAAGATGATGCTGTAAAGGAGCTGACGGGTCTTCAAACTTCACATGACTTTAATGAGTGCACACTACTCGGTGGACACCCAGCTTTGTCTTTAAGAAAGAATAAACTTACAAATTGGGGGATTTGGGAAACAGTCTTCAACCAAATTAAGTTTTAAATACTTCTCCCCATTCCCATCCCTTTTCCCTAGCTAATGGATAGTAGTAATGGACTGAGGTCCAGAAGTTCTGCAACGTAATCCTTTATTGGGTCAAAAAAATGACCTTTGGCCAGCTCTACTGTGAAGCACCCAAAAATATAACTGGAAAAATCCAAAAGGAATAAACAGGAGAATTCCACCCAGATTACATCCCCAGCCCTGTCCCTGAGGTTACCAAGCCTTTGTCAGGAGGGAGGAGCCCACTGCGAACTCATTCTAGCAGGCGTGGAAACACCAAGAGATTCTACCTGCTGTGGGAGCCAGAGAACAATGGTTGCCTCCTTCTCGTGGTGCTTTGCTATGTTTCAGCAGATAGCACTAGAACATAAATTAAAAGGAGGTGGGCCAGGAAAACCCGCTTCTGATACTTGTGCATTCCTCTCTCCAGCCCAGCCCAGGAAAGGGCATCTTCAGAACAGATCACACTGACCCACATCACTGGAAGGAGTTCTTGAGAACTCTACATGCCGTCCCCACCGGTGTTATCTAGGAACACTCCAGACACGGTCTGTTCTACTGCAAGGTCACAGGTCCTGTGTGAGCCTGACTCTCTGAGCGATGCTGGCTGGGGCCAAGGAGCAGCACGTTCCCACAATCCCACATCAACCTCCCAGCTATCAGCTCACTGAGGCTGAGCAGGTGCAAGCCTGTGTGCAGCTCCTGATTGGGACTCTTGGAAAGTAGTTATGGGGGACACTTCTGCTCCAATGTACCTTCCATTGCTTCTTTTCAAACAGAACAATGACCTCAGCGTATGAGTCACCTGCCCTTCCTGCAGTCGTGTTAAGTGCAGGGTTTCACCCAAGCTCTAGGCTGGATTCCATCTTCATTGTCCACAGGTGTGTGAGTGCCAGCAAATAGACAAGGGATGAATTTGCCCACAGTTACCCTGTCAACCACTCCTCGCTACTATACCTTGACCTTACCTTGTGCTTACAACTAGGGAAGCTCAAGTAACAGAACTCAAAGGAAGAGAAAAACAATGGGCACACAGGGCAAGCTTCTCCTCCTCTCCTGTGTCCCACCTCCCCCTGGGCACAGTGCTTTCATATGCTCTCTATGTCTGGTCTTCCCATCTCAGGGCCATTTGGGACATCTTCCTCTGACCAGGACCTATTCACTAGAGCAGGAGTTGACACGTTTTCTATAAAGAGCCAGATAGTATAAATTTTTAGTTTTCCAGGTCGTATAGTCTCTCTTGCAACAACTCAAGTCTGCCACTGGAGAGCAAAAGCAACCATAGACGATGTGCAAATAAATAGGAGGGCTGTGCTCCAATAAAACTTTATTTATAAAAATAGGCACTAAGCCAGAGAAGCCCATGGGCTATAGTTTGCCAACCCCAATGCTAGACTCTGACCTCCTTCTTTATCAAAGTCTGCATGCCCCATGTCCCAGTTGCTGTGATTTGCTTCCAAAGAGCTGATAATGGGATGATCTTCTTACTTTCCTGAGTGGAGACACCTCACTCTGTCTCCCCTTCCAGGTGCCACAAGTACATTTGCTAAGTTCTTCTGATTGTGTGGCACATCTCAAAGAAAGGGCTTTCACACTGGCAGCTCTAGGCATTTCAGTGACCCAAAGGGGGCTCAGAGCAGAGATACTCAGTGCCCTCTTGGCCTGACCTTGGCTGTAGGTCATGGTCTCCATGAGTATCTTGCATCCCATTTCCCTTGTGCCTCTCTTCAACAAATGAAAATGTCATACTCTCTTGGGGCTCCTGGGTAGCTTAGTCTGTTAAGTGTCTGCCTTTGGCTCAGGTCATGGTCCCTGAGTCCTGGGATCTAGTACCATGTCAGGCTCCCTGCTCAGCAAGGAGTCTGCTTCACCCTCTCCCTCTGCTTCTCCCCATTGCTCCTTCTCTCTCTCTTACTCAAGTAAATAAATAAAATCTTTTAAAAAGAAAAAAAAAGAAAATTTCACACTGTCTTAATGTTATTTGAAATGAAAACTACATCAAACATATGAGCAACAGGTGTAATCACTGCTTTGTTTTCAAACAACACACACCCTGTCCATTCCCACTGCTATGCCAACCACGGCAGACCCTAACAGGGCCCTCTAGGAGGAGAGTTCCCCCAATCCCTTCCTTGGTATTACCATTCTAGGTAGTTGAAATGCTATTGATAGGATTCCAGAGTCTTACAGAATTTTAGGATGGGAAGAAATTGAGAATGTACCGGGGTAGAACACCACTCTCCTACTCCCATCCATTTAAGAAATTTAAAGACCTTCTTTTTAAAAAAAACAAAACAAAAAAAAACAAAACATCTGCAGGTCAAAAGTTTCAAAATGGGGAACAATGGTTGCCTAGAACAATGCAATGCCTGCTCACACTTGGGCAACTTTGGGCACTAACACGGTGTCTTCGCACACCAAAGTGGAAAATGGCAGTTAGTGTTCTGGATAATTCAAACAACAGCTGTCCCTGTGGTTTCAGAGCTGTGGTTCACTTCTTAATCAAAAGGCACTCTGCCTACAGGAAAGGGGTCCTATAAATCACAGGAAGTTTCAAGAAGTCAACAAAAGGATTCCAGGAGGGACGCGGCCAGAAGGAGAGAAATCTGATCTTAGTCTGTTTTATTAAGTTAACATTTTTCTACCGACATTTGTCTTCTCCCCTCTAAAATTCCTCAACTGACTTTAGGGATAAAGAAGCAAATCTATCGTTGGCAAACGCCTAGAGTGGGTGGGCCACGATTCTACTTTTCCCTCAAATATCAGCTTCAAGACAAAATATAACTCCAAATTAGCTCCCCCTCATGAGCAATAAATTATACATAAGTTGAAGTTCACAGCCAGAGAATTTGAGACAACCCTGATACAGGCTGAAAAGATCACATCTTGAGTTCCAATACGAAAACCTGGTCTGGTTTTTCACTCGGTATTACGATTGGTTTAATGGTGGGCCATGCTCAAAGACTACAATCCTAACATTTTAAGAAACATTTTGCACTATCCTCACAGACAGAGTAGTCACACAAGAACTTCCTTCCTTCCTTGGAAGAAAGTAGGCTGATTAGGGAGGTTAATACCAACCATTTGCACTTCTTGCGTCCATGAAAATACATGAGCACCATTACTTCTGAGCTTCCTTTTGATTATTCCAAGAGCAGGAGAACCCCCCACGCTCATGCATTTTGGCAGCGCTAAGGAACATTCAAGAATCCCCTTCCTTTGAGGAGTACTGCACACAACAGCTACAAGGGGGCCTGAGGTGACCAAATATGAGAGACGATATCCGTAACTCTCCTCTTCAACTTGCTTTATTTCGTACTCTCCAAGGAGCCAAGTTTGGGAAAGTAGGATCTGACCACTAAGAACTGGCAGATTTTGCCCTGGGAGGACAGTAGGACTAGTTTCACAGCATTTTTCCTTTCGCATGGCTTTCTGGCTTGTTACCTGACTGGCTGGAGCCGAGAACAAGCGACGGTCTGGCAAAGGCAGGTGCCAACACAAGCAAGGCCCTTTGGAGTCACTGTGTAAACAGATTTGACATGTGGGTAAATAATGTAGCAGAGGAGTTGCTCAAGGCCAGAGGATGGCTCCCCTGGGGCTTTGCAGTCTGGGAGATGGCCCATCTGACCCACAAGGAGAGCCACAGGCAGGGAGGGAACCACTCCTCTGCTGCCAGGTCTGGCGGGGACTGCTGCTGCAAGCTGGTTGGAACCTAAACATTGACTTTAAAGGACTTGGGGGTGAGAGAATAACGTGATGGATTTATAATTTCCCACCGAATTCTAAACAAGCTTTTGAAAGCCGTGAGCATCAGATTGTATAACACTAGAGCAGGAGTTTGCAAACTCGGGCCCCAAGAACCTTATCCTGTTTTAGTAAATAAAGTTTTATGGAAACCCAGCTGTGGTTTGCACATGGCTGCTTTCACTCTGAGAGAGAGCTGGGAGGTGTCGGAGACCATATGACCCAAATATCCTGAAATATTTACTACCTGGACCTATACCAAAAAGTTTGCAGACCCCTGTACTAGGGAAATTTGGAGAGATAAAATACTGACAATTATTTATTCCTAGAGGGGGTTGTTCTAAACTAATTCACACACTGAAATAAAAGTTAGATCATCTTTAACAGCCAACAGAGTGGAATGTTTGGGGAAACATGGTCAACATACAGTGGGATAGTATGCAGCCATCAAAAATTACGCGTATAAATGTTTTAATAGCATATGGGAAGACAATATTTGTTAACTGAAAAGTACAGAAGACAAAATATATTATCAATGAATCTCAACTGAGCAAGAAAGTTGTTTTTTTTTTTTTGCAAAGAAAAATTACCAAATGGAAACAATATAGCAAAATGTTAGCATTTGAGAACTGGAAATTTGAATGATTTTTTTTAGTATTATACATTGAAGGTTTTTAAAAGCCATTCTACAACAAATATTACTTCTATGAGATGAAAAATTTTACTTTGCGTAAGAATTAAATAAACAGTTTGTGAACTGTATAGTGCGGGGGGGGGGAGTGGTTCTTTGGATAAAATGAACTTCTTGCTGAACTGCTAGCTGCCAAATTAGAGAAAGACAGAGAGACAGGGAGACAGAGAAAGAGGAGAAAAAGGAGGAGGAGGGGGAAGGGGAGAAAATGAGAGAGAGAGACAGAGAGAAAGAAGAAGGGAGAGGGAAGACAAGGTGATACAATTCCCTGTCTGCTAAAAGGAGCATTTCAGTTTCCAGTAGAAATGAAATATTTTCCTAGCAGAAAGTATTCAGGGCAACAGCCCCCATGTTCATGAGCAGGGTCTTCAGTGATCAAAGTGAAGTTCCACGGACTGATTTCTACCGGCTTCCCAGACTAGAGATACTTTCATGAAGACCCTTGGGAAGGGTGAGCAAGATTGGTCCCTCTATGGGTTTTGGGAAAAAAAATGAGGTGCCCCCCCAATACTTGTAATACTTGTAAACAAATACTTGTAAGTATTGACCACACATTTGTGCAAACGTTTATCTGGAATGCTTAGTGAAACTCACATGATCAAAAACTATGCTAGTGTTTCCGTTGGAATTCCCTGTGTTTGCTGTGTTTGTGACTGTGGGGAGCTGCCTAATAACAAAACTGGAGCTAGAAAAGCTGACAGACCCAAGTGCTAACAATCTGTATTGTTTGCTGTTTTTCCCAAAGTGGACATTGAAATGCTAGACGGCCAAGTGATAGATGGCTGCAGACTGTGCGGTCAGCACGATGGACACAGCTTTTATTTCCTAGTTGCTCCTACACAAAGCTTCTGATCAAAGAGGCAGAAAAGAAAGTGGATGTTCATTAAATTATACAAAATAACTTCAAACATAAAGAAAAGATGAAGACAAAGAACATAATTTAATCTATAAAAGCCTGTCAACTTCTTTATTCCCTCCATTGTGAAGGCTAAGAAACAGGGTTGTGTTTTCCCGACATCACAAGAAATCCCTTAGAATTATAATCCAAGCCCATTTAGCCAAATTAAATTGAGGAATGAGCCTTGATTACTGTTAAAAGCGGAAAGTAGGACAAACGTAGAGACAGTCATATATCACTGACTTTCTAGAGCCTTGGAAGACAGAGTCTTTGAACTCTGAAAAGAACTACCCAGAATGAAAAACAGAAGAAAGATGTGTCGAAAGCATTAAATCCCTAGTCACACCATTTGCGCTGCTCAGTCCCAGAGATCTAACACTAGGAATGAGGTCTCCCCGACCTCTCGCCCAAGTGCAGAATAATCTTTTTGCCACCAAGTTTAAGCACATCAGTGAGTCTCCTGGTCTTGATTTAGATGAAAAGAGTAGCTGGGAACTCATACCCAGAGAGTCCGTGAGGTAGCAACTGACCAAAAAATAACCTTGCTCTAAAATAAAAATATTACTTCTACCTAACCTCTTTCATGCATTGCAAGGAAGTTTGCTGATGAAGAAAAAGAGACTAAAAAAAATTTAGAGGCTGTTGCATTAAAAAATGCACAGACATATTTGAAATAAAAATTGCCTCTGCTTTGGAATGGCAGCACTGACCTTCTAATTGGGGGAAGCCCTGGGTCAGCACTCTGGCTTTCCTGGGGACAGAAACTTTAAGTTGTGTGCACACAGCAAGCACAGTGGTTTGGGGCAGGGTAGGGGGTAGTTAGAATTCCTGTTACAAATAAATAAAAATAAATATGGTTTTAATCCTGTCTCTTTTTTTAAAAGAGTTATTTCAGCAAGAGAGAGAGTGAGCACATGTGTGTTTGTGAGTGCGGTGGGGAGGGCCAGAGGGAGAGAGAGAGAGAACCTGAAGCAGACTCCCTGCCGAGCCCAGAGCCTGACTGGGGGCTCCATCTCACCACCCTGAGATCAGACCTGAGCCCAAACCAAGAGTTGGAGGTTTAAACAACCGCGCCACCCAGGTGCCCTATTCACGTCTTATGTAAGATTGAAAAAACATCAATTTCCATGTGAATATTATTATCATTACTTAAAGTAACTTTGGGAAGAGCAGGATGGAGATCATGGCCGTCAAACTCCACCCCCTACAATGTCACCCCAAGTTACAAGCATTCAGAATAGACTGGATTACTCAAAAATGCTGTATTTCATCATGTAAAATGCGGTTTGTTCAAAGATGTACTTTTATTTTATGAGAAGACAAAAAAGAGAGAAAGGGAAGGAAACTCAAAGAAAGAGGAAAGACAATTCTGAGTGGTTCTAAACACCATTGATTGTCAGATGCATCATGATTTCAAAAAATGAGAAGAGGTAGGGGAAAAATGTATATTAGAACTGATAAAATATGTCAAATTTTTCAAATGACTGAGTTATCCACCCTTCCTTCAGAAAGTTTGTGAGAGTTGGAAATATACCTCAGATCTTTGCTTGACAAGGCAAGCAAAGGCTACTTCCTAACTAGCTACTCCTTCCTACAGCCATATAAAAGGAGAATGGTAATCTGTTGGTAACCAGCCGAGGTTGGTTGGAGATGAAATGGGTACTTGGGTAAGCATTCTGGTTAATAAAAAGTTATATTTATCATAACAAGGGTATATTTTTAAAACAACTGAAACATAGTATCATGTGTTTAATATTAAGAAGATATTTTAAGCCCTATTTACTCTGATGATATATTTAGTGCCTCAGGTTCATAATTATAAACATTATTGTCCACTGAACAATGGCAAGGGGAATAAATAATTATTAAATAATATATGATTATATCTTGCTAAATGTATAATTATATAAATATATAATTATGTAAATAATAATTATATATTATTAAATATATAATATTAAATAATAAATAATTTCATTAGCAGATAATTTAGGGCCTTCTCTACTCCTAAAACATTCTCATCAGAAAAGAGAAGTTGCCAACATTGGTGGAACCAGGACCAATTCAGCTCACTAATCTGTTGCCAGTAGAAACCCTGAGTTACTCGTGGCCAGAGGACACAGCTCCGCCCTCCATCAGCCTCCACCAGGGAGACATGGCATTGGTCCTCTTAGCAGTTATTTGTGATTCGGTAACCCCCATGCTTTTCTAGATCCCGTGCATTCGCTTTTTCTCCTAGCTATACCAGAACATCATGAATAAAGGGAAGACCTCCCCTAGTCATCTAGCCCAGGCTCTCCCACCAGAGCATCCCTGAGAAATTATTGCTCACCTCATGTCTGGCACAAAGCAAGCCCTCAAGAAACAGCAACTGAGTGAGGGATCGCTCAAAGAACGAGTCACATCACACTTGACTTCATTAGATTTGGTCCATCATTCAAGTTGCTCAAGATTCTTGGGGAGCTTGAATCCAGCATCAGCTATGGTAGGAATCCCTCTAGGCGTCCAACTATCTCCACCAGTGCATGGCAAACTACAACCTGCAGGCCAGTTCCAGCCCATCCCCTTCTTTTGTACAGCCCATGAGCTAAGAGAGCTTTTACACTTTTAGATGGTTTGGGAGGGTTGAGTTCAAAGAAGAAAAAAATTTTAAAACAAGTGAAAATGATATGAAATTCAAATTTTAGCATTCAAAAATACAGTTTTATTAGAATATAGCCATGCTCATTTGTTTACATATTCTCTGTGGCTGCTTCTAAACTCTAACAAGACAGTTAAGCAGCTGCAGCCAAGGCCCATGAGCCTGAAAATGTAATATATTTACTATATGGCTCTTTACAGAATAAGTTTGGGTCCCCCCAGTCTGCATATGCCTTTAATGTCCTCTTCTTGTCTAAAATGTTACACAGAGTGAAGGTAAGGACTGAAGTCGGATGTGGTGCATACTCTGGAGACCTCTCTCCAGCAAGGTTCAACCCAATAATACCATTCTTTGGGTATTTGTCAACCCAAGATGGCTCGAGAACTCTACTCCCATTTTCCTGTCATGTCCCCAAAGGCTCCATGGAGGTTGCTAAAACCCAGAAGGTAGAGATGATGATAGGTTTGAATATTTCCTGAGTGTTGCAGCCCTCATTCTAGCCATTCTCCAACATAAGGGCATAGACCTGGGAGACATTCATTCATGGGTTGGTGAGGTATATGAGAACAGAAGACAATCATGTATGAGACTGCAAACCAGTTCCAATAATCAATCAACTGAACATGTGAATTCCTGTCCTGGACTCAGTGATGGGCTTGACCGTGGAAGATGGAATCTGCAACGAGGGAACTAGTCTCTCTGCCTACCGCATGGGCTCACCAGCCTGCCTCTCTATTCTACTTGCTCTCTCTTTACATGGGATGCCTCCAGAGTCTCAACCTATTAAAAGAACTATTTCTGAGGCTCAATGACTTGACAAATTAGCATCAGCCAAAACTTCCTTTGGATTTCAAGGACAAGGGGGGAGGGACCCTCTCTACGGAACTACAGAGAGAAGATAAATTGATATTCCAAATCAATTATCTTTTATTTCTCTCAAATAACCTATCATTTGGTTTTCATAAAGTTCTGGTCATTGCCTTCTGGAAAAACTCACAGAGCCAACAAGAAAAAGAGGGGAAATGATTAAAAGGAATTTTCTCTCAACACTACTAATTCGTTGAAACCCCTTCAAAGGTCTGAGCAATGGCACCCAAGAAGCTCAGGTCCCAATTCTCTCTGATTGCCTCTGTCTTTACGTTCATCCTGTGGCAACTGCTGACTGCCAAGGGAAGTCGCAATGAGGTGTGGGAACTGTCTGCAGGTGAGGGTTCATTCTGGATGGCAAAGGTCCAAAGGAGAAGAAATCCTGGGAAGACATCCCATAACACCCATTTGCATTGGAGATAGATTTGCCCAGGAAGAAACCACAGAACGCTGAAACGGCACTTGTCAAATCTTGTTCAGACCACAGAACTGAAGGAGGAAGAAAGAGCCAGTGGAAATCATGAAGCAGAGGTGAGCACCATCTCATTTCTGGAGAAGTGAGTAAGAACTGCTGAACATTGGCCCCAACGAGAGACCTGCCTCCCCCAGGAAGCCTTCCCAGGTACCTCCACATCTCACAGATCACCCCCCTGGCAAACCTCCCATTACACTTACCTCCTGCAACAGTTATTTTTACCCTTCACAGAAGTCTTGGCTACTCTCTAGATTGTTAAAAGGCTGGAGTTACTACGCAGAATGTTTTAGCTCCCTTGGAGCACCTGAACACACATAGTAAGTACGCAGTATTTATCAAAAGAATGGGAGCTGGGGTGCCTGGGTGGCTCAGTGGGTTGAGCCTCTGCCTTCGGCTCAGGTCATAGTCCCAGGGTCCTGGGATCGAGCCCCATGTCGGGCTCTCTGCTCAGCAGGGAGCCTGCTTCCCCTCCTCTCTCTGTCAAATAAGTAAATAAAATCTTAAAAAAAAAAAAAAGAATGGGAGCAATGGGAAATGGCTACTTTTTTTCCTTCCATAAATCTCAAGTGGGCATTTTCTGAAAGGGAGGTGCCCTCTGAAGAAGACAGACGTCACTCCTGCCCTTCTTGCTCCTGCTCGACAGCTTTAGAAATGCTGCCAATTAAAAACGGAGCTTGTCTTTCTGATGACTGTGGAAGTGATTGACAGCTGTAGACCTCTTGGGCCACTGTGATATTCACCTTGCAGAGGAAAGGGCCATGCTGATTCCAAGCAACGGAGCTTGCCTCTGCCTATAAATGATATCAGTGCCCAAACCACAGCCCACTTGCATATGGCAGAACTGAGACAGAGGAGCATTCTTCAGCCATGGTGCTATCTCACCCTGCAAACAGTGACCTCATTGTGGTAACAGCAGCATTTCTAGATGCCAGGGGGCTTTCATTCAAATGAATATTTAAGTAACATTTTAATCTTCCTTTTTCTATCTTAACATAAACAGTAGTGAGACCATGATTGTACATTAAAGCATTCCAGAAGTTATTTTGCATCATAACAGATACTGAAAAAATTACAAAGATAGTCATATCATGTTCTATGCTAATGAATATTGCTATATTTCTCTTACTTGGGGTTGCTTGGAGATTATAGTGTATGTTTATCAAAACTGAAAAATGGTAAAAGCTTTCCAGCTATGATGGAATAGTATATAGAAGATCTCGACAAGAGCAAAGTTGGATGAAATACAAAACCCATGTGTCCAAAGGCATCAGAAGACTTCCAAAGCATCCAGGACATGAGAAGACACAGCCCAGAGAGAAGGGACGTTCATTGAGATGAGCCCAAATTTCTGCACACCTCCTATCTCCTTGGAGCATTTGCCAATTTTTGGCATGGAGAAAGAAGGTGAGAAGAAAAGAGGAAGGAGGCTTCTATGAGGTAGAGAAAGCAGCAGAGCTGAGTCAATCTCATAATCTGGAGAGACAGAACTTGGAGTTCAGGATCAGCAAAGCAATCAGGTTCGGGGGAGGGGGGCAAGATCCTGGGATGCAGTAGGTACAAAAGACTGAACCCAACTCTCAGTGATTTCTTCTAGGGGCACTTTCTGGTCAAATTGCACAAAAATAGAAGCCAAGAAGCCAAGCAGAAAGGAAATACTGGAGACATTCATTTGGAAACCCCAGAGGTTAATATCCTGGGAATAGAAGCAAACCAAGAGAGGACAAAGTACTGCAAAGACTCCAAACCAGGCTGGGGTCAGCTTATTCCCTCGCTGAACTGGAATAACCTTCCTCTCTGCAGTGAGTTCAAGGATAAGGTGTATACTCCCTGGAGGAAAGTAACATAAAGCAATGCTTCTGCAAAGTTCATACTGATAGAGAACTACTCTGCCTGCAATTTTAAATTAACTGCTCACACTGGGGGGGAAAAAAATAACCACAACAAAAAATTCACAGTAAAAACAGACTAACCAAGATATTAGAGTTACCAGACACAAACTTTACAATAAATGTAATTAATATGTTCACAAAAATAGAAGAGACCTGAAATGTATAAAAAGGTGGAAACTCTAGAATGGAAATTCTGGAAAAATAAAATAGCTGAAACTAAGAACTTAATAGAAGGGTTTAGTAGAGGAGCAGACATAACTGAAGAGAGAATCAGAGAATCAGAAATCTAACGAAATAGGCACCGGGGTGGTTCAGTCAGTTGAGTATCTGACTCTTGATCTCAGCTCAGGTCTTGATCTCAAGACTGTGAGTTCAAACCCTGGGTTAGTCTCCATGCTGGGGTGTGGCGCCCGAGAAAGAAAGGAAAGGAAGGAAGGATGGAAGGAAAAGGAAGGAGGGAGGGAGGGAGAAAGGAAGGGGAAGGAAGAAAAAAAGAAAAGAAGGAAGGAAGGAAAGAGGGGGAGTGGACAGAGGGAGGGAAGGAAGGAAGGAAGGAAAAGGAACATAGCCAGGACAAAAATAAAACAAAACAGAGAAAGGGTGTTGAAAAGTACAGAAAGCAGTATAAAATCCATATAAGACATAATGAAAGTCTACAATATATGTATTTGTTGTCTCAGAAGGAGAGAAGAAACGGGATGGGAAAGGAGCCATATTTGAAGGGAAAATGACTAGGAATTTACCAAAACTAAAAAATAAAACCAAGTCACAGATTAAACAAACAAAACAAACAAACAAACAAAACCCTATGAACCTAAGTAAAATACAAAGAAAAATCACATCTGCACACATTACAATAAAATAGCTAAAACCAAAGACTAATGCAACATTTTAAAGCTTATAGGGGGGAAAAGGCACATTGTCTTTTTTGCTATATATACATACACTGAATGACCCAGAACTTTCATTTGCAGGTTTATACGCAGAAGAATTGCACTATTCTTTCCACAGACTTAAGCAAGAATATTCATGGAAGCATTCTTCGCAACAGCCCAAACCAGCAAACAACCCAAACAACCCATCAGCCACCGAACAAATTATGGTAATGTCATCTAATAGAATACTGTACAGCAGTAACAATGAAAACTGCTAAGCTTACACATAGCTGAAATTCACAGATACAACATTAAGTGAAAGAAGAAACAAAAGAGTAACTAATATATGATACCATTTTTATTACAATTTTTGAAATAGATAAAACTAATCTGACTTACTAATCTAGAGGTCAGTAGTTAACTCTGTGCAAACATTTATTGACTTGAAATTGCACAAAAATTGTGCGGAGATGATGTAAATGATTTATATGTCGATCTGGATGGTGGGTACACAGGTGTGTGTGCGTGTATAATGAATACACACACACACATTAAGCTGTAAGCTTAAGCTATGTGCTCTTTACAGTATATAATTCATACCTCAACAAAAAAAAATGTAAAAACTCAAAACTGAAGGCCAAATAAAGATGTTTCTAGAATAACAAAAATTAAGAAAACTAATCATTCACAGAACTGTATTAAAGAAAAATAAAGGGAATTGTTTTGGTTTTGTTTTGTTTTTAGACAGAAGAAAAATGATCCCAGATGGAAACCCAGCAAAGAAGGAAGGAATGAAGAAAAATGGAAAGGGCCATCTGTGTTAAATGGGTAAACCTAAATAAATATAATAATAATAATAATATCTCTTGAAAAGTAACATGTGTAGAATTAAAATGCCTGATGACAGTGAAAAAAATGAGGAAAGGGGATAGATTTTAAAATCTTCAACAATCTTAGCATTATCTGAAAGAGGGAAAATACTAATTTGACTCTAGTTAAGTCAAGGATGCATGCTTATCCACCAAAAGGAGAATAAAGAATATACAAGTTATAAGTTAACAAAGAAATATGGTAAGAATTTTTTTTCAACTTTTAAAAAACACCTAAAACAGATGGGAAAATACAAAGTAAATATATATGGAAGTCCAAATACATCAACAATCACATTTATTGTAAATGTTCTACATATTTTCATTAAAAATGTATCTTTATATCTAATAAATAATGTATATTATTTATAATATTACATATATACATTATTTATAAGACACACACCTTAAATATAAGGACATAAAAAAGTTTATAGTGAATGTTGGAAAATATACTAACTATACTATGTAAAAGTCAGCCAAAGAAAGTAGTATATTAATATTACACAAGATGGACATTAAGAACGGAACATCATTAAAGAGGGCTATTTCTTAATGATAAAAGTATCAAACCAGAGGAAGATATAACAATTACAAATCTGTATGCATCTAATAATAAGGCTTCAAATACATAATGCAAAAGTCAATAGACCTAAAGGGGAAAATATTCAAACTCATAATCATAGTCGATTCTAACAGAGGCTATAATTGAGACTTTATCTCCTTTGTAACAGATGGAACAACCAGACAAAATCGCGGTAAGAACATAAAAGACCTTAACAAAATAATGAACTAACTTGATTATAGATATTGAGATATAAATATAGGTATAGAGAACACGTATATACGAATTGATGTATAAAACAATGAACCCCAAAGTTGAATACTTTACTGCAATGAAAAGGTATTGCTGCATCACACATGGCAAAATTTCCCCACGAGAATGAAGTCAAATACTAAGGAAGATCTACTGTATGAATCCCATTGTGGACAATTCAGAAGCAGGCAAGATTAACTGATTGCAATAGCAGTCAGGATAATTAAACCAGGGAGGGTATGCCTGGGATCCATACAAATGGGAACCTTCAGAGGGATCATTAATACTCAATGTCTTGATCTAGGTAGATACTAGCTATAGTTGTGCTGAGTACGTGGGTATCTTCATTTTGTAAAAGTTGATTAAACTACATACTTATGATTTGTCCACTTTTCTATATATGTTCCACTTCAATAAAAAGTGTCCTAAAGTAGACACTCAAAGAAACGTAAAGAAGGTAGCCATCATTCTATCAAATAACAATGCTTTTAATCTGTGATAATTGACATGTCTTGTAACTTCTCAAACACTGCACAGCAGGCTTTGAAGGATGATGGGTTTTTTGATTCCTTTATAATATGTATATTTTATAGCCCATAATCAGAGTTAAATAATTTATAAATGTTTTAATTTTTTAATTATAGTTTTAAACATTACAATGAGACTTGGCCTAATGAATTTAGAAATGTTTGTCTGAGGTCTCAAGATACCTCAGTTTTAGAGAGTGTTTCACGAAAAAAATCCAATGGAAAAACTACTATCTGGGGATGTTTGAAGTTTTAATTCACAATAAGTCGTTTCTCCTACAAGGGAATTTTCACTTAAAAAAATTGCCAGAGGAGAGAAACACTTAACCCAAAGGCTTCAATAACTAATATTGAATTTCCAGCCCAAAGATAAAAGAATAACCTTACCCATTTGAGGTTAAAGTCTGGCCCATACCAAAATATACATACACACATACATACATGTATACATCATGTAAAAATAGGTATATGCACATCATCATCACATTTTGTAATATTCAAGCAATTTTTATCAACTTCCTCACACACATAATCCCATAAAAATGGTTACACAAACCAAAAATCAGTAACATGTAACAATTCAAATATGCGACTTTTGGAGCCAGACTGCCTGGGTTCCAATCCCAACATCTCTACTCACAAAGAGAAAGAGATACTTTATGCAACTTTCTTTACATCTCTGGGCCTCCATTTCACCTTGTGTAAATGAGGCTAATACTGCTACTTCTCTTTAAGGGCTGCTATGATGATTTCACGAGCCAACCTGTAAAGCCAACCTTAAATCAGGGCTCGACCCGAGAAAAGCTCTAAGTGGCAACTCCCCTACTACTGTTAGTCCTATAACCAGCCTGGGAACAACAGATTGGTCCAGTGTATCCACTGGAAATAGCTACCAGATAGTGCTACATCACCAGAATGATTACTGGTGCTCAGAATGGCAAATATAAAAAATTATAACCGCTTTGTATTAATTTTCAAGTTAAAAATGAAATTCTGTTCAGTAGAGCTTGAATGTCCTGTGAATTTTATAGGGTGCAGACTCTTGAGGATTCAGAATCTCCAGGGTACATACGGTAATTCAGGTAACCAGAAAACTTCATTCAACAGAACACCAACTGCTAACCATATTGTTTACCGGAGTGTTAATTGTGGAAAGAGAACATGAGACTACCCTTATTATCTGACACTGTGATGACGCACGCTCCGTTCAGGAGTCACAACACGGATTATTTGAAACATTCTCATTAGGGAACAAAAGGATTCTAGATTGCTAGTTAAAGTCCTAGAAATATGTCATGTCACTCACAAGACCACAGCCACCATATTATTACATGCTAACCACATTAATTAATATTTGACTCTTAACTAAAGGACTCTTTGCCGCAAGATTCGCCTTTCAAAAACACTCTAAACATATGCCTTTCTTGTCAAATATTATCTACTGCCAACAACTTTTCACATTTCTTTTTCAATGCTTTCTATTTTTTTATTTATTTATTTTCAGCGTAACAGTATTCATTGTTTTTGCACCACACCCAGTGCTCCATGCAATACGTGCCCTCCCTATTACCCACCACCTTGTTCCCCAACCTCCCACCTCCTGCCCCTTCAAAACCCTGAAAAACTGTTTTTCAGAGTCCATAGTCTCTCATGGTTCATCTCCCCTTCCAGTTTCCCTCAACTCCTATCTCCTCTCCATCTCCCCATGTCCTCCATGTTCTTTGTTATGCTCCACAAATAAGTGAAACCATATGATGCTTGATTCTCTCTGCTTATTTCACTCAGTATAATCTCTTCAGTCCCGTCCATGTTGCTACAAAAGTTGGGTATTCATCCTTTCTGATGGAGGCATAATACTCCATTGTGTATATGGACCACATCTTCCTTATCCATTCTTCCGTTGAAGGGCATCTTGGTTCTTTCCACAGTTTGGCGACCATGGCCATTGCTGCAATAAACATTGGGGTACAGATGGCTCTTCTTTTCACTACATCTGTATCTTTGGGGTAAATACCCAGCAGTGCAATTGCAGGGTCATAGGGAAGCTCTATTTTTAATTTCTTGAGGAATCTCCACACTGTTCTCCAAAGTGACTGCACCAACTTGCATTCCCACCAACAGTGTAAGAGGGTTCCCCTTTCTCCACATCCTCTCCAATACATGTTGTTTCCTGTCTTGCTAATTTTGGCCATTCTAACTGGTGTCAGGTGGTATCTCAATGTGGTTTTAATTTGAATCTCCCTGATGGCTAGTGATGATGAGCATTTTTTCATATGTCTCATAGCCATTTGTATGTCTTCATTGGAGAAGTGTCTGTTCATATCTTCTGCCCATTTTTTGATATGATTATCTGTTTTGTGTGTGTTGAGTTTGAGGAGTTCTTTATAGATCCTGGATATCAACCTTTTGTCTGTACTGTCATTTGCAAATATCTTCTCCCATTCCGTGGGTTGCCTTTTTGTTTTGTTGACTGTTTCCTTTGCTATGCAGAAGCTTTTGATCTTGATGAAGTCCCAAAAGTTCATTTTCGTTTTTGTTTCCTTTGCCTTTGGAGAGACATTGTTTTCTTTTGTTTTAAGCTACCTATTATGTTTCCCATTAGAGATTATAATAATTCATTTGTGTCACTAACACCTTCTCTATTTTAGATGTGTTAACTCCCTGGTCTCCTCTCATTATGTTGAACTAGCAAATGAAATGGCCAGTTTTTTTGAGATGAAGTTGAGCCATCTGAATTCCCTTGTTTTACGCATATGAGGGCACCGAACCTGTAAATCTCGGGCTATACTTTGTGAGCTTGGAAGGAACCTGTCTTTTCCTAATTCTGAACTATTTTTATATGTTTTATAGGCAAATAAATTCTTCTCCTATTTTACAGTAGTAAATTTCCCTATTTAATGAAGATATGGAGTGACTTTAATAATCATAGCCTAAAAATATGTTTTTGATTAAGGCAGTCTGGACATTAAAACACTCTGTCTCTATCCATTGCTAAGTTAGGGTTTTGTTAAACTGTGACTCAAAGTAAGAGAAATGTAGGACCATGAACTAAAAGATTTAATTAAACTGACATGAAAAAGAAATGCTTTTTATTGTTTATTGGGTATTATTGTAATTTCCATTTTGCAAAAATCCAAGGCACTGAGGTTGAGACACAGAATCAGGGAGCAGCAAAGTCAAAAATCTGAACCCAAGCAGTCTGACCTCAGAGCTCGTACTTTTAAACAACATGCTCTCCTGGGCAAACAAACACAACAAAATGATTACAAACTGCAGTAAAAACTGTGAGAAAAACTATACGGTGAATACATTCAAGATGCAATAGTTACTATTACTGGGGCTGTCTGTTGGGTCATTGGATAGGGAGTTGACTCCAGGAACAGTGGTCAGGAAAGGCATTCGTTACCTGAAAGATGGTACACGTGCAGCTGTGTGATGAGCAACAGGAAGAACATTCTAAGAAGAGGGGCATCATGTGCAAAGGCCCTACAACCAGTGTGACTGCAGCACAAAAGGGCTGGGGTGGTGCAAGGACATTGAGGAGACAGGCCGAAGCCCAATGATGCAAGTGACCTTGAAACCCTTATCAAGGAGAAGCCTGCCTTGTATGTAACCCCAATACCTGGCACCTAGAAGGTGCTCAAGAAAAGATGG